>NC_045435.1:127873278-128156422 GCF_002776525.5 Piliocolobus tephrosceles | reverse complement strand
TGACAAGTGTAACCATCTCTCAGAGATAAAGGTTTCCTTATATTACACAGCTTGAAAACTGTCATGGACGGTTCCACGAAGTGATTTTCGGGAACAAACTCAGGACTATGGTGAGAAAGGAAATATCTTCAGATAAAAACTGAAAGAAGCTTTCTGTGAATCTGCTTTTTTCTATGTTTATTCTTCTCACATATATGAAGCATTATTTACATTACACAGCTTGGAAACTCCCTTGTGGATGGATCCACAAAGGGATATTTGAAATCACATTCAGGCCTATGGTCAAATAGGAAATATAGTGACACAAAAACTGGAGAGAAGCTTTCTGAGAAACTGCTTGATGATGTGTGCATTCAGCTCAGGGAGTTTTAATGTTCTTCTCATAGGCACAGTTTGAGCACTGTTCCTGTAAACCAAAAGAGAGCTATTCGGAGCACATTGAAGACAATGGCAAAAAGTGAAACGTCGTCCAATAAAAAACAGAAAGAAGCACTCGAAGAAACTGCTCTCTGACATGTCCGTTCTTTTCACAGGGTTAAAGCTTACTCAACATTTCCCAGTTTGAAAGTCGGCCTCTGAGACTTCTGCGAAGGGATAGTAAGTGGCAACCAGAGACCTGACAGTTTGGTGATGTTTGTATTCATCTCAAACATTTAAATCATTCTTTGAATTGAGCAGTTTGAAATCACTGTTTCTGTGGAATCTGAGAAAGGACATATGGAGACACTCTTTAGAATACCTTGAAAAAGAAATAACCTCAGAGAGAAACCTGAAGGAAGCTTTCTGTGAACCTGCTCTGTGTCACGTGAATACCCTCACAGAGTTAAGCTTCTCTTTTTATTGAGCAGTATCATAAAATTGTTTTTGTTTAGACTGCGAAGGGATATTCAGGAGCGATTTGAGGGTTATGTTGAGAAAGGAAACGTCTTCAGATAGAAACTGGAGAGAAACTTTCTGAGGAGCTGCTTTGTTATGTGCACAGCCCACTCATAGAAATATACCTTTTTTCTGTTAGAGGATTCCGGAACCCCTTTTGGTGAAAAAGCTACCAAGCGACTTTTGGGAGTATAGGGACGGCTATGGTGAAAAAGGAAATATCCTCAGAGAAAAAATGGAAAGAAGATGTCTGTGAAAATGCTTCGTGTTAGATGTATCTATTCATCTCACAGAGTTCAAATCTTTCTTATGTTACACAGTTTGGAAACTCCGTCCTGCACGGAATCACAAAGGGACATTGAGGAGCGCATTCTGGCCTTGGGTGAAAGAGAAGATATCATCAGATAAAAACTGGAGAGAAGCTTTCTGAGAAACTACTTTGTTATGTATGCATTCCACTGAGGGAGTTATGCCTCTTTTCTCACAAGGCACGGTTTGAACACTGTTCCTGTGAAACCGAAAAAGTGATATTTCGGAGCACACTGAGGTCTAGGGCGAATAGTGAAATATACTGAAATTACATCGAGGAAGAAGTGTTCCAGGAATCTGCTCTCTGATATGTGCCTTCACTTCACAGAATTTATGCTTACCCTTTGTTGCCCATTTTCGAAATTCTGTCTTTGAAGAATCTGTGAAGGGATATTTCGTGACGCCTGGAGGCTTGTGGTGAGCAAGAAAACATCTTCCGAAGAAACCTGCGGAGCACCTTTCTGAGCAACTGCTTTGCGACGTGTGTATTCGTCTCCTAGATTTAAACCATTCTTTGGATTGAGCAGATTGAAATTACTGTTTTTGTGGAATTTGAGGAAGGACATTTGGGAACAATCCTTAGAACATGGAGAAAGAAATATCCTCAGGTAAAATCCAGAAGGAAGCTTTCTGTGAAACTACTCTGTGTCATCTTTATTCCTCTCACTTAGTTAAGCCTCTCCTTATGTTGAGTAATTTTATAACCCTGTGTATGTTTAGCGTGTGATGGGACATTCGGGAGCACTTTGAAGCTTACGGTGAAAAAGTAAATATGCTCAGAACGAAACTGGAGAGAAGCTTTCCGCGGAACTGCTTTGTGACGTGTGCATTCCCCTCACAGTATTATACCTCTCTTCTCATACAGCATCGAGGAAACCCTTTTGGAGAAACAGGTACCAAGTGATATTCGGGAGCATGTTGATGCCAATGATTAAAAGGGAAATAGCCTCAGACAAAACATGGAAAGAAGCTTTTGAGGAAACTACTCTGTGGTATGTGTTATCATCTCACAGAGATAAAGGTTTCCTTACATTACACAGCTTGAAAACTTTCATGGAGGGATCCACGAAGGGACTTTTGGGAGCACACTAAGGACTATAATGAAAAAGGAAATATTTTCAGATAAAAACCGGAAAGAAACTTTCTGTGAATCTGCTTTTTTCTATGTTGATTCTTCTCACATAGATGAAGCTTTCTTTATATTACGCTGCTTGGAAACTCCCTCGTGTAATGATTCACAAAGAGATATTTGGGATCACATTCGGGCCTATGGTCAAACAGGAAATATAGTCAGATGAAAACTGGAGAGAAGCTTTCTGAGAAACTGTTTGGTGATGTGTGCATTCCGCTCAGGGAGTTTTAATGTTCTTCACATAGGGCACAGTTTGAACACTGTTCCTCTAAAACCAATAGAGTGATATTTGGAGCACATTGAAGAGTATGGCAAAAAGTGAAATGCCGTCCAATAAAAAACAGAAAGAATCACTTGAAGAAACTGCTCTCTGACATGCCCATTCTTTTCACAGGTTTAAAGCTTACTCTACATTTCCCAGGTTTAAAGTCGGCCTCTGTGGGTTCTGAGAAGGGATAGTAAGTGGCAACCGGAGGTCTCTGTTGAGCAAGGAAATGTCACCCATCGAAAATTGGAGAGAAGCTTTCTGCGCAACTGTTTTGTGATGTTTGTATTCCACTCAAAGAGTTAAATCATTCTTTGGATTGAGCAGTTTGTAATCACTGTTTCTGTGGAATCTGAGAAAGGACATTTGGAGGTGCTCTTTAGAATATCCTGAGGAAGACATAACCTCAGAGAGAAAGAAAAAGAAAGCTTTTGATGAAACTGCTCTGTGTCACGTTAAGGCCGCTCACAAAATTAAGCTTCTGTTTTCATTGAGCAGTATCATAAACTGTTTTTGTTTAGTCTGCGAAAGGAAATTCAGGAGCACTTTGAGGCTTACAGTGAGAAAGTAACGTCTTCAGAGAGAAAATGGAGAGAAGCTTTCTGAAGAGCTGCTTTGTGATGTGTGAATTCCACTCAAAGAAATATACCTTTCTTCTCCTATAGAATTCTGGAATGCCTATTGGAGAAAAAGCTACCAAGAGACACGCGTGAGTATAGGGACGGCTATGGTGAAAATGAAACGTCCTCAGAGAAAAATTGAAAGAAGACTTCTGTGAAACTTCTTTGTGTTAGATATATTTATTTATCTCACATAGTTAAAACTTTTCTTATACTTCGCAGTTTGGAAACTCCATCATGAGCAGATCCATGAAGGGACTTTATAGAGCACATACAGACCCACATTGAAAGATTAGATATCTTAGATAAAAACTGGAAAAGAAGATAAAAGCTTCCTGAGAAACTACTTTGTGATGTATGCATTCAGCTCAGGGAGTTATACCTTTTTTCTCACAAGGCAGCGTTTGAACACTGTTGCTGTGAAAACAAAAAAATTATTTCCGAGCGCGTAGAGGACTATGGTGAATAGTGAAATATACTGAAATAAAATCGAGGAAGAAGCGTTCCAAGAATCTGCTCTCTGATATGTGCATTCACTTCACAGAGTTATGCTTACTCTTTGTTAATGAGTATGCTTACTTAACGCTTACTCTATGATGCCCAGTTTCGAAACTCTGTCTTTGAACAATCCGTGAAGGGATATTTAGTGACGGCCGGAGGCTTGTGATGAGCAAGGAAACGTCTTCCGATGAAATATGCAGATAAACTTTCTGAGCAACTGCTTGGCGATGTGTGTATTCGTCTCATAGATTTAAACCATTTCTTGCATTGAGCAGCTTGAAATCACTGTTTCTGTGGAATCTGAGGAAGGACATTTGGGAACAATCCTTTGAATATGGAGAAAGAAATATCCTCAGGTAAAATCCAGAAGGAAGCTTTCTGTGAAACTGCTCTGTGTCATCTGAATTCCTCTCACTCAGTTAAGCCTCATTTTTCATTGAGCACTTTTCTAACCCTGTGTATATTTAGCTTGTGTTGGGATATTCAGAAGCAGTCTGAGGCTTATGGTGAAAAAGGAAATATGTTCAGACCTTAACTGGAGAGAAGCTTTCTGAGGAACTGCTTTGTGACTTGTGCATTCCACTCACAGTGTTGTACCTCTCTTCTCATACAGCATCGGGGATACCATTTTGGAAAAGCAGTTAGCAAGTGATATTCAGGAGCATGTTGATGCCGATGGTGAAAAGACAAATAGCCTCAGACAAAAACTGGAAAGAAGCTTTCTAGGAAACTACTCTGTAATATGTGTACTCATCCCACATAGATAAAGCTTTCTTTTCACTACGCAGCTTGGAAACTGTCATGGACGGATCCATGAAAGGACCTTTGGGAGCACATTGAGGACTATGGTGAAAAAGGAAATAACTTCAGATAAAAACTGGAAAGACGCTTTCTGTGATTCTCCCTTTTGCTGTGATTATTCATCTCACATAGATGAAGCTTTCTTTACATTATGCAGCTTGGAAACTCCCTCGTGGATAGATCTGCGAAGGGATATTTGGGATCACATTCGGGCCTATGGTGAAATAGAAAATATCATCAGATAAATACTGGAGAGAAGCTTTCTGAGAAACTGCTTGGTGATTGGTGCATTCCACTCAGGGATTATAACTTTCTTCTCATAAGGCACAGTTTGAACACTGTTCCTCTAAAACCAAAAGAGTGATATTCAGAGCACATTGAAGACTATGGCAAAAAGTGAAACGTCGTCCCATAAAAAGCAGAAAGAAGCACCTGATGAAACTTCTCAATGACCTGTCCATTCTTTTCAGAGGGTTAAAGCTTACACTATATTTCCCAGTTTGAATGTTGGTCTTTGAGGATACTGTGAAGGGATAGTAAGTGGCAACCAGAGGCCTGTGACAAGAAAGGAAATTTCTTCCATCGAAAATTGGAGAGAGGCTTTCTTCGCAACTCTTTAGTGAAATTTGTATTCATCTCATAGAGTTAAATCATTATTTGGATTCAACAGTTTGAAATCACTGTCTGTGGAATCTGAGAAAGGACATTTGGAAACACTCTTTAGAATATCCTGAAAGAGAAGTAACCTAAGAGAGACCAGAAGGAAGCTTTCAGTGAAACTGCTCCGTGTCACATGAATTCCGTTCACACATGTAAGCTTCTCTGTTCATTGCCCAGTATCATAACACTGTTTTTGTTTAGTCTGTGAAGGGATATTCTGGAGCGCTTTGAGGTTTATTTTGAGAAGGGAAATGTCTTGAGATAGAAAATGGAGAGAAGCTTTCTGAGGAGCTGTTTTGTGACGTGTGCATTCCAGACATAGAAATATACCTTTCTTCTCCTAGAGGATTCCGGAATCCCTTTTGCAGAAAAAGCTACCAAGAGACATTCAGGAGTATAAGGACAGCTCTGGAGGAAAAGGAAATATCCCCCAACAAAAACTGGAAAGAAGATTTCTCTGAAACTGCTTTGTGTTAGATATTTTTAATCATCTCGCATAGCTAATACTTTTCTTATATTACGCAGTTTGGAAATTCCGTCATGCACGGATACGCGAAGGGATATTAGGGAGCACATTAAGGCTCAAGGTGAAAGAGAAGGTATCTTCACATAAAAACTGGATATAAGCTTTCTGAGAAACTACTTTTAAATGGATGCATTCCACTCGGGGGGTTATACCTCCATTCCCCAATGCAGTGTTTGAACACTGTTCCTGTGAAACCGAAAAAATAATATTTCAGACAACATTGAGGACTCTGGCGAATAGTGAAATATACTGAAATGAAATCGAGGAAGAAGTGTTCCACGAATCTACTCTGTGATATGTGCATTCACTTCACACGAGTTAATGCTTACTCTATGTTGCCCAGTTTCGAAACTCCGTCTTTGATAAATGTGTGAAAGGATATTTAGTGACTCACGGAGGCTTGTGGTGAGCAAGGAAACGTCTTCCGATGAAACCTGCAGAGAAACTCTCTGAGCAACTGCTTTGTGATGTCTGTATTCGTCTCATAGAATTTAACCGTTCTTTGGATTGAACAGCTTGAAATCACTGTTTTTGTGGAATCAGAGGAAGGATATTTGGCAATGATACTTAGAATATGGAGAAAGAAATATCCTCAGGTAAAAGCCTGAAGGAAGCTTTCTGTGAAACTGCTCCATGTCATCTTAATTCCTTTCTCTCAATTAAGCCTCTGCTTTCACTGAGCAGTTTTCTAACCCTGTGTATGTTTAGTGTTTGATGGGATATTCGGGAGTACTACGATTCTTACGTGAAAAAGGAAATATGTTCAGACTGCAACTGGAGAGAAGCTTTCCCAGTAACTGCTTTGTTACGTGTGCATTCCACTCACAGTGTTATACTTCTCTTCTCATACAGCGTTGGGGAAACCCTTTTGGAGAAACAGGTACCAAGTGATATTCGGGAGCATGTTGATGTCGATGGTGAAAAGGGAAATAGCCTCAGACAAAAACTGGAAAGAAGCTTTCTAGGAAACTATTCTGTGATATGTGTAATCATCTCACATAGATAAAGCTTTCTTTATATTACGCAGCTTGGAAACTGTCATGGACGGATGGATGAAGGAACCTTCAGGAGCTCATTCAGGACTATGGTGAAAAAGGATACATCTTCAGATAAAAAAAAGGAAAGAAGCTTCCTTTGAATCTGCTTCTTTCTATGTTTATTCATCTCAGTTGAAGCTTTCTTTACATTACGCAGCTTGGAAACTCCCTCGTGGATGGATCCATGAATGATATTTGTGATCACATTTGGGCCCATGGTCAAATAGGAAATATAGTCAGATAAAAACTGGAGAGAAGCTTTCCGAGAAACTGCTTGGTGATGTGTGTATTCCACTCAGGGATTTATAACATTCTTCTCATAAGGCACAGTTTGAACACTGTTCCTGTAAAACCAATACAGGGATATTCGGAGCTCATTGAAGATTATGGCAAATAGTGAAATGTCGTCCAATGAAAAAGAGAAAGAACCACTCAAAGAAATTGCTCTCTGACATGTCCATTCTTTTCACGGGGTTTAAGCTGACTCCACAGTTCCCAGTTTGAAAGTCGGTCTTTGAGGGTTCTGCGAATGGATAGTAAGTGGAAACCGGAGGCCTGTGCCGAGCAAGGAAATGTCTTCCATCGAAAATTGGAGAGAAGATTTCTGTGCAACTCTTTCGTAATGTTTGTATTCATCTCATAGAGTTAAATCATTCTTTGGATTGAGCAGTTTGAAATCACTGCTTCTGTGGAATCTGAGAATCAATATTTGGAAATGCTCTTTAGAATATCCTGAAAAAGAAATAACCTCAGAGAGAAATCAGAAGGAAGCTTTCTGTGAAACTGCTCTGTGTCACGTGAATTCCACTCACACAGTTAAGCGTCTCTTTTCATTGACCAGTATTGTTTCAATGTTTTTGTTTAGTCTGCAAAGGGATATTCAGGAGCACTTTGAGGCTTACGGTGAGATAGGAAACATCTCTAGATTGAAACTGGAGAGAAGCTTTCTGAGGAGCTGCTTTGTGATGTGTGCATTCCACTCACAGAAATATACCTTTCTTCTCCTAGAGGATTCTGGAATACGTTTTGGAGAAAATGCTACCAGGAGACATTCGGTAGTATACGGACGGCTCTGGTGAAAAAAGAAATATCCTCAGACAAAAAGTGGAAAGAAGATTTCTGTGAAACTGCTTTGTGTTAGTTATATTTATTCATCTCGCATAGTTAAAAGTTTCCTTATATTACACAGTTTGGAACCTCTGTCATACATGGATCCAAGAAGGGACTTTTGGGAGTACATTGAGGCCTACAGGGAAATAGCTGTGAAACTCTAATGGACGGATCCACGAAGGGACATTCAAGAGCCCAATCAAGACTATGATGAAAAAGGAATTATCTTCGGATAAAAACTGCAAAGAAGGTTTCTGTGAATCTGATTTGTCTATGTTTATTCTTCTCACATACTACTCTGTGTCATCTTAATTCCGCTCACTTAGTTAAGCCTCTCCTTACATTGAGTAGTTTTATAACCCTGTGTATGTTTAGTGTGTGATGGGACATTCGAAACACTATGCGGCTTATTGTGAAAAAGTAAATATGTTAAGACAGAAACTGGAGAGAAGCTTTCCAAGGAAATGCTTTGTTACGTGTGCATTCCACTCACAGAAATATACCTTTCTTCTCCTAGAGGATTCCAGAATCCCTTTTGGAGAAAAAGCTACCAAGAGACATTCGGAAGTACAGGGATGGCTATGGTGAAAAAGGAAATATCCTGAGACAAAACTGGAAAGAAGATTTCTGTGAAACTGCATCATGTTAGATATATCTAGTCATCTTGCATAGTTCAAACCTTTCTTATATTATGCTGTTTGGAAACTCCATCATGCATGAATCCATGAAGGGACATTCGGGAGAACATTCAGGCCTACGGTGAAAGAGGAGATATCTTCAGATAAAAACTGGATAGAAGGTTTCTGAGAAACTACATTGTGATGTATGCATTCCGCTCAGGGAGTTATACCTCTTTTTTCACAAGGCAGTGTTTAAACACTGTTCCTGTGTAATCAAAAAGGTGATATTTCAGAGCGCATTGAGGACTATGGCAAATAGTGAAATTTACTGCAATGAAATTGAGAAAGAAGCGTTCCAAGAATCTGCTCTCTGATATGTGCATTCACATCACGGAATTTATACTTACTCTATGTTGCCCAGTTTCGAAATACTGTCTTTAAAGAATCTGTGAAGGGATATTTAGTGACGCCCAGAGGCTTGTGGTGAGCAAGGAAACATCTTCCGATGAAACCTGCAGAGTAACTTTCTGAGCAACTGCTTTGCAATGTGTGTATTTGTCTCCAAGATGTAAACCATTCTTTGGATTGAGCAGATTGACATCCCTGTTTTTGTGGAATCTGAGGAAGAATATTTGGGAACGATCCTTAGAACATGGAGAAAGAAACATCCTCAGGTAAAATCCAGAAGGGAGCTTTCTGTGAAACTACTCTGTGTCATCTTAATTCCTCTTGCTTTGTTAAGCCTCTCCTTACATTGAGTGGTTTTACAACCCTGTGTGTTTTGTGTGTGATGAGACCTTTGGAAGCACTTTGAGGCTTACGGTGAAAAAGGAAATATGTTCAGACCAAAACTGGAGAGAAGCTTTCCAAGGAACTGATTTGTGACGTGTGCATTCCACTCACAGTGTTATACCTCGCTTCCCAAACAGCGTCGGGGAAACCCTTTTGGAAAACAGTTACCAAGTGATATTCGGGAGCATGTTGATGCCAATGATGAAAAGGGAAATAGCCTCAGACAAAACCTGGAAATATGCTTTCTAGGAAGCTACTGTGTGATATGTGTAATCATCTCACAGAGATAAAGGTTTCCTTACATTAGACAGCTTGAAAACTGTCATGGACGGATGCACGAAAGGATTTTCAGGAGCACACTCAGGACTATGGTGAAAAAGGAAATATCTTCAGATAAAAACTGGAAAGAAGCTTTCTGTGCATCTGCTTTTTGCTATGTTTATTCTTCTCACACAGATGAAGCTTTCTTTACATTATGCAGCTTGAAAACTCCCACGTAGATGGATCCACAAAGGGATATTTGGGATCACATTTGGGACTACGGTCAAATAGGAAATATAGTCAGATAAAAACTGGGGAGAAACTTTCTGAGAAACTGCTTGGTGATGTGTGCATTCCTCTCAGGAAGTTTCTATGTTCTTCTCATGAGGCATAGTTTGAACACTGTTCCTGTAAAACCAAAAGAGGGATATTCGGAGCACATTGAAGACTAAGGCAAAAAGTGAAATGTCATGCAATAAAATCCAGAAAGAAGCACTTGAAGAAACTTCTCACTGACATGCGCATTCTTTTCACAGGGTTAGAGCTTACTCTACATTTCCCAGTTTGAATGTCGGCCTCTGAGGGTTCTGCGAAGGGATAGTAAGTGGCAACCAGAGGCATGTGTCAAGCCAGGAAATGTGTCATATTGAAAATTGGATAGATGCTTTCTGCGGATCACTTTTGGAATGTTTGTGTTCAGCTCATAGAGTTAAATCATTCTATGGATTGAGAAGGTTGAAATCACTGTTTCTACAGAATCTGAGAAAGGACTTTTGGAGACGCTCTTTAGAATACCCTGAAAAAAAAATAACCTCAGAGAAAAACCAGAAGAAAATTTTCTGTGAACTTGCTGTGTGTCACGTGAATTCCGCTCACACAGTTAAGATTCTGTTTTCATTGAGCAGTATGATAACATTGTTTTTGTTTAGATTGTGAAAGGATATACAGGAGCGATATGAGGGTTACGATGAGAAAGGAAACGTCTTCAGATAGAAACTGGAGAGAAGCTTTCTGAGGAGCTGATTTGTGACATGTACATTCCACTCACAGAAATATATCTCTTTTCTCCTAGAGGATTCCGGAATCCCTTTTGGTGAAAAAGCTGCCAAGAGACCTTCGGGAGTATAGGGGCTGCTCTGGTGAATAAGGAAATATCCTCAGACAAAAAATAGAAAGAACATTTCTGTGAAACTACTTGGCGTTAGATATATCTATTCATCTCGCATACTTCAAATCTTTCTTACACTATGTAGTTTGGAAACTCCGTCGTGCATGGATCAGCAAAGGGACATTTAGGAGCACATTCGAGCCTTCAGAGAAAGAGGAGATATCATCAGATAAAAACTGGAAAGAAGATTTCTGAGAAACTACTTTGTGATCTGTGCATTCTGCGCAGGGTGTTAAACCTCTTTTCTCACAAGGCAGGATTTGAACACTGTTCCTGTGAAACTGAAAAAGTGATATTTCAGTGCACTTTGAGGACTATGGCAAATAGCGAAATATAATGAAATAAAATCGAGAAAGAAGTGCTCCAGGAATCTGCTCTCTGATATGTGCATTCACTTCACAGAATGTATGTTTACTCTATGTTGCCCAATTTCGAAATTCTGTCTTTCAAGAACATATGAAGGGATATTTCGTGACGGCGGGAGGCTTGTGGCGAGCAAGGAAACATCTTCCGATGAAACCTGCAGAGTAACTTTCTGAGCAACTGCTTTGTGATGTGTGTATTCGTCTCCTAGATTTAAACCTTTCTTTGGAAGGAGCAGATTGAAATCACTGTTTTTGTGGAAACAGAGGTAGCACATTTGGGAAGGATCCTTAGAAATATGGAGAAAGAAATATCCTTAGGTAAAATCCAGAAGGAAGCTTTCTGTGAAACTACCCTGTGTCGTCTTAATTCCTCTGGCTTAGTTAAGCCTCTCCTTACATTGAGTAGTATTATAACCCTGTGTATGTTTAGCGTGTGATGGGACATTCGGGAGCACTTTGAGGCTTATGGTGAAAAAGGAAATATGTTCACACCGAAACTGGAGAGAAGCTTTCCAAGGAACTGCTTTGTGACGTGTGCATTCCACTCACAGTGTTATACCTCTCTTCTCATACAGCGTCGGGGAAACCCTTTTGGAAAAACAGGTATCAAGTGACATTCGGGCGCATATTGATGCCAATAATGGAAAGGGAAATAGCCTCAGACAAAACCAGGAAAGATGCTTTCTAGGAAACTACTCTGTGATATGTATAATCGTCTCACAGAGATAAAGGTTTCCTTATATTACACAGCTTGAAAACTGTCATGGACTGATCCACAAAGAGACTTTCAGGAGCACAATCAGGACTATGATGAAAAAAGTAATATCTTCAGATAAAAACTGGAAAGAAGTTTTCTGTGAATTTGCTTTTTTCTATGTTTATTCTTCTCACATAGATGAAATTTTTTTTACATGCTGCAGCTTGGAAACTCCCTCGTGGATGGATCCATGATGGGATATTTGAGATTACATTCAGGTATACGGTAAATAGGAAATATAGTCAGATAAAAATTGGAGAGAAGCTTTCTGAGAAACTGCTTGGTGATGTATGCATTCCAGCCAGGGTGTTTCAATGTTCTTCACATAAGGCACAGTTTGAACACTGTTCCTGTAAAAGCAAAAGAGTGATATTTGGAGCACATTGAAGACTATGGCAAAAAGTGAAATGTCGTCCACTAAAAAGCAGAAAGAAGCACTCAAAGAAAGTGCTCTCTGACATGCCCATTCTTTTCACAGGGTTAGAGCTTACTCTTCATTTCCCAGTTTGAAAGTTGACCTCTGAGGGTGCTGAGAAGGAATAGTAAGCAGCAACCGGAGGCCTATGTCAAGCAAGGAAATATCTCTCATCGAAAATTGGAGAGATGCTTTCTGCGCAACACTTTTGGGATGTCTGTGTTCATCGCAAAGATTTAAATCATTCTTTGGATTGAGCAGTTTGAAATCGCTGTTTCTGTGGAATCTGAGAAAGGACATTTGGAGACGCTCTTTAGAATACCCTGAAAAAGAAATAACCTCTGAGAGAAACCAGAAGGAACCTTTCTGTGAAACTACCCTGTGTCACGTGAATTTCACTCACACAGTTAAGCTTCTCTTTTCCCTGAACAGTATCATAACACTATTTTTGTTTAGTCTGTGAAGGGATATTCAGGAGCACTTTGAGGCTTACGGTGAGAAAGGAAACATCTTCAGATTGAAACTGGAGAGAAGCTTTCTGAGTAGCTGCTTTGTGACGTGTGCATTCCACTCACAGAAATATACCTTTTTTCTCCCAGAAGATTCCATCATCCCTTTTGAAGAAAAAGCTACCAAGAAGCTTTCGGGAGTATATTGAGGGCTATGGTGAAAAAGGAAATATCCTAAGACAAAAACTGGAAAGAAGATTTCTTTGAAACTGCTATGTGTTAAATGTATTTATTCATCTCACATAGTTAAAACTTTTCTTATATTACGCAGTTTGGAAACTCTCTCATGCACGGATCCACTAAGGGACATTGGGAAGCACATTCAGGCCTACAGTGAAAGAGGAGATATCTTCAGATAAAAACTGGATGGAAACTTTCTGAGAAAGTACTTATTGATGTATGCATTCCCCTCAGGGATTCATACCTCTTTTTTCACAAGGCAACGTTTGAACACTCTTCCTGTGAAACCGAAAAGGTGATATTTTGGAATGCCTTGAGGACTATGCCGAATAGTGAAATATACTGAAATAAAATGGAGGAAGAAGCGTTCCAAGAATCTGCTCTCTGATATCTGCATTCAATTCACAGAGTGAATGCTTACTCTACGTTGCCCAATTTCGAAACTCTATGTTTGACCAATCTGTGAATGTATATATAGTGAGGCCCAGAGGCTTGTGGTGAGCAAGGAAACATCTTCCGATGAAACCTTCAGTGAAAACTTCAGAGCAACTGCTTTTCGTTTTGTGTATTCATCTCATACAGTTAAACCATTCTTTGCATTGAGCAGCTTCAAATCACTGTTTTTGTGGCACCTGAGGAAGGACATTTGGGAATGATCCTTAGAATATGGAGAAAGAAATATCATCAGTTAAAGTCCAGAAGGAAGCTTTCTGTGAAACTGCTCTGTGTGGTTGTACTTCCTCCTGCTCAGTTAAGCCTCTCTTTTCATTGAGCAGTTTTCTAACCATGTGTATGTTTCGCGTGTGATGGGATATTCGGGAGGACTTTGAGGCTAATGGTGAAAAAGGAAGTATGTTCGGACCGAAACTGGAGAGAAGCTTCCTGAGGAACTGCTTTGTGACGGGTGCATTCCACTGACACTGTTATATCTCTCTTCTCATACAGCGTCGAGGAAGCCCTTTTGGAGAAACAGGCACTAAGTGATATTCGGGAGCATGTTGATGCAGATGGTGAAAAGCGAAATAGCCTCAGACAAAAAATGGAAAGAAGCTTTCTAGGAAACTACTCTGTGATATGTATAATAATCTCACATAGGTAAAGCTTCCTTTATATTACACAGCTTGGAAACTTCTTCGTGAATGGATCCACGAGGGATATTTGGGATCACATTCGGGTCTACGGTGAAATAGAAAATATAGTCAGATAAAAACTGGAGAGAAGATTTCTGAGAAACTGCTTGGTGATGTGTGCTTTCCACTCAGGGACTTAAAACTTTCTTCTCATAAAGCACAGTGTGAACACTGTTCCTGTGAAATCAAAAGAGTGATTTTTGGAGCACATTGTAGACTATGGCCAAAAGTGAAATGTCGTCCATTAAAAAACAGGAGGAAGCACTCCAAGAGTCAGCTCTCTGACATGTCTATTCTTTACACAGAAAGCTTACTGTACATTTCCCAGTTTGAAAGTTGGTCTTTGAGGATTCTGTGAAGGGATAGTAAGTGGCAACCAGAGGCCTGTGTCGAGCAAGGAAATGTCTCCCATCGAAAATTGGAGAGAAGATTTCTGCGCAACCCTTTTCTGATGTTTGTATTCACGTCATAGATTTAAATCATTCTTTGGATTGAGCAGTTTGAAATCACTGTTTCTCTGTAATCTGAGAAAGTACATTTGGAAACGCTCTTTAGAATATCCTGAAGAAGAAATAACCTCAGAGAGAAACCAGAAGGAAGTTTTCTGTGAAAATCTTCTGTGTCACGTGAATTCTCCACACAAAGTTAAGCTTATCTTTTCATTGTGCTTTCCCATAACACTGTTTTTGTTTAGTCTGCGAGGGGATATTCTGGAGAGCTTTGAGGCTTATGGTGAGAAAGAAAACGCCTTCAGATAGAAACTGGAGAGAAGCTTTCTGAGGAGCTGAGGAGCTGCTTTGTGACGCATGCATTCCACTCCCAGAAATATAGCTTTCTTCTGCTAGAGGATTCTGGAATCCCATTTGGAGAAAAAGCGACCAAGAGATATTAGGGAGTACAGCGACGACAATGGTCAAAAAGGAAATATCCTCAGACAAACCTGGAAAGAAGATTTCTGTGAAACTGCTCAGTGTTAGATATATTTATTCGTCTTGCATAGTTAAAACTTTAATTATATTAGGCTGTTTGGAAACTCCGTCATGCAGAGATCCAAGAAGGGACATTCAGGAGCACATCAGGCCTAAGGTGAAAGGGGAGATATCTTCAGATAAAAACTGGATAGAATCTTTCTGAGAAACTAATGTGTGATGTATGCACTGCACTCAGGGAGTTATACCTCTTTTCTCACGATGCAGTGTTTGAAAACTGTTCCTGTGAAACTGAAAAAGGGATATTTTGGAACGCATTGAGGACTATGGTGAATAGTGAAATATACTGAAATAAAATCGAGGAAGAAGAGTTCCAACAATCTGCTCTCTGGTATGTGCATTGACTTCACAGAGTTAATGCTTACTCTATGTTGCCCAGTTTTGAAACTCTGTCTTTGAAGAATCTGTGAAGGGATATTTAATGATGCCTGGAGGCTTGTGGAGAGTGAGGAAATGCCTTCTGATGTAACCTGCACAGAAACGTTCTGAGCAACTGCTTTGCCATCTGTGTATTCGTCTCAAAGAGTTAAACCATTCTTTGGATTGAGCAGCTTGAATTCACTGTTTTTGGGGAATCTGAGGAAGGACATTTGGGAACAATCCTTAGAATATGAAGATAGCAATATCCTCAGGTAAAATCCAGAGGGAAGCTTTCCATGAAACTGCTCAGTGTCGTCTTAATTCCTCTTACTCAGGTAAGCCTCTCTATTCTTTGAGCAGTTTCCTAGCCCTGTGTATGTTTCGCATGTGATGAGATATTTGGGAGGACTTTCAGACTAACGGTGAAAAAGGAAATATGTTCAGACCGAAACTGGAGAGAAGCTTTTCGAAGAACTGCTTTGTGACGTGTTCATTCCACTCACAGTGTTATACCTCTCTTCTCATACAGGGTCAGGGAAACCCTTTTGGAGAAACGGGTACCAAGTGATATTCAGGAGCATGTTGATTCCGATGGTGAAAAGGGAAATAGCCTCATACAAAAACTGGAAAGAAGCTTTCTAGGAAACTACTCTGTGATAAGTGTAATCGTCTCACAGAGATAAAGCTTTCTTTGAATTACACAGCTTGGAAACTGTCATGGACGGATCCACGAAGGGACCTACATGAGTACATTCTGGAATCTGGTGATAAAGGACATATCTTCAGATTAAAACTGGAAAGAAGCTTTCTGTGAATCTGCTTTTTAGTATGTTTATTCATCTCACATAGATGAAACTTTCTTTACATTATGCAGCTTGGAAATTCCCTCATGGATGTTTGGGATAACAGTCTGTCCTATGGTGAAATAGGAAATATAGTCAGATAAAAAGTGGAGAGAAGCTTTCTGAGAAACTGCATGGTGATGTGTGCTTTCCCCTCAGGGAATTATAACTCTCTTCTCATAAGGCACAGTTTGAACACTGTTCCTGTATAACCAAAAGACTGATATTCGGAGGACATTGAAGACTATGGGAAATGTTGTCGAACAAGAAACAAAAAGAAGCACTCAAGGAAACTGCTCTCTGACATGTGCATTGTTTTCACAGGGTTAAAGCTTACTCTACATTTCACAGTTGGAACGTCAGTCTTTGAGGGTTCTGTGAAGAGATACTAAGCAGCAACCTGAGGCCTGTGTGAGGCAAGGAAATGTCTTTCATCGAAAATTGGAGAGAAGCATTCTGCACAACCCTTTCGTGATGCTTGTATTCATTTCACAGAGCTAAATCATCCTTTGGATTGAGCAGTTTGAAATCACTCTTTCTGTGGAATCTGAGAAGGGACATTTGGAAACGATCTTTGGAATATCCTGAAAAACAAAAACCCTCAGAGAGGAACCAGAAGGAAACTTTCTGTGAAACTACACTGTGACACGTGAATTCCACTCACACATTTAAGATTCTCTTTTCATTGAGCTGTATCATAACACAGTTTTTGTTGAGGCTACGAAGGGATATTCAGGAGGGCTTTGAGGCTTACATTGAGAAAGGAGTCGTCTTCAGATAGATACTGGAGAGATGCTTTCTGAGGAGCTGCTTTGTGATGTGTGCATTCCACTCACAGAAATATACCTTTCTTCTCCTAGAGGATTCTGAATTCCCTTTTGGAGAAAAAGCTACGAAGGGATATTCGAGAGTATAGCGATGACTGTGGTGAAAAAAGGAAATATCTTCAGACAAAAACTGGAAAGAAGATTTGTGTGAAACTGCTTTATGTTAGATATATTTATGCGTCTCGCATAGGTAAACTTTAATTATATTATGCAGTTTGGAAACTCTGTCATGCACAGATCCACGAAAGGACATTCAGGATCACATTCAGGCCTATGGTGAAAGCGGAGATATCTTCAGATAAAGACTGGATAGACGCTTTCTGGGAAACTATTTGTGATGTATGCATTCCACTCAGGGAGTTATAGCTCTTTTCTCACAAGGGAGTTTTTGAACACTGTTCCTGTGAAACCGAAAAAGTGATATTTCTGAAAGCATTGAGGACTATGGCAAATAGTGAAATATACTGAAATAAAATCGAGGAAGAAGCCTTCCAAGAATCTGCTCTCTGATAAGTTCATTGACTTCACAGAGTTAATGCTTACTCTATGTTGCCCAGTTTCGAAACTCTGTCTTTGAAGAATCTGTGAAGGGACATTTAGTGATGCCCAGAGGCTTGTGGTGAGCGAGGAAACGTGTTCCGATGAAATCTGCAGAGAAACGTTCTGAACAACTGCTTTGTGATGTTTGTATTCGTCTCCTAGAGTTAAACCATTTTTTGGATTAAGCAGTGTGAAATCACTCTTTTTATGGCATCTGAGAGAGAATACTGGGGAAGGATCCTTAGAACATGGAGAAGGAAATATCCTCATTTAAAATGCAGAAGGAAGCTTTCTGTGAAACTGCTCTGTGTCGCCTTACCTCCTCTAACTCAGATAAGCCTCTCTTTTCATTGAGTAGTTTTCTACCCCTGTGTATGTTTAGCGTGTGATGGGATATTCCGGAGCACTTGGAGGCTAACGATAAAAAAGGAAATATGTTTAGACCAAAACTGGAGAGAAGCTTTCCGAGAAAGTGCTTTGTGACGTGTGCATTCCAGTCACAGTGTTATACCTCTCTTCTCATACAGGGTCACGTAAACCCTTTTGAAGAAAAAGGTACCAAGTGATATTCGGGAGCATGTTGATTCCGATGGTGAAAAGGGAAATAGCCTCAGACAAAAACTGGAAAGAAGATTTCTAGGAAACTTCTCTGTGATATATGTAATCTTCCCACATAGATAAAGCTTTCTTTACATTACGCAGCTTGGAAATTGTCATGGACGAATCCATGAAGGGACCTTCAGGAGCACATTCTGGACTCTGGTGAAAAAGGAAATATCTTCAGATAAAAACTGGAAAGAAGCTTTCTGTGAATCTGCTTTTTGCTATGTTTATTCATCTCACATAGATGAAGCTTTCTTTATATTATGCAGCTTGGAAAATCCCTCGTGCATGGATCCGCAAAGGGATATTTGGGATCACATTTGGGTCTATGGTGAAAGAGGAAATATAGTAAGATAAAAGCTGGAGAGAAGCTTTCTGAGAAACTGCATGGTGATATGTGCATTCCACACAGGGTGTTATAACATTCTTTTCATAAGGCACAGTTTGAAAACTGTTCCTGTAAAACCACAAGAATGATATTCGGAGCACATTGAAGACTATGGCAAAGAGTGAAATGTCGTCCAATAAAAAAAAGAAAGAAGCACTCGAAGAAACTGCTCTCTGACATGTCCATTCTCTTCACAGGGATAAAGCTTACTCTACATTTCCCAGTTTGAAAGTCGGTCAGTGAGGGTTCTGTGAAGGGATAGTAAGTGAGGACCAGAGAGCTCTGTGAGGCAAGGAAATATCTTCCATTAAAAATTGGAGAGAAGCTTACTGCGCCACTCTTTTGTGATGTTTTTATTCATCTCATAGCGTTAAATCATTTTTGGATTGAGCAGTTTGAAATCACTGGTTCTGTGGAATCTGAGAAAGGACACTTGGAATCGCTCCTGAGAATATCCTGAAAAATAAATAACCTCAGAGAGAAACCAGAAGGAAGCTTTCTGTGAAACTGCTCTGTGTCACGTGAATTCCGCTCACACAGTTAAGCTTCTCTTTTCATTGAGTTCTATCATAACACTGTTTTTGTTTAGTCTGCGAAGAGACAGTCTGGAGGGCGTTGAGGCTTAGGGTGAGAAAGGAAACGTCTTCAGAGAGAAACTGCAGAGAAGCTATCTGAGGAGCTGCTTTGTGACATGTGCATTCCACTCACAGAAATATACCTTTCTTCTTTTAGAGGATTCCAGAATCCCTTTAGGAGAAAAAGCTACCAAGAGGTATTCGGGAGAATAGGGACAGCTATGGTGAAAAAGGAAATATCCTCAGACAATACTGGAAAGAAGATTTCTGTGAAACAGCTTTGTGTTAGATATATTTTTTCGTCTCGCATAGTTGAAACCTTAGTTATATTACACCGTTTGGAAACTCCAGCATGCACAGATCCACGAGGGGACATTCGGGAGCACATTCAGGCCTATGGTGAAAGAGAAGATATCTTCAGATAAAAAATGGATAGAAGCTTTCTGAGAAACTACTTTGTGATGTATGCATTCCACTCAGGGAGTTATACCTCTTTTCTCACAAGGCAGAGTTTGAACACTGTTCCTGTGAAACCGAAAAAGTGATATTTCTGAAAGCATTGAGGACTATGGTGAATAGTGAAATATACTGAAATGAAATCGAGGAAGAAGCATTCCAAGAATCTGCTCTCTGATATGTGCATTCACTTCACAGAGTTAATGCTTATTCTATGTTGCCCAGTTTCAAAACTCTGTCTTTAAAGAATCTGGAAAGGGATATTTAGTGAAGCCCAGAGACTTGTGGTGAGCGAGGAAACGTCTTCCGATGAAACCAGCAGAGAAACATTCAGAGCAACTGCTTTGCAATGTGTGTATTCGTGTCATATTGTTAAATCATTCTTTGGATTGAGCAGCTTGAAATCACTGTTTTTGTGGAATATGAGGAAGGACATTTTGGAACGATCCTTAGAAGATGGAGGAAGAAATATCCTCAGGTAAAACCCAGAAGGAAGCTTTCTGTGAAACTGCTCTGTGTCGTCTTAATTTCTCTCACTCACATAAGGCTCTATTTACATTGAGCAGTTTTCTAGCCCTGTGTATGTTTAGCATGTGATGAGATATTCGGGAGCACATTGAGGCTAACGGTGAAAAAGGAAATATGTTCAGACTGAAACTGGAGAGAAGCTTCCTGAGGAACTGCTTTGTGACGTGTGCATTCCAGTCATAGTGTTATACCTCTCTTCTCATACAGCATCAGGAAACCCTTTTGGGGAAACGGGTACCAAGTGATATTCGGGAGCATGTTGATTCCGATGGTGAAAAGGGAAATAGCCTCAGACAGAAACTGGAAGGAAGCTTTCTAGGAAACTACTCTGATATATGTAGTCATCTCATATAGATAAAGCTTTCTCTATATTACGCAGCTTGGAAACTGTCATGGACGGATCCATGAAGGGACCTTTGGGAGCACATTCTGGACTATGGTGAAAAAGGAAATATCTTCAGATAAAAACTGGAAAGAAGCTTTCTGTGAATCTGTTTTTTGCTATGTTCATTCATCTCACATAGATGAAGCTTACTTTACATTATGCAACTTGGAAACTCCCTCGTGAATGGATCAGTGAAGGGATAATTGGGATCACTTTCGAGCCTATGGTGAAATAGGAAATATAGTCAGATAAAAACTGGAGAGAAGCCTTCTGAGAAACTGCTTGGTGATGTGTGCATTCCACTCAGGGAGTTATAACTTTCTTCTAATAAGCCACAGTTTGGACACTGTTCCTGTAAAACCAAAAGAGGATATACGGAGCACATTGAAGACTATGGCAAAAAGTAAAATGTCATCCAATGAAAAACAGAAAGAAGCACTCAAAGAAACGGCTGTCTGACATGTCCATTCTTTTCACAGGGTTAAAGCTTACTGTACATTTCCCAGATGGAAAGTCGCTCTTTGAGGGTTCTGTGAAGTGATAGTAAGTGGCGACCGGAGGCCTCTGTGAAGCAAGGAAATGTTTTCCATCGAAAATCAGAGAGAAGTTTTCTGCGCAACTGTTTTGTGATGTTTGTATTTATCTCATAGAGTTAAATCATTGCTTGTATTGAGCAGTTTGAAATCGCACTTTCTGTGAAATCTGAGAAAGAACATTGGAAATGCTCTTCAGAACATCCTGAAAAAGAAATAACCTCAGAGAGAAAGCAGAAGGAAGCTTTCTGTGAAACTGCTCTGTGTCACGTGAATTCCTCACACAGCTAAACTTGTCTTTTCATTGAGCTGTATCATATCACTGTTTTTGTTTATTCTGCGAAGGGATATTCTGGAGAGCTTTCAGGCTTACGGTGAGAAAGAAAACGTCTTCAGATAGAAATTGGAGAGAAGCTTTCTGAGGAGCCGCTTTGTGGCGTGTGCATTCCACTCACAGGAATATACCTTTCTTCTCCTAGAGGATTCCCGAATCTCTTTTGGAGAGAAAGCTACCAAGGGATATTCGGGAGTATAGCAATGACTATGGTGAAAAAGGAAATATCCTCAGACAAAAACTGGAAAGAAGATTTCTGTGAAGCTGCTTTTTGTTACATAAATTTATTTGTCTCACTTAGTTAAAATTTTAATTACATTACCCAGTTTGGAAACTCCGTGATGCATAGATCCACAAAGGGACATTCGGGAGCATTTTCAGGCCTACAGTGAAAGAGGAGATATCTTCAGATACAAACTGGATAGAAGCTCTCTGAGAAACTTCTTTGTGATGTATTCATTACACTCAGGGAGTTATTCCTCTTTTCTCACAAGGCCGTGTTTGAACACTGTTCCTGTGAAACTGAAAAAGTGATATTTCGGAATGCATTGAGGACTATGGCGAATAGTGAAATAAACTGAAATTATGTCGAGGAAGAAGCATTCCAAGAATCTGCTCTCTGATATGTGCATTCACTTCACAGAGTTAATGCTTACTCTATGTTTCAGAGTTTCGAAACTCTGTCTAGGAGAATCTGGGAAGTGATATTTAGTGGTGCCTGGAGGCTTCTGGTGAGCTAGGAAATGGCTTCCAATCAATCTTGCAGAGAATCGTTCTGAGCAACTGCCTTGCGATGTTTGTATTCATCTCCTAGAGTTAAACCATTCTTTGGATTGAGCAGCTTGAAATCACTGTTTTAGTGGAATCTGAGGAAGGACATTTGGGAATGATCCTAGGAATATGGTGAAATAATATTCTCAGGTAAAATCCAGAAGGAAGCTTTCTTTGAAACTGGTCTGTGTCATCTTAATTCCTCTCACTCAGGTAAGCCTCTCTTTCCATTGAGTAGTTTTCTAGCCCTGTGTATGTTCAGCGCATGATGGGATACTCGGCAGTACCTTGAGGCTAACGGTGAAAAAGGAAATATGTTCAGACCGAAACTGGAGAGAAGCTTTCCGAGGAACTGCTTTGTGATGTGTGCATTCCACTCAGATTGTTATACCTCTCTTATCATACAGCATTCGGGAAACCCATTTGGAGAAACAGGTGCCAAGTGATATTTGGGAGCATGTTGATGCCAATGATGAAAACGGAAATAGCCTCAGACAAAACCTGGAAAGAAGCGTTCCAGGAAAGTACTCTGTGATATGTGTAATCATCTCACATAGATAATGCTTTCTTTACATTACACAGCTTGGAAACTGTCGTGGACGGATCCACAAAGGGACTTTCGGGAGCACATTCTGGACTATGGTGAAAAAGGAAATATCTTCAGAAAGAAACTGGAAAGAAGCTTTCTGTGAATCTGCTTTTTGCTATGTTTAATCATCTCACATAGCTGAAGCTTTCTTTACATTTCACAGCTTGGAACCTCCCTTGTGGATGTATCCACGATGGGATATTTGGGATCACATTTGGGCCTAAGGTGAAATAGGAATTATAGTCAGATAAAAAGTGGAGAGAAGTATTCTGGGAAACTGCTTGGTGATGTGTGCATTCCACTCTGGCAGCTATAACTTTCTTCTCATAAGGCACTGTTGGAACTCTGTTCCTGTAAAACGAAAAGAGTGATATTCAGAGCACATTGAAGACTGCAGCAAAAAGTCAAATGTCACCCAATAAAAAACAGAAAGAAGCACTAGAAAAAGCTGCTCTCTGACATATCCATTCTTTTCACAGGGTTAAAGCTTCCTCTACATTCCCCAGTTTGAAAGTCGGTGTTGGGGGTTCCTGTGAAGGGATAGTAAGTGGCCACCGGATTCCTGTGTCGAGCAAGGAAATGTGTTCCATCGAAAATCAGAGAGAATCTTTCCGTGCAACTCTTTTGTGATGTTTGTATTCATCTGATAGCATTATATGATCCTTTGGATTGAGCAGTTTGAAATCACTGTTTCTGTGGAATCTGAGAAAGGACATCTGGAAACGCTCCTTAGAATATCCTGAAAAAGCAGTAACCTCAGAGAAAACCAGAAGGAAGCATTCTGTGAAACTCCTCTGTGTCACGTGAATTCTGCTCACACAGTTAAACTTCAATTTTCATAGAGCAGTATCGTAACACTGTTTTTGTTTAGTCTGCAAAGTGTTATTCTGAAACCCTTTGAGGCTTACGGTGAGAAAGGAAACATCTTTAAATAGAAACTGGAGAGAAGTTTACTGAGGAGCTGCTTTGTGACGTGAGCGTTCCACTGACAGAAATATACCCTTCTTCTCATATAGGATTTTGGAATCCCTTTTGGAATAAAAGCTACCAAGAGACATTCAGGAGTAAAGGGAGGGCTATGGTGAAAAAGGAAATATCCTGAGAGAAAAACTGGAGAGAAGATTTCTGTGAAACTGCTCTGTGTTAGATATATTTATTCATGTGGCATAGTTAACACTTATCTTATATTACTCAGTTTGGAAACTCCGCAAGGCACGGAACCGAAAAGGGACATTAGGGAGCACATTCAGGCCAATGGTGAAAGAGGAGTTATTTTCGGATAAAAACGGGATAGAAGCTTTCTGAGAAACTACTTTGTGACGTATGCATTCCACTCAGGGAGTGATACCTATTTTATCACAAGGCAGTGTTTGAACACTGTACCTGTGAAACCGAAAAAGTGATATTTCGGTTCACATTGAGGACTATGACGAATAGTGAAATATACTGAAATAAAAAAGAGGAAGAAGCGTTCCAAGAATCTGCTCTATGATATGTCCATTCACTTCACAGTGTTAATGTTTCCTCTATGTTGCCCAGTTTCAAAACCCTGTCTTTGAAGAATCTGTGAAAGGATATTTAGTGAAGTCCAGAGGCTTGTGGTGAACAAGGTAACGTCTTCCAATGAAACTTGCAGAGAAATATTCTGAGCAACAGCTTTGCAATGTGTGTATTCATCTCAAAGTGTTAAACCATTCTTTGGATTGAGCAGCTTGAAATCACTCTTTTTGTGGCGTCGAGGAAGGACATTTGGGCATGATCCTTAAATATGGAGAATAAAATATCCTCCGGAAAAATCCAGAAGGAAGCTTTCAGTGAAACTGCCCCATGTCGTCTTAATTCCTCACGCTCGGTTAAGCCTCTCTTTTCATTGAGCAGTTTTCTAATGCTGTCTATGTTTAGCATGTGATGGGATATTCGGGAGCACTTTGAGGCTAATGGTGAAAAAGGAAATATGTTGAGACCAAAACGGGAGAGAAGCATTCTGAGGAACTGTTTTGTGACATGTGCATTCCAGTCACAGTGTTATACCTCTCTTCTCATACAGGGTCAAGGAAACCCTTTGGGAGAAACAAGGTATCAAGTAATATTCGGGAGCATGTTGATGCTGAAGGTGAAAAGGGAAATAGCCTCAGACAAAACCTGGAAAGACGTCTTGTAGGAAACTACTCTGTGATATGTGTAATTATCTCACATAGTAAAGCTTTCTTTACATTACGCACCTTGGAAACTGTAATGGAAGGATCCATGAAGAGACCTTTGAGAGCACATTCAAGATTATGGTGAAAAAGGAAATATCTTCAGGTAAATCTGGAAAGAAGCTTGCTGTGAATGTGTTTTTTGCATTGTTTATTCGTCTCACAGAGATGAAGATTTCTTTGCATTACGCAGCTTGGAAACTCCATCATGGATGGATCCGTGAAAGGATATTTGGGATCACATGCGGGCCTATGGTGAAATACGAAATATAATGAGATAAAAATTGCAGGGAAGCTTTCTGAGAAACTGCTTCATGATGTGAGCATTCCACTCAGGGAGTTGAAACTTTCTTCTCATAAGGCACTGTTTGAACATTTTTCCTGTAAAACCAAAACAATGATATTCAGAGCACATTGAAGTCTATGGCAAAAAGTGAAATGTTGTCCAATAAAAAACAGAAAGCAGCACTCGAAGAAACTGCTCTCTGACATGTCCATTCTTTTCACAGGGTTAAATCTTCCTCTATGTTTCCCAATTTGAAAGTCGGTCTTTGAGTGTTCTGTGAAGAGATACTAAGTGGCAACCAGAGGCCTGTGTTGAGCAAGGAAATTTCTTCCATCGAAAATTGGAGAGAAGCTTTCTGTGCAACTATTTTGTGATGTTTGTATTCATCTCATAGAGACAATCATTCTTTGGAATGAGGAGTTTCAAATCGCTATTTCTGTGGAATCTGAGAAAGGACATGTGGAAACGCTCTTTAGAATATCCTGAAAAAGAAATAACCTCAGAGTGAAACCAGAAGGAAGCTTTCTTGAAACTTCTCTGTGTCACGTGAATTCTGCTCACACAGTTAAGCTACACTTTTCATTGAGCAGTAGTATAACACTGTTTTTTTAGTCTGTGAAGGGATATTCAGGAGAGATTTGAGGCTTACAATGAGAAAGGAAACTTTTTCAGATAGAAACTGGAGAGAAGCATTCTGAGGAGCTGCTTCATGACGTGTGCATTCCACTCTCAGAAATATACCTTTCCTCTCCTAGAGGATTCCAGAATCCCTTTTGGGGAAAGAACTACCAAAAGACATTCGGGAGTATAGGGAGGACTATGGTGAAAAAGGAAATATCTCAGACAAAAACTGGAAAGAAGATTTCTGTGAAACTGCTTTGTGTTAGGTATATTTATTCGTCTTGCATAGTTAAAGATATTCTTATATTACACTGTTTGGAAACTCAGTCATGCACGGATCAGTGAAGGGACATTCGGGAGCACATTCAGCCCTATGGTGAAAGAGGAGATATCTTCAGATAACAACTGGATAGAAGCTTTCTTAGAAACTACTTTGCGATGTATGCATTCCACTAAGGGAGTTACACCTCTTTTCTCACAAGGCAGTGTTTGAAACCTGTTCCTGTGAAAACGGAAATGTGATAATTCGGAATGAATTGAGGATTATGGCATATAGTGAAATATACCGAAATAAAATTGAGGAAGAAGCGTTCCAAGAATCTGCTCTCTGATATGTGCAGTCACTTCACAGAGTTAATGCTTACTCTATGTTGCCCAGTTTCGAAACTCTGTCTTTGAAGAATCTGTGAAGGGATATTTAGCAAGGCCCCGAGGCTTGTGGTGAGGGAGGAAACGTCTTCTGATGATACCTGCAGAGAAATGTTCTGAGCAACTGCTTTGTGATGCATGCATTCGTCTCATAGAGTTAAATCATTCTTTGGATAAAGCAGCTTGAAATCACTGTTTTTGTGGAATCTGAGAAAGGACATTTGGGAACAATCCTTAGAATATGGAGAAGAAATATCCTAGGTATACTACAGAATGAAGTTTTCTGTGTAACTGCTCTGTGTCGTCTTAATTCCTCTCACTCAGATAAACCTCCCTTTTCATTGAGAAATTTTCAAGCCCTGTGTATGTTTATCGTGTGATGGGATATTCAGGAGCACTTTGAGGCTAAAGGTGAAAAAGTAAACATGTTCAGACTGAAACTGGAGAGAAGCTTGCCATAAAACTGCTTTGTGACGTGTGTATTTCACTCACAGTGTTATACCTCTCTTCTCATACAGCATCGGGGAAACCCTTTTGGAGGAAGAGATACCAAGTGATATTCGAGAGCATGTTGGTGCCAATGGTGAAAAGGGATATAGCCTCAGAAAAAAACTGGAAAGAAGCATTTTGGGATACTACTCTGTGATATGTGTAATCATCTCACATAAATAAAGCTTTCTTTACATTACACAGCTTGGAAACTGTCATGGATGGATACACGAAGAGACCTTTGGGAGCACATTCTGTACTATGGTGAAAAAGGAAATATCTTCAGATATAAACTGGAAAGAAGCTTTCTGTGAATGTGCTTTTTGCTATGTTCATTCATCTCACATAGATGAAGCTTTCTTTACATTACACAGCTTGGAAACTCCCTCGTGGTTGGATCTGTGAAGGGATATTTGGGATCACTTTCGGGTCTATGATGAATTAGGAAATATAGTAAGATAAAAACTGCAGAGAAGCTTTCTGAGAAACTGCTAGGTTGTGTGTGCATTCCACTCAGGGAGTTTCAACTTTCTTCTCATAAGGCACAGTTTTAACACTGTTCCTGTAAAACCAAAAGAGTGACATTCGGAGCACATTGAAGACTATGGCAAAAAGTGAAATGTCGTCCACTAAAAAATGGAAAGAAGCACTCGAAGAAACTGCTCTCTGACATGTCCATTCTTTTCACATGCTTAAATCTTACTCTACATTTCCCAGTTTCAAAGTCAATCTCAGAGGGCTCTGTGAAGTGATAGTAAGTGGTAACCAGAGGCCTCTGTGAGGCAAAAATGTCTTCCATCGAAAATCGGAGAGGAACTTTCTGCGCAACTCTTTTGTAATTTTTGTCGTCATGTCATAGAGTTAAATCATTCTTTAGATTGAGCAGTTTGAAATCACTGCTACTGTGGAATCTGAGAAAGGACATTTGGAAATGCTCTTTAGAATATCCTGGAAAACAAAGTAACCTCAGAGAGAAACCAGAAGGAAGCTTTATGTGAAACTGCTCTGTGTCACGTGAATTCCACTCACACAGTTAAACTTCTCTTTTCATTCAGCTGCATCATAAGACACTTTTCTTTAGTCTGCTAAGGGATATTCTGGAGGGCCCTGAGGCTTAAGGTGAGAAAGGAAACATCTTCAGATAGAAACTGGAGAGAAGCATTCTGAGGACCTGCTTCATGACGTGTGCATTCCACTCTCAGAAATGTACCTTTCTTCTCCTAGAGGATTCCGGAATTTCTTTTGGAGGAAAAGCTACCAAGAGATATTCGGGAGTATAGTGATGACTATGGTGAAAAAGAAAATATCCTCAGACAAAAACCGGAAAGAAGATTTGGGTGAAACTGCCTTGTGTTAGATATATTTATTCCTCTCGCATAGTTAAAACTTTAATTATATTATGCAGTTTGGAAACCCCGTCTTGCACAGATCTGCAAAAGGACATTCGAGAGCCCATTCAGGCCTACGGTGAAAGAGGAGATATCTTCCAATAAAAACTGGATAGAAGCTTTCCAAGAAACTACATTGTGATGTTTGCATTCCACTCAGGGAGTTTTACCTCTTTTCTAACAAGGCAGTTTTTGAACACTGTTCCTGTGAAACCGAAAAAGTGATATTTCAGAACGCATTGAAGACTATGGCAAATTGTGAAAAATACTGAAATAAAATCGAGGAAGAAGCGTTCCAAGAATCTGCTCTCTGATGTGTACATTCATTTCACAGTGTTAATACTTATCCTATGTTTCCCAGTTTCGAAACTCTGTCTTTGAAGAATCTGTGAGGGGATATTTAGTGACGCCCGGAGGCTGGTGGTGAGCGAGAAAATGCCTTCCTATGAAACCGACAGAGAAACGTTCTGAGCAACTGCTTTGCGATGTGTGTATTCGTCTCACAGATTTAAACCATTCTTCGGATTCAGCAGCTTGAAATCACTGTTTTTGTGGAATCTGAGGAAGGACATTTGGGGACGATCATAGGAATATGGAGTAAGAAATATTCTCAGGTAAAATCCAGAATGAAGCTCTCTGTGAAACTCCTCTGTGTCATCTTAATTCCTCTCACTCAGATAAGCCTCCTTTTCATTGAGCAGTTTTCTAGCCCTGGGTATGTTTGGTGTGTGATGGGATATTCGGGAGCACTTTGAGGCTAATGGTGAAAAAGGAAATATGTTCAGACCGAAACT
Organism: Piliocolobus tephrosceles; assembly: GCF_002776525.5. Lineage (NCBI taxonomy): Eukaryota > Metazoa > Chordata > Mammalia > Primates > Cercopithecidae > Piliocolobus > Piliocolobus tephrosceles. The sequence continues at coordinate 128,127,244 of NC_045435.1, read as the reverse complement.
GGAGAGAAGCTTTCCGAGAAACTCCTTTGTGACATGTGCAGTCCAGTCACAGTTTTATACCTCTCTTCTGATACAGCATCCGGGAAACCCTTTTGAATAAACAGGTACCAGGTGATATTTGGGAGGATGTTGATGCCGATGGTGTAAAGGGAAATAGCCTCAGACAAAAATTGGAAAGAAGCTTTCTAGGAAACTACTCAGTAATACGTGTAATTATCTCACATAGATAAAGCGTATTTTACATTATGCAGCTTGGAAACTGTCATGCACGGATCCAGAAGGAACTTTCGGGAGCATATTCAGGACTAGGGTGAAAAAGGAAATACCTTCAGATAAAAACTTTAAAGAAGCTTTCTGTGAATCTGCTTGTTGCTGTGTTTATTCATCTCACACAGATGAAGCTTCCTTCACATTACGCAGCTTGGAAATTTCCTCGTGGATGCATTCGTGAAGCGATATTTGGGATCACATTTGGGCCTATGGTGAAATAGGAAATATCGTCATATAAAAACTGGAAAGTAGCTTTCTGAGAAACTGCTTGATGATGTGTGCATTCCACTCAGAGAGTTATGAATTTCTTCTCGTAAGGCATAGTTTCAACACTACCAAAAGAGTGATATTAGGAGCACATGGAAGACTCTCGCAAAAAGTGAAATGTTGTCCAAAAAAAACAGAAAGATGCACTGGAAGAAACAGCTCTCTGAAATGTCCATTCTTTTCACTGGTGAAAGCTTACTCTACAAATGCCAGATTCAAAGCCGGTCTTTGCGGGTTCTGGGACGGAATGGTAAGTGGCAACTGGAGGCCTATGTGAGGCAAGGAACTGTTTTCCGTTGAAAACTGGAGAGAAGCTTTCTGTGCAACTCTTTTGTGATGTTTGTATTCATCTCATAGAGATAAATCATTCTTTGGATTGAGCAGTTTGAAATCACTCTTTCTGTGGACTCTGAGAAAGGACATTTGGAGATGCTCTCTGATCTGTTCATTCACTTCACAGGGTTAATGCTTACTCTATGTTGCCCAGTTTCGAAATTCTGTCTTTGAAGAATCTGTGAAGGGATATTTAGTGACCGTTGGAGGCTTGCGGTGAGCGAGGAAACGTTTTCTGATGAATCCTGCAGAGAAACGTTCTGAGCAACTGCTTTGCGATGTTTGTATTCGTTTCATAGAGTTAAACCATTCTTTGGATTGAGCAGCTTGAAATCACTGTTTTTGTGGAATCTGAGTAAGGACATTTCGGAACAATACTCAGAATATGGGGAAAGAAATATCCTGGGGTATAATCCAGAAGGAAGTTTTCTGTGAAACTGCTCTGTGTTCTCTTAATTCCTCTCCCTCAGATAAGCCTCTCTTTTCATTGAGCAGTTTTCTAGCCCTTTGTATGTTTAGCATGTTATGAGATATTTGGAAATACTTTCAGGCTAACGGTGAAAAAGGAAATATGTTCAGACAGGAACTGGAGAGAAGCTTTTGGAGGAACTGCTTTGTGATGTGTGCATTCCACTCACAGTGTTACACCTCTCTTCTCATACAGCATTGCGGAAACCCTTTTTGAGAAACAGGTACCAAGTGACATTCAGGAGCATGTTGATGCTGATGGTGAATAGGGAAATAGCCACAGACAAAAACTGGAAAGAACCTTTCTAGGAAACTACTCTGTGATACGTGTAAGCATCTCACATAGATAAAGGTTTCTTTACATTACGGAGTTGGAAACTGTCATGGACGGATCCACAAAGGGACTTTCGGGAGCACATTCCAGACTATGGTGATAAAGGAAATATCTTCAGATAAAAACTTGAAAGAAGCATTCTGTGAGTCTGTTTTTTGCTCTGTTTATTCATCTCACATAGATGTAACTTACTTTACATTACGCAACTTGGAAGTTCCCTCATGGATGAATTTGCAAAGGGACATTTGGGATCACCTTTGGGCCTATGGTGCAATAGGAAATATAGGCATATAAAAACTGGAAAGTAGCTTTCTGAGAAACTGCTTGGTGATGTGTGCATTCCACTCAGGGAGTTATAACTTTCTTCTCATAAGGCACAGTTTGAACACTGTTTTTGTGAAATCAAAAGTGTGATATTAGGAGCACATTCAAGATTATGGCAAAAAGTGAAATGTGGTCAAAGAAAAACAGAAAGAAGCACTCCAAGAAACTGTTCCCTGTCATGTCCATTCTTTAGAATGGGATAAAGCATTCTCTTCATTTCCCAGTTTGAAAGTCAGTCTTTGAGGTTTCAGTGAAGGGATAGTAAGTGGCAACCAGAGGCTTGTGTCGAGCAAGGAAATGTCTTCCATCGAAAATTGGAGAGAAGCTTTCTCCACAACTATTTCTGATGTTTGTATTCATCTATTAGAGTTAAATCATTCTTTGGACTGAGCAGTTTGAAATCACTATTTCTGTGGAGTCTGAGAAAGCACATTTGGAAATGCTCCTTAGAATATCCTGAAAAACAAATAACCTCAGAGAGAAACCAGAAGGAAGCTTTCTGTGAAACTACTCTGTGTCACGTGAATTCTGCTCACACAGTTAAGCTTCTATTTTCATTGAGCTGTATCATAACACTGTTTTTGATTAGTCTGAGAAGGGATATTCAGGAGCGCTTTGAAGCTTATGGTGAGAAAGGAAACGTCTTCAGATAGAAACTGGAGAGAAGCTTTCTGAGGAGCTGTGTCGTGACATGTGCATTCCTCTCACAGAAATATACCTTTCTTCTCCTATAGGATTCCGGAATCCCTGTTGGAGAAAGAGCTACAAAGAGATCTTCGGAAGTACAGGGAGGGCTATCTTGAAAAAAAATAATCCTCAGACAAATGATGGAAAGAAGATTTCTGTGAAGCTGCTTTGTTTTAGATACATTTATTAATCTCAGATAGTTAAAACTTTAATTATATTACACAGTTTGGAAACTCCGTCATGCAAGGATCTGCGAAGGAACATTCGCGAGCACATTTAGGCCTACGATGAAAGAGGAGATATCTTCATATAAAAATGAATAGAAGCTTTGTGAGAAACTACTTTCTGATGCATGCATTCCACTCAGGGAGTTATACTTCTTTGCTCACAAGGCAGCGTTTGAACAATGTTCCTGTGAAACCGAAAAAGTGATATTTCGGAGTGCATTGAGGACTATGGGGAATAGTGAAATATACTGAAATTCAAACGAGGAGGAAACATTCCAGGAATCTGCTCTCTGATATGTGCATTCACTTCACAGAATTAATCTTGCCCGGTTTCAAAACTCTGTCTTCAAAGAATCAGTGAAGGGATATTTAGTGATGCCCGGACACTTCTGGTGAACAAGGAAACGTCTTTCGATGAATCCTGCAGAGAAACTTTCTGAGCAACTGCTTTGTGATGGGTGTATTCGTCTCCTAGAGTTAAACCATTCTTTGGATTGAGCAGCTTGAAATCACTTTTTTTTGTGTAATCTGAGGAAGGACATTCGGGAATGATCCTTATATTTTGGAGAAAGAAATATTCTCAGGAAAAATCCATTAGGAAGCTTTCTGTGAAACTGCTCTGTGTCGTCTTAATTCCCCTCACTCATTTAAGCCTCTTTTTTATTGAGCAGTTTTCTAACCCTGTGTATGTTTAGCGTGTGATGGGATATTCGAGAGCACTTTGAGGCTGATGGTGAAAAAGGAAACATGTTCAGGGCGAAACTGGAGAGAATTTTTCGGAGGAACTACTTTGTGACGTGTGCATTCTGGTCACCCTGTTTTACCTCTCTTCTCATACAGCATCGGGGAAACCCTTTTGGACAAGCAGGTACCAACTGATATTGGGGGGGGGAGCATGTTGATGACGAAGGTGAAAAGGGAAATGGCCTCATACAAAAATTGGAAGGATGCTTTCTAGGAAACTACTCTGTGATATGTGTAATCATCTCACATAGATAAAGCTTTCCTTACATTACGCAGCTTGGAAATTCTCACAGATGGATCCACGAAGGGACCTTCAGGAGCACATTGAGAACTATGGTGAAAAACGAAATATCTTCAGATAAAAACTGGAAAGAATCTTTCTGTGAATCTGCTTTTTGCTATGTTTATTCATCTCAGATAGATGAAGCTTTCTTTACATTACGCAGTTTGGGAACTCCCTAGTGGATGGGTCCACGAAGGGATATTGGGATCAGATTCGGGCCTATGGTGAAATAGGAAATATAGTCAGACAAAAACTGGAGAGAAGCTTTCTGTAAATCTGCTTGGTGATATGAGCATTTTTTTTTTTTTTGCATTTCACTTCAATTTTTTTTATTTTTTTATATTTTTTATTTTTTATTTCATTTTTTATTATACTTTAAGTTCTAGGGTACATGTGCATAACGTGTAGGTTTGTTACATATGTATACTTGTGCCATGTTGGTGTGCTGCACCCATCAACTCGTCAGCACCCATCAATTCATCATTTATATCATGTATAAGTCTCCAGTGCAATCCCTCCCCCCTCCCACCTCCCCATGATAGGCCCCAGTGTGTGATGTTCCCCTTCCCGAGTCCAAGTGATCTCATTTTTCAGTTCCCACCTATGAGTGAGAACATGCGGTGTTTGGTTTTCTCTTCTTGTGATAGTTTGCTAAGAATGATGGTTTCCAGCTGCATCCATGTCACTACAAAGGACGCAAACTCATCCTTTTTTATGGCTGCATAGTATTCCATGGTGTATATGTGCCACATTTTCTTAATCCAGTCTGTCAGTGATGGACATTTGGGTTGATTCCAAGTCTTTGCTATTGTGAATAGTGCCGCAATAAACATATGTGTGCATGTGTCTTTGTAGTAGAATAATTTATAATCCTTTGGGTATATACCCAGTAGTGGGATGGCTGGGTCATATGGTACATCTAGTTCTAGATCCTTGAGGAATTGCCATACTCTTTTCCATAATGGTTGAACTAGTTTACAATCCCACCAACAGTGTAAAAGTGTTCCTATTTCTCCACATCCTCTCCAACACCTGTTGTTTCCTGATTTTTTAATGATTGCCATTCTAACTGGTGTGAGATGGTATCTCATTGTGGTTTTGATTTGCATTTCTCTGATGGCGAGTGATGATGAGCATTTTTTCATGTGTCTGTTGGCTGTATGAATGTCTTCTTTTGAGAAATATCTGTTCATATCCTTTCCCCACTTTTTGATGGGGTTGTTTGTTTTTTTCTTGTATATTTGTTTGAGTTCTTTGTAGATTCTGGATATTAGCCCTTTGCCAGATGAGTAGATTGCAAAAATTTTCTCCCATTCTGTAGGTTGCCTGTTCACTCTGATGGTAGTTTCTTTTGCTGTGCAGAAGCTCTTTAGTTTAATGAGATCCCATTTGTCAATTTTGGCTTTTGCTGCCGTTGCTTTTGGTGTTTTAGACATGAAGTCCTTGCCCATGCCTATGTCCTGAATGGTACTACCTAGATTTTCTTCTAGGGATTTTATGGTATTAGTTCTAACATTTAAGTCTCTAATCCATATTGAATTAATCTTCGTATAAGGAGTAAGGAAAGGATCCATTTCAGCTTTCTACTTATGGCTAGCCAATTTTCCCAGCACCATTTATTAAATAGGGAATCCTTTCCCCATTTCTTGTTTCTCTCAGGTTTGTCAAAGATCAGATGGCTGTAGATGTGTGATGTGAGCATTTTAATCAGGGACTTCTTTCTTCTCTTAAGGCACAGTTTAACACTCTTCCTGTAACACCAAAACAGTGATATTCAGAGCACATTGAAGACTATGGCAAAAAATGAAATGTCGATTAAAGCAAAACAGAAAGAAGCACGAGAGGAAACTGCTCTCAGAATGTCCATTCTTTTCACAGGGTTAAAGCTTGCTCTACATTTCCCAGTATGAAAGTCTGTCTTTGAGGCTTCTGCGAAGGGATAGTAAGTGGTGACCGGAGGCCTGCATGAGGCAAGGAAATGTCTTCCATCAAAAATTGGAGAGAAGCGTTCTGCACAACTCTTTTGTGATGTTTGTATTCATCTCATGGAGTTAAATCATTCTTTGGATTGAGCAGTTTCAAATCACTCTTTTTGTGGAATCTGAGAAAGGACATTTGGAAACGTTTTTTAGAATATCCGGAAAAAGAAATAACCTCAGAGAGAAAGCAGAAGGAAGCTTTCTGTGAAACTGTCCTGTGTCAAGTGAATTCCGCTCACACAGTTAAGCTTCTCTTTTCATTGAGCTGTATCATAACACTGTTTTTGTTTATTCTGTGAAGGGATATTCTGGAGGGCTTTGAGGCTTATGGTGAGAAAGGGAACGTCTTCAGATAGAAACTGGAGAGAAGCTTTCTGAGGAGTTGCTTTGTGACATGTGCATTCCACTCACATAAATATACCTTTCTTCTCCTAGAGGGTTCTGGAACCCCTTTTGGGGAAAAAGGTACCAAGAGCTATTCGGGAGTATAGTGACAACTATGGTGAAAAAGGAAATATCCTCAGACAAAACCTGGAAAGATTTCTGAGAAACTGCTTTGTGTTAGATTTATTTATTCGTCTCGTGTAGTTTAAACTTTAATTATATTATGCAGTTTGGAAACTCCATCATGCACAGATCCACAAAGGGATGTTCGGGAGCACATTCAAACCTATGGTGAAAGAGGAGATATCTTCACATAAAAACTGGATAGAAGCTTTCTGAGAAACTACTTTGTGATGTATGTATTCCACACAGGGAGTTATTCCTCTTTTCTCACAAGGCACTGTTTGAACACTGTTTCTGTGAAACTGAAAAAGTGATATTTCGGAACGCATTGAGGACTATGGCGAATAGTGCAATATACTGAAATACAATCGAGGAAGAAGCCTTCCAAGAATCTGCTCTCTTCTATGTACATCCATTTCACAGAGTTAATGCTTTCTCTATGTTGCCCAGTTTCGAAACTCTGTCTTTGAAGAATCTGTGCAGTAATCTGCTCTCTGATTTGTTCATTCACTTCACAGGGTTAATGCTTACTCTATGGTGCCCAGTTTTGAAACTCTGTGTTTGAAGAATATTTGAAGGGCTATTTAGTAAAGCCCGGAGGCTTGTGGTGAGCGAGGAAACGTTTTCGATGAAACCTGCAGAGAAACGTTATGAGCCACTGCTTTGCGATGTGTGTATACGTCTCATAGTGTTAAAGCACTCTTTTGATTGAGCAGCTTGAAATCATTGTTTTTGTGGAATCTGAGTAAGGACATTTCGGAATGATCCTTAGAATATGGAGAAAGAAATATCCTCAGGTAAAATCCAGAAGGAAGTTTTCTGTGAAACTGCTCTGTGTCGTCTTAATTCCTCTCCGTCAGATAAGCCTTGCTTTTCATTGAGCAGTTTTCTAACCCTTTGCATGTTTAGCATGTGATGGGATATTCAGAAGCACTTTGAGGCTAACGGTGACAAAGGAAATATGTTCAGACCGGAACTGAAGAGAAGCTTTCGGAGGAACTGCTTTGGACATGTGCATTCCACTCACAGTGCTACTCCTCTCTTCTCTTACAGCGTCGGGGAAACCCTTTGGTAGAAACAGGTACCAAGTGATATTTGGGAGCATGTTGATGTCGAAGGCGAAAAGGGAGATAGCCTCAGACAAAAACTGGGAGGATGCTTTCTAGGAAACTACTCTGTGACATGTGTAATCATCTCACATAGATAAGCTTTCTTTACATTACGCAACATGGAAATTCTCATGGACGAATCCACTAACGGACCTTTGTGAGCACATTCAGGACTATGGTGAAAAAGGAAATATCATCAGATAAAAACAGGAAAGAAGTTTTCTGTGAGTCTGCTTTTTGCTCTGTTTTTTCATCTCACATAGATGAAGCTTTCTTTACATTATGCAGCTTGGAAACTCCCTCATGGATGGATCCACGAAGGGATATTTGGGATCATTGGGTGTATGGTGAAATAGGAAATATGGTCAGATAAAAATTGGAGAGAAGCTTTCTGTGAAACTGCTTGGTGATGTGAGCATTTTAATCAGGGAATTTTAACTTTCTTCTCGTAAGTCACAGTTTAAACAACGTTCCTGTAAAACCAAAACAGTGATATTCAGAGCACATTGAAGTCCCTGGCAAAAAGTGTTATGTCGTCTAATAAAAAACAGAAAGAAGTACTCGAAGAAACTGCTCTCTGTCATGTCCATTCTTTTCACATGGTTAAAGCTTACTCTAGATTTTCCAGTTTGAAACTCGGTCTTTGAGGGTTCTGCAAAGGGATAGTAAGTGGCGACCGGAGGCCTATATGAGGCAAGGACATGTCTTCCATCGAAAATCAGGGAGAAGCTTACTGCACAACTCTTTTCTGATGTTTGTATTCATCTCATGGACTTAAATCAATCTTTGGATTGAGCAGTTTGAAATCATCATTTCTATGGAATCTGTGAAAGGATTTTTGGAAACCCTCTTTAGAATATCCTGAAAAAGAAATAACCTCAGAGAGAAACCAGAAGGAAGCCTTCTGTGAAACTGCTCTGTGTCATGTGAATTCCGTTCACACTGTTAAGCTTCCTTTTCACTGAGCTGTATCATAACACTGTTTTTGTTCAGTCTGCGAAGGGATATTCTGGAGGGCTTTGAGGCTTACGGTGAGAAAGGAAACGTCTTCAGATAAAAACTGGATGGCTGCTGTGTGACCTGTGCATTTCACTCATAGAAATATACCTTTACCCACCTAGAGGATTCTGGAAACCCTTTTGGAGAAAAAGCTACCAAGAGATGTTCAGGAGTATAGTGACCACTATGGTGAAAAAGGAATTATCCTCAGACAAAAACTGGAAAGAAGATTTCTGTGAAACTGGTTTGTGTTAGATATATTTATTCATCTCGTATAGTTAAAACTTTAATTGTATTACGCATTTTGAAAACTCCATCATGCACAGATCCACGAAAGGAAGTTCGGGAGCAAATTCAGGCCTACGGTGAGAGAGGAGATATATTCAGATAAAAACTGGATAGAAGCTTTCTGAGAAACTAATTTGTGATGTATGCATTCCACTCAGGGAGTTATACATCTTTTCTCACAGGGCAGTGTTTGAACACTGTTCCTGTGAAACCGAAAAGGTGATATTTCGGAACGCATTGAGGACTATGGTGAATAGTAAAATATACTGAAATAAAATCGAGGAAGAAGCGTTGCAATAATCTGCTCTCTGATATGTGCATTCACTTCAAAGAGTTAACACTTAGTCTATGTTGCCTAGTTCGAAACTCTGTCTTTGAAGAATCTGTGAAGTAATATTTAGTGACACGTGGAGGCTTTTTGGAGCGAGAAAATGCCTTCCGATAAAACCTGCAAGGAAACGTTCAGACAACTGCTTTGCGGTGTGTGTATTCGTCTCCTAGAGTAAAACCATTCTTTGGATTGAGCAGCTTGAAATCACTGTTTTAGAGGAATCTGAGGAAGGACATTTGAGAACGATCCTTAGAATATGGGGATAGAAATATCCTCAGGTAAAATCCAGAAGGAAGCTTTCTGTGAAACTGCTCTGTGTCATCTTAATTTTTCTCGCTCAGGTAAGCCTCTCTTTTCATTGAGCAGTTTTCTAACCCTGTGTATGTTTTTTTTTTTTTTTTGTATTTTTTTTTTTTGGTAGAGACGGGGTTTCACCAGGTTAGCCAGGATGGTCTCGATCTCCTGACCTTGTGATCCGCCCACCTTGGCCTCCCAACGTGCTGGGATTACAGGCTTGAGCCACAGCGCCCGGCTCCCTGTGTATGTTTAGCGTGTGATGGGATATTCAGGAGCACTTTTAGGGTTACAGTGAAAAAGGAAATATGTTCAGACAGAAACTGGAGAGAAGCTTTCGGAGGAACTGCTTTGTGACGTGTGCATTTCAGTCACAGTGTTATACCTCTCTTCGCATACATTGTCAGGGAAACCCTTTTGGAGAAACACGTACCAGGAGCTATTCGGGAGCATGTTGATGCCGATGGTGAAAAGGGACATAGTCTCAGACCAAAACTGGAAGGAAGCTTTCTAGGAAACTACTCAGTGATATGTGTAATCATCTCACATAGATAAAGATTTCTTTATATTATACAGCCTGGAACCTGTCATGGAGGGATCTATGAAGGGACCTTTGGGAGCACATTCAAGACAAGGGTGAAAAAGGAAATATCTTCAGATGAAAACTGGTAAGAAGCTTTCTGTGAACCTGCTTTTTGCTATGTTTATTCATCTCACATAGATGAAGCTTTCCTTACATTATGCAGGTTGGAAACTCCCTCATAGATAGATCCGTGAAGGGATACTTGGGATCACATTTGGGCCTATGGTGGTATAGCAAATGTAGTCAGATAAAAACTGGGGAGAAGTTTCTGAGAAACTGCTTGGTGATGTGTGCATTCCACTCAGGGAGTTATAACTTTCTTCTCATAAGGCACAGTGTGAACACTGTTCCTATAAAACCAAAAGAGTGATATTCGGAGCGCATTGAAGACTATGGCAAAAAGTGAAATGTCATCCAATAAAAAACAGAAAGAAGCACTCGAAGAAACTGCTCTTTGACATGTCCATTCTTTTCACAGGTTAAAGCTTACTCTACCTTTATCAGTTTCAAAGTCACTCTTTGAGGGTTCTGGGAAGGGATAGTAAGTGGCAACCAGAGGCCTGTGTGAGGCAAGGAAATGTCTTCCATCGAAAATTGGAGAGAAGGTTTCTGTGCAACTCCTTTGAGATGTTTGTATTCATCTCACAGAGTTAAATCATTCTTTGGATTGAGCAGTTTGAAATCACTGTTTCTGTGGAATCTGAGAAAGGACATTTGGAAACACTCTTTAGAATATCCTGAAAAAGAAATAACCTCAGAGAGAAACCAGAAGGAAGTTTTCTGTGAAACTGGTCTGTGTCACGTGAATTCCGCTCACCATGTTAAGCTTCTCTTTGCATTCAGCTGTATCATAACACTGTTTTTGCTTAGTCTGTGGAGGGATCCCCTGGAGGGCTTTGAGGTTTACGGTGAGAAAGGAAACGTCTTCAGATAGAAACTGGAGCAAAGCTTTCTGAGGACCTGCTTTGTGACGTGTGCATTCCACTCACAGTAAGATAGCTTTCTTCTCCTAGAGGAATCCGGAATCCCTTTTGGAGAGAAAGCTACCAAGAGATGTTCGGGAGTCAACTATGATGAAAAAAGAAATATTCTCAGACAAAAACCGGAAAGAAGATTTCTGTGAAACTGCTTTGTGTTAGATATATTTATTCTCCTTGCATAGTTAAAACTTTAATTGTATTACGCAGTTTGGAACCTCCGTCATGCACAGATCAGAGAAGGGACATTAGGGAGCACATTCACGCCTATGGTGAAAGAGGAGATATCTTCAGATAAAAACTGGATAGAAGCTTTCTGAGAAACTTCTTTGTGATGTATGCATTCCACTCAGGGAGTTGTAACTCTTTTCTCACAAGGCAGTGTTTCAACACTGTTCCTGTGAAACTGAAAAAGTGATATTTTGGAATGCATTGAGGACTATGGCGAATAGTGAAATATACTGAAATAAAATCAAGGAAGAAGCATTCCAAGAATCTGCTGTTTGATATGTGCATTCACTTCACAGAGTTAATGCTTACTCTATGTTGCCCAGTTTCGAAACTCTCTCTTTGAAGTATCTGTGAAGTAATATTTAGTGTCGCCCGGAGGCTTGTGGTGAGCGAGGAAACATCTTCCGATGAAACCTGCAGAGAAACCTTCTGAGCAACTGCTTTGCAATATGTGCATTCCAGTCACCGTGTTATACCTCTCTTCTCATGCAGCATCAGGGAAACCCTTTTGGAGAAACAGATACGAAGTGCCATTCGGGAGCATATTGAAGCCGATGGTGAAAAGGGAAAGAGCCTGACACAAAAACTGGAAAGAAGCTTTCTAGGAAATGACTCTGTGATATCTGTAATCATCTCACATACATAAAGCTTTGTTTAAATTATGCAGCTTGGAAATTGTCATGGACGGTTCCACGAAGGGATGTTCGGGAGCACATTCTGAACTCTGGGGAAAAAGCAAATATCTTCAGATAAAAACTGGAAAGAAGCTTTCAACGAAACTGCATTTTGCTATGTTTATTCCTCTCACATAGATGAAGCTTTCTTCACAATATGCAGCTTGGAAACTTCCTCGTGGGTGGATCCACGAAGGGATATTTGGGATCACATTCGGGCCTATGGTAAAATAGGAAATACAGTCAGATAAAAACTGGAGAGAAGCTTTCTGAGAAACCACTTGGTGATGTGTGCATTCCACTCAGGGAATTATAACTTTCTTCTCATAAGGCCATAAGGCACAGTGTGAACACTGTTCCTGTAAAACCAAAAGAGTGATATTCGGAGCACATTGAAGATTATGGCAAAAAGTGAAATGTCGTACAATAAAAAACAGAAAGAAGCACTCGAAGAAACTGGTCTCTGACATGTCCATTCTTTTCACAGGGTTAAAGCTTTCTCTACATTTCCCAGTTTGAAAGTCGGTCTTTGAGGCTTCTGCAAAGGGATCATAACTGGCGACCAGAGGCCTGTGTGAGGCAAGGTAATGTTTTTCATCAAAAATGGGAGAGAAGCTTTCTGTGCTACTCTTTTTTGATGGTTGTGTTCATCTCATAGAGTTAAATCATTTTTTGGACGGAGCGGTTTGAAATAACTGTTTATGTGGAGTCTGAGAAAGGACATTAGGAAACGTTCTTTAGAATATCCTGAAAAAGGAATAACGTCAGAGAGAAACCAGAAGGAAACGTTCTGTGAAACTGCTCTGTGTCACGTGAATTCCACTCACACAGTTATGGTTCTCTTTTCATTGAGCAGTATCATAACACTGTTTTTGTTTAGTCTGCGAAGGGATATTCTGGAGCCCTTTGAACAGTACAGTGACAAAGGAAACATCTTTAGATAGAAACTGGCGAGAAGCTTTCTGAGGAGCTGCTTTGTGACATGTGAATTCCACTCACAGAAATATACCTTTCTTCTCCTAGAGGATTTTGGAATCCCTTTTGGAGAAAAAGCTACCAAGAGACATTCAGGAGTAGAGGGAAGGCTATTGTGAAAAAGGAAATATCCTCAGACAAAAAGTGGAAAGAAGTATTCTGTGAAACTGCTTTGTGTTACATATATATATTCATCTCGCATAGTTAAAACTTCTCGGATATTATGCAGTATGGAAATTTCATCATACACGGAACTGTGAAGGGACATTCGGGAGCATATTAAGGCCTACTGTGAAAGAAAAGATATCTTCAGATAAAAACCGGATAGAAGCTTTCTGAGAAACTATTTTTTGATGTATGCATTGCACTCATGGAGTTATACCTCTTTTCTCACAACTCAGTGTTTTTACACTGTGCCTGTGATACCAAAGCAGTGATATTTCGGAGCGCATTGAGGCCTCTGGCGAATAGTGAAATATACGGAAATGAAATCAAGGAAGAAGCGTTCCAAGCATTTCCTCTCTAATGTGTGCATTCAATTCACAGAGTTAATGCTTACTCTATGTTGCCCAGTTTCGAAACTCTGTCTTTGAAGAATCTGTGAAGGGATATTTAGTGACACCCAGAGGCTTGTGGTGAGCAAGGGAACATCTTCCAATGAAACCTGCAGAGAAACGTTCTGAGCAACTGCTTTGCAATGTGTGTATTCGTCTCATAGAGTTAAACCATTCTTTGCATTGAGCAGCTTGAAATCACTGTTTTTGTGGCATCTGAGTAAGGATATTAGGGAAATATTTCTAGAATATGGAGAAAGAAATATCCTCAGGTAAAATCCAGAGGAATCTTTCCGTGAAACTGCTCCATGTTGTCTTAATTTTTCTCGCTCATGTAAGCCTCTCTTTTCATTGAGCAGTTTTCTAACCCTGTGTATGTTTGGTTTGTGATGGGATATTCGTGAGCACCTTAAGGCTTGCGGTTTAAAAGGAAATATGTTGACACCGAAAATAGAGAGAAGCTTTCCAAAGAATTGCTTTGTGACGAGTGCCTTTCACTCACATTGTTATACCTCTCTTCTCATACAGGTTGGTGAAACCCTTTTGGAGAAACAGGTACCAAATGATATTCGGGTGCATGTTGATGCCAATGGTGAAAAGGGAAATAGCCTCAGGAAAAAACTGGGAAGAAGCTTTCTAGGAAACTACTCTGTGATATGTGTAATCATCTCACTTTGATAAAGATTTCTTTACATTACGCAGCATGGAAACTGTCATGAATGGATCCTGGAAGGGACCTTCAGGAGCACATTCAGAATTACTGTGAAAAAGGAAATATCTTCAGATAAAAACTGGAAAGAAGGTTTCTGTGAATCTGCTTCTTGCTATGTTTATTCATTTCACAAAGATGAAGCTTCCTTTACATTAAGCAGGTGGGAAAGTCCCTCGTGAATCGATCGCCAAGGGATATTAGGGATCACATTTGGCCTACGGTGAAAAAGGAATTACAGTCATATAAAAACTGGAGAGAAGCTTTCTGAGAAACTGTTTGGTGACGAGTGCATTCCACTCAGGGTGTTATTATTTTGTTCTCATAAGGCACCGTTTTAACACTGTCCCTGTAAAACCAAAAGAGTTATATTCGGAGCACATTGAAGACTATTGCAAAAACGTGAAATGTTGTCCAATAAAAAACAGAAGGAAGCACTAAAAGAAACTGCTCTCTGACATATCCATTCTTTTCACAGCATTAAACCTTACTCTACATTTCACAGTTTGAAAGTCGGTCTTTGAGGGTTCTGCGAAGGGAAATCATGTGGAAACCGGAGGCTTGTGTTGAGCAAGAAAATATTTTCCATCGAAAATTGGAGAGACCCTTTCTGTGCAACTTTTTTGTGATGTTTGTACGCATCTCAGAGAGTTAAACCATTGTTTGATTTGAGTAGTTTGAAATCACTGTTTCTGTGGAATCTGAGAAAGGACATTTGGAAATGCTCTTTATAATATTCTGAAAAAGAAATAACCTCAGAGAGAAACCAGAAGGAAGCTTTCTGTGAAACTGCTCTGTGTCACGTAAATTCTGAATGTGGTCCTGAAGGTCCCTTCCAGATAGAAGCTGGAGAGAAGCTTTCTGATGAGTTGCTTTGTGACGTTGCTGTTCACTCACAGGAATATTCCTTTCTTCGCATAGAGAATTCCGGAATCCCTTTTGGAGAAAAAGCTATGAAGAGACATTCGGGAGTATAGGGATGGATATGGTGAAAAGGAGATATCCTCAGACAATAACTTGAAAGATTTCTGTGAAACTGCTTTGTATTAGATACAATTTTTCATCTCGCATAGTTAAAACTTTTCTCATATTACGCAGTTTGGAAACTCCATCATGCATGGATCCGCGAAGAGATGTAAGGGAGCACATTCATGCTTACAGAGAAAGGACAGCTATCTTCAGATTAAAACTGGATAGAAGCTTTCTGAGAAACTACTTTGTGATGTGTGTATTCCACTCAGGGAGTTATACATCTTTTCTCACACAGCAGCATTTGAACACTGTTCCTGTGAAAACGAAAAAGTGATATTTTGGTACACATTGAGGAGTATGTCGAATAGTGAAATATACTGAAATAAAATCGAGGGACAAGCGTTCCAAGAATCTCCTCTCTGACAGGTGCATTCACTTCAAAGAGTTAATGCTTACTCCATGTTGCCCAGTTTCAAAAATGTGTCTTTGAAGGATCTGTGAATGGATATTTAGTGACGCCCGGAGGCTTGTGGTGAGCAAGGAAAAGTCTTCCGATGAAAGCTGTAGAGAAACGTTCTGAGCAACTGCTTTGCGATGTGTGTATTGGTGTCACAGGGTTAAACTGTTCTTTGGATTGAGCAGCTTGAAATCACTGTTTTTGTGGAATCTGATGAAGGACATTTGAGAACATTTGTTAGAATAGAAAGAAAGAAACATCCTCAGGTAAAATCCAGAAGGAAGCTTTCTGTTAAACTGCTCTGTGTCATCTTAATTCCTCTAGCTCAGTTAAGCCTCTCTTTTCATTTAACAGTTTTCTAACCCTGTGTATGCTTGTGATGGGATATTCGGGTGCACTTTGAGGCTTGCAGTGAAAAAAGAAATGTATTCAGACCAAAAATGGAGAGAAGGTTTCTGAGGAACTGCTTTGTGATGTGTGCATTCCACTCACAGTGGTATACCTCTCTTCTCATACATGGTCAGTGAAACCGTTTTGGAGAAACAGGTTCCAAGTGATATTCTGGAGCATGTTGATGCCGATCATGAAAAGGGAAATAGCTTCAGACAAAAACTGGAAGGAAGCTTTCTAGGAAACTACTCTGTGATATGTGTCATCATCTCACATAGATAAAACTTTCTTTACATTACACAGCTTGATGCTGTCATGGATGGATCCACGAAGGAACCTTCAGGAGCACATTCAGGAGTATGATGAAAAAGGAAATATCTTCAGATAAAAGCTGGAAAGTAGTCTTCTGTGAATCTGCTTTTTGTTATGTTTTTTCATCTCACTTAGATGAAGATTACTTTACATTACAGAACTTGGAAACTCCCTCGTGGATGGATCTGTGAAGGAATATTTGGGATCACATTCGGGCCTATGGTGAAATAGGAAATATAATCAGATAAAAATAGGAGAGAAGCTTACTGAGAAACTGCTTGGTGACGTGTGCATTCCACTCAGGGAGCTATAACTTTCTTCTCATAAGGCACAGTTTGAACACTATTCCTGTAAAACCAAAAGAGTGATATTCAGAGCACTTTGAAGACTATGGCAAAAAGTGAAATGTTGTCCATTAAAAAACAGAAAGAAGCACTCAAAGAAACTGCTCTCTGACATGCCCATTCTTTTCACAGGGTTAAAGCCTCCTTCACATTTCCCAGGTTGAAAGTCCATTTTTGAGGGTTCTGCGAAGGGATAGTTAGTGGCAACCTGAGGCCTGAGTCGAGAAAGGAAATGTATTCCATCGAATACTGGAGATAATCTTTCTCTACAACTCTTTTGTGATGCTTGTATTCATCTCATAGAGTTAAATCATTCTTTGGATTGAGCAATTTGAAATCACTGTGTCTGTGGAATCTGAGAAAGGACATTTGGAAACGCTTTTTTGAATATCCTGGAAAAGAAATAAACTCAGAGAGAAACCAGAAGGAAGCTTTCTGTAAAACTGCTCTGTGTCACGTAAACTCTGCTCACACAGCTAAGCTCTCTTTTCTCAGAGGAGTATCATAATACTTTTTTTTTTTTAGTCTACAAAGGGGTATTCTGAAGTGCTTTGAGGCTTACAGAGAGAAAGGAAACTTGTTTAAATAGAAACTGCATAGAAACTTTCTGAGGAGCTGCTTTGTGACTTGTGCATTCCACACACAGTGCTATACCTCTCTTCCCATACAGCGTCAGGGAAACCTTTTTGGAGAAAGTTGCCAAGTGATATTCGGGAGCATGTTGATGATGATGGTGAAAAGGGAAATAGCCTCAGACAAAAACTGGAAAGAAGCTTTCTAGAAAACTACTCTGTGATATGTGTAATCATCTCACATAGATAAGGCTTTCTTTACATTGCGCAGCTTGGAAACTGTCATGGACTGTCCGGAGCCATGAGGCCCGGAATTAGCCAACCTGTGTTGATTGATCTCCGCAAAGCGGAGACATTATGGGACATTTCCGGGTTCTTCATTACAAACCTTTCCCGCGCATGCCTAAACTTTCCCGCGCGCGGCTAAACCTCTCCCACGTGTGCTCAAACCTTTCCCGAGCGTGCAAACTTTTCCGCACCCAGGAATATATGCAGCCTACGGTGCAGGCGCGATCCCGTGCCTGGGAAAATTAAAAACCCATGGCGCATGAGTGATTGTAATTAGAGAAAACCCGGCCCCTGGTCACAGCGCTGGCCCAACCTCTTCCTCTGTCAGCCTATATAAGGAATTCCACTACCACCATTAAACGAGACTTGATCAGACTATTTGTCTTGTCTCCATTTCTCGTGTTTTCTTGTCTCCTCCATTCCCACTCTCCCTTCCAGGGTCTGTTTAACTGTCCTGCAGGTCGGGACACTTGGCGCCCGCACAGAGACCTGGATACGGGGGAAAAAGTGAGGAAGAAGGCACTAAAGTTGGCTGAAAGTAAAAGTGGAAGAAATTCCTCCAGACATTGCAGGAGCCTGCTGCGTTGGAACCAGAGGTGAGTAATAGTGTCTGATTATGGGACAAGAATTAAGCCAACATCAAATTTATGTAGGGCAATTAAAAGAGGCTTTAAAAGCAAGAGGAGTAAAGGTTAAAAGTAATGATTTGTTTAAATTTTTTGATTTTGTAAAAGATACCTGCCCTTGGTTCCTACAAGAGGAAACCATTCACATAAAGAGATAGCGTAGGATGGGAGACTGTTTTCAAGATTATTATAGCATTTTTGGACCAGAAAAGGTTCCAATAACAGCCTTTTCTTATTGGAATCTGATCAAAGATATAATAGATGAAAAGGAAAAAGAAAAAGATCCTGAGGTAATGGAAGTGGTTACTCAGACTGAGGAAATATTAAGAGGCAGCTCCCAAACTGACCTCAAAAGATCCATACCTAACAAAGAAATAGACCTTATATTGCTACAAAGCAACGAGGAAGAGACTAGGGTCCCCTCAATAACAAATATAGAGACATCAAATAAGGAAAAGGCAAAAAAACCCCAGTTTTACCTACAACTAATGAAAGCAAAAGTAAAAATAACCTTAACCCTTCAGAAGTAAACTGGGATAATTTAGAGGAAGGGGCAGCAAAATATCATAATTCTGACTGGCCACAAATTCTTACTTATCCCCCTCCCTATATTAAGGCTTCTGCCCCCGCAGTTATGGCAGTAATAGACCCAAAAGAGGAGCTTAGAGAAAAGATTGCACAACTTAAAGAGCAAATAAAGCTCGAAGAACTACATCAGTCTTTAATCACTAGATTGCAGAAATTAAGGACAGGAAGTGAGAGCGTTCAATACCCTCAAGGAATAGAGAAACACTCTCACCCTCAGAGACCCAGACAGCATGTCCCAAAAGGAAGGTCGTTTGGTAGTAGGGATAGGGAAGTTTCCGCTCCTCGAGACGTTTTTCCAGTGACTGAAATTACAGATGAGCAGCGCCGAGCCTGGAGACACCACAATGGGTTTGAATTTGCTATAATAAAATAACTAAAAACCGTTGTTTCACAATACAGAGCTACTGCCCCATACACCCTGGCCATAGTCGAATCTGTGGCCAAAAATTGGCTCACTCCCATAGATTGGAATACCTTAGTTAGAGCAGTTCTTTCCGGAGGCTACCATCTGATTTGGAAGTCAGAATTTTATGAAAATTGTAGAGATATGGCCAAGAGAAACCAACAAGCCAGAAATGGTTGGGATTTTGATATGCTAACTGGCTCGGGTAATTACACAGAAACTGATGCTCAGATGCAGTATGATCCCAGACTGTTTTCTCAAATCCAAGCGGCGGCTACCAAAGCCTGGAGAAAACTCCCTGTTAAGGGGGATCCAGGAGCCTCGCTCATGGGGTTCAAACAGGGACCTGATGAGCCTTTTGCAGACTTTGTACTTGGACTTTTAACCATGACCAGCAGAATATTTGGAAATGCCGAGGCAGGGGTGGGTTATGTAAAAGAGCTAGTTTACGAAAACGCTAACCCGGCTTGTCAGGCAGCTATCAGACCTTATAGATAGAAAACAGACTTAACAGGCTACATCGACCTCTGTTCAGACATAGGGCCCTCGTATCAACAGGGCTTGGCTATGGCTGCTGCCTTTAGTGGACAAACCATAAAAGAATTCCTCGCTAGTAAAAATAAGAATAGCAAGGGGTGCTTCAAGTGCGGAAAAATGGGACACTTCGCTAGGGTTTGTAAGGGAGAGCTAGCTAAGACCTTAGAGGCAAAAGCTCCAGGCCTCTGCCCTAGGTGTAAAAGAGGAAAACATTGGGCCAACGAATGTAAATCTAAAATTGACAATCAAGGAAATCCCCTAACACGTCAACAGGGAAACTGATTGAGGGGCTGGCCCCAGGCCCCGAAACAAGCTTATGGGGCAGTCACTTTTGTACCAACAAATCACAATCCGTTTCACGGCTTAGTAGAGCAACCCCAGGAAGCTCAGGATTGGACCTCTGTTCCTCCTCCCACACAGTATTAACCCCTGAAATGGGACCCCAAGCCTTAGGTACCGGGGTATATGGGCCCCTAGTCTCAAACATGTTTGGATTAATCCTAGGAAGAGGCAGTGCCACTATAAAACGCCTACAGGTCGTTCCAGGAATAGTTGATAGTGATTATATAGGAGAAATCAAAATCATGGCCAAGGCTATTGACAACATCATTATCATTCCTCAAGGGGATAGACTAGTGCAGTCACTCCTGTTACCATTGCTAAAAACAGCTAATAAAGTCCAATCGCCCCTAAGGGGAAAGGGAGGATTCGGATCCTCAGACATCCACTGGGTACAGTCCATTACTAATCAAAAACCCTATCTCACCTTATGGCTAGACAGAAAGTTATTTACAGGACTGATAGACACAGGGGCCGATGTAACAATTATCAAACAACAAGATTGGCCCACCAGTTGGCCCACTTCAAAGACCTTAAGAAATTTATGAGGAATCGGGCAAAGTAATAACCCTAGACAAAGTTCCAAATATCTCACATGGAGAGATCAAGAAAGTAATTCCGGTCTCATTAAACCATTTGTTATCCCTGATTTGCCTGTTAACCTTTGGGGTAGAGATCTTCTCTCCCAAATGAGGGTCATGATGTGTAGTCCAAATGATATAGTCACTGCACAAATGTTGGCTCAGGGCTACCACCCTTGGAAAGGGTTAGGAAAAAGAGAAGATGGCATTTTGCAGCCAATCCCAGCCATAGGAAAATTAGATAAAAGAGGGCTTGGAAATTTTTAACCATGGCTATTGACATGCCTGCACCCCATAAAAGTGCTGACCCAATCACTTGGAAGTCAGATGAACACGTTTGGGTTGATCAATGGCCACTAACCAATGAGAAGCTTGCTGCTGCCCAACAGTTAGTGCAGGAACAATTCGAGGCAGGACACATTACAGAAAGCAACTCTCCTTGGAACAACCCCATATTCGTCATAAAAAAGAAATCTGGAAAGTGGAGACTCTTACGAGATTTGAGAGCAGTAAATGCTACTATGGTTCTTATAGGTGCCTTACAGCCAGGGCTACCTTCTCCAGTTGCAATCCCTCAAAGATATTTTAAAATTATCATAGACCTTACAGATTGCTTTTTTACAATTCCCCTTCATCCTACTGACCAAAAATGATTCGCCTTTAGCTTACCATCTATAAATTTTAAAGAACCAATTAAGTGATACCAATGGAAAGTGTGACCTCAAGGTATGGCCAACAGTCCCACCTTGTGTCAAAAATATATGGCTACAGCCATACACTCAGTTAGAGAGACATGGAAACAAATATACGTTATACATTACATGGATGATATCCTCATAGCAGGAAAAATGGGAGAACAAGTTTTACAGTGTTTTGCTCAACTCAAATAAAAACTAACCACAGCAGGGTTACAAATAGCACCAGAAAAAATACAACTACAAGACCCTTACACATATTTAGGTTTTCAAATAAATGGACCTAAAATTACTAATCAAAAGGTATTTATCCGTAAAGATAAGTTACAAAACCTCAATGATTTCCAAAAGCTCCTTGGAGACATAAATAGGCTTCGACCCTACTAAAAACTCACCACGGGAGACTTAAAACCTTTATTCGTCACCCTGAGAGGTGACCCCAACCCTAAGTCCTTTAGGTCATTATCAAAAGAATCTCTTTTATCACTTAATAGGGTAGAGACGGCCAGTGCTGAACAATTTGTTACTAACATAGACTATTCACAGTCATTAACCTTTTTAGTCTTTAACACAACACTGACACCTAATGGTTTATTCTGGCAAAATAACCCTATTATGTGGGTCCATTTGCCTTCATCTCCCAAAAAGGTATTACTCCCCTATTATGATGCCATAGCAGATTTAATCATCTTAGGTAGAGACAATAGCAAAAAATATTTTGGAATTGAACCCTCTATGATCATACAACCTTATTCTAAGCCACAAATACATTGGTTGATGTAAAACACTGAAACGTGGCCAATTGCTTGCGCCTCTTATGCCGGTAACTTAGATAACCATTACCCACCAAATAAGCTTATCCAATTTTGTAAACTACATGCTTTTGTCTTCCCTCATGTCATCAGTAAAACACCTTTAAACAATGCCTTATTAGTATTCACTGACAGGTCATCCACAGGAACTGCTGCATATACCTTTGCTGACACCACTGTTAAATTCAAAACCAGCCATACCTCGGCTCAATTAGTAGAATTACAAGCCATAATTGCAGTTTTAACAGCCTTCCCCTGTCAAGCACTCAATATTTATACAGATAGCGCCTATTTGGCTCACTCTGTACCCTCTTAGAGACCGTAGCACAAATCAAACATGTGTCAGACACAGCCAAGTAATTTTTACAATGCCAACAATTAATACATGACAGATCAACTCCCTTCTTTCTTGGACACATTAGAGCTCATTCAGGATTACCAGGACCTCGATCCCAGGGCAACCAACTGGCTGATATGGCAACCAAGATGGTAGCCATAGCTACAAATGCAAACCTAGCCCAAACACAGGCTACTCATGCCTTACACCATCTTAATGCTCAAACTTTGAGACTGATGTTTAAAATAACTAGAGAACAAGCAAGACAAATAGTTAAACAATGTCAGACCTGCATAACATACCTGCCAGTCCCTCACTTAGGAATTAACCCAAGAGGACTAGTTCCCAACATGATCTGGCAAATGGATGTCACCCATTATTCAGAATTCAGTAATTTAAAATATGTCCATGTATGTATAGATACATTTAGTGGATTTATACTAGCCACCTTACAAACAGGAGAAGCTACCAAACATGTCATAGCTCATTTACTACACTGTTTTTCCATAGTTGGAAAGCCTAAACAACTGAAAACAGACAATAGTCCTGGTTATACATCCAAAGCCTTTCAAGACTTCTGTCTTAAATTACAAATAAAACACATTATTGGAATTCCATATAACCCTCAAGGACAAGGAATAGTTGAAAGAGCACACCCATCCTTAAAAACCACCATTGACAACATAAAAAAGGGAGAATGGTACCCTACTAAGGGCACCCCTAGAAATATCCTTAATCACACACTTTTTATTTTAAATTTTTAAAATTTGGATAACCTGAACAGATCAGCAGCTGATCGATTTTGGCATTCTGAGTCCAAAAAACATTTTGCCATGGTTAAATGGAAAGACCCCTTTGACAACACATGGCATGGTCCAGACCCAGTGTTAATCTGGGGAGGAGGCTCAGTTTGTGTTTGTTCTCAAACTCATGATGCAGCCTGATGGCTACCAGAGTGCCTGGTAAGACAGGTACCTAACAATAGCCAATCGAGGGAGTAATTTTCTCCCTGAGAGTACTCTTTTCCTCCATTGCAGAGATGAACTTCAACTACAAGCCCCTCTGGACCATGGTGCTGATTTGCCATGCACTCCAGGTATATGCCGGCTTTGATAATCCCCATGAGGCCCGTAAATATATATGACAACGATACGGTAAGCCCTGTGATTGTTTGGGCGGATATGTGATCTCCCTTCCAAATATGTACATCTCAGCTGTGTCCTGCTCCACTTACACAATATACCTGTCTAGTGACTCTCTTAGGTGGAGGCGTGTGTCAACCCCAAGAATATTTAGCAGAGGGGATACCACAACCTGCCCTTGTGACACATTTGAGACTGCTATGCATAGTTCCTGCTACACTACTTATCTAGAATGTACCTCTGGTGGTAAAACATACTATACTGCTATCTTAACAAGATCTAGAACCCCCACTACAGGGGCCAGTAATGTTCCTACAGTTGTAGGAAATACCAATAACCTTATATCAGCTGCCTGTACTGGAATTGTAGGACAGCCTGTCAGTTGGAATATTCGCCCCCCTCTTCATATCTCTGACGGAGGAGGACCACAAGACAACGTCCGAGAAATTATGGTATACAAAAACTTGAGGAGTTGCAAAGGTCCCTGTACTCGGAATTTCACTACCACCCCTTGGCCTTGCCCAAAGCCCAAGGGAAAGAGAAAACTGATGCGCAGACCTTTGACCTCCTCACTGCTACTCATAACCTGCTTAGCAATTCCAACTCTAGTCTAGCTAATGACTGCTAGCTGTGTCTGCAATCAGGAGATCCAGTTCCTCTTGCCATATCCAGCAATGACTTAAATTATACATCCAATACCCTTTGCACCATAATTCCTCCCCTTAAAGTACAGCCTTTAGAATTTCCTAGTTCCTCTTGCATCTACTCCCTTCCCCTTAATAACACTTACGACCTTGATGTAGGATTCAATGAGTTCAATAATTGTTCCACCATAGCAAATATTTCCCAATTGTTGTGTGCCCCAAACAGCTCAGTTTTTATATGTGGCAATAATAGGGCCTTTACCTATTTACCTACTAACTGGACAGGACACTGTGTCTTAGCCACACTTTTGCCAGACATAGACATTATCCCTGGAGATGAACCTGTACCTATCCCAGCTATAGATCACTTTTTAGGAAGAAACAAAAGGGCAATACAATTTATCCCCTTACCTGTAGGATTAGGCATAACTACTGCCGTAATAACTGGGACTACCAGTCTAGGGGTTTCTGTCACTCAATACACCAAATTGTCTCGCCAATTGATCTCAGATATTCAGGCAATCTCAAGTACTATACAAGATTCACAAGATCAGGTAGATTCTCTGGCAGAAGTAGTGCTCCAAAATAGAAGAGGCCTAGATTTACTAACTGCAGAGCAGGGAGGCATCTGCTTGGCTTTACAGGAGAAGTGCTGTTTCTATGCCAACAAACCCGGGATCATAAGAGATAAAATCAGGCGTCTACAAGAAGACCTAGAAAAACGATGAAAATAAATAACTGATAACCCGTTTTGAACTGGGTTCCACGGACTCCTTCCCTATCTTATGCCATTCCTGGGCCCCCTGCTTTGCCTATTGCTCTTACTCTCTGTAGGACCTTTGGTCTTCAATAAGCTCATGACATTCATTAAGCAGCAAGTCGAGGCTATCCAAGCGAAACCTATACAGGTCCATTATCATCGCATAGAAAAAGAAGATCGCAGTGGTTCATACTCCCACCCATTATGACCACCTTCCCGATGTGCTGAACTGGACAGGCAACAACGGGTAAGAGAGTATCATCTCTCACTAACCTAAGACAGGAGGGCCGTCATAAGCTACTGCCTAATCCCATGACGGGTACCAGTGATGAGATGCATTACACCAACCTAAGACAGGCGCAGTTCCCGAGGGATAATGTTCTAGCCACTATTATATATAAAAAAGGGGGACCTGTACGGAGCCATGAGGCCCAGAATTAGCCGACCTCTGTGCTTGATCCCGGCAAAGCAGAGATAAGATTGCACATTTCCGGGTTCTTCATTACAAACATTTCCCGTGCGCACCTCAACTTTTCCCGCGCGCGCGCAAACCTTTCCCGCGCATGCCCAAACCTTTCCTGCACGCGCAAACTTTTTCGCACCCAGGAAGATATGCAGCCTAAGGAGCAGGCGCGATCCCGTGCCTGGGCAAATTACAAACCCACAGCACATGCGCCATTGTAATTTGGGAAAACCCGTCCCCCCGTCACCATCCTGGCCCAACCTCTTCCTCTGCCAGCCTATATAAGGCATTGCACTGCCACCATTAAACGAGACTTGATCAGACTATTTGTCTTGTCTCCATTTCTCGTGTTTTCTAGTCTCATCCATTCCCACTCCCACTTCAAGGGTCTGGTCGACTGTCCTGCAGGTCGGGACAATGGACGGATCCACGAAGGGACCTTCGGGAGCAGATTCAGGACTATGGTGAAAAAAGAAATATCTTCAGATAAAAACTGGAGAGAAGCTTTCTGTGAATCTGTTTTTTGCTGTTTATTCATCTCACATAGATGAGGGTTCCTTTACATTACGCAGCTTGGAAAGTCCCTCATGGATGGATCTGTGAAGGGATATTTGGGATCACATTTGGGTCTATGGTGAAATAGGAAATATAGTCAGATAAAAACTGGAGAGAAGCTTTCTGAGAAACTGCATGGTGATATGTGCATTCCACATAGGGAGTTATAACATTCTTCTCGTAAGGCACAGTTTGAACACTGTTCCTGTAAAACCAAAAGAGTGATATTCGGAGCACATTGAAGACTATGGCATAAAGTGAAATGTCTTCCAATAAAAAACAGAAAGAAGCACTCGAAGAAACTGCTCTCTGATACGTCCATTCTTTTCACAGAGTTAAAGCTTACTCTATATTTCCCAGGTTGAAAGCCCATCTTTGAGGGTTCTGCGAAGGGATAGTAAGTGGCAACTGAAGGTATGTGTCCAAAAAGGAAATGTCTTTCATCAAAAATTGAAGAGAAGACTTCTGTGCAACTCTTTTGTGATATTTGTATTCATCTCATAGAGTTAAATCATTCCTTGGACTGAGCAGTTTGAAATCACTGTTACTGTGGAATCTGAGACAGGACATTTGGAAATGCTCTTTAGAATATCCTGAAAAAGAAATAACCTCAGAGAGAAGCTTCTCTTTTCATTGATCAGTATCATAACACTGTTTTTGCTTAGTCTGCAAAGGGATATTCAGCAACGCTTTGAGGCTTACGGTGAGAAAGGATACGTCTTCAGATAGAAACTGGAGAGTAGCTTTCTGAGGAGCTGCTTTGTGAAGTCTGCAGTCCACACACAGAAACATATCTTTTTACTCAAAGAGGATTCCTGAATCCCTTTTGGAGAAAAAGGTACCTAGAGACATTCGGGAGTATAGGGATGGCTATGGTGAAAAAGGAAATATTCTCAGACAAAACCTGGAAAGAAGGTTTTCGTGAAACTACTTTGTGTTAAATATATTATTCATCTTGCATAGTTAAAACTTTCTTTATATTGCACAGTTTGGAAACTCTGTCACGCACGGATACACGAAGGGACAATCGGGAGCACATTCAGATCTATGGTGAAAGAGGAGATATCTTCAGATAAAAACTGGATGGGGCTTTCTGAGAAACTACTTTGTGATTATTGCATTTCACACAGGGAGTTATAGCTCTTTTCTCACAAGGCAGTTTTTGAACACTGTTCCTGTGAAACCGAAAATGTGATATTTTAGGGTGCCTTGAGGACTATGGAGAATAGTGAAATATACTGAAATGAAATCGAGCAAGAAGCATTTCAATAATCTGCCCTCTGAAGTGTGCATTCACTTCACAGCGTTAATGCTGGCTCTATGTTGCCCAGTTTCGAACATCTGTCTTTGAAGAATCTCGAAGGGATATTTAGTGACGCCTGGAGGGTTGTGGTGAGCAAGGAAACATCTTCCGATGAAACCTGCAGAGAAACTTTCTGAGCAACTGCTTTGCAATGTGTGTATTCGTCTCATAGAGTTAAACCTTCTTTAGTATGAGCAGCTTGAAATCACTGTTTTTGTGGAATCTGAGGAAGAACATTTTGGAACGATACTTAGAATATGGAGAAAGAAATATTTTCAGGTAAAACCCAGAAGGAAGCTTTCTTTGAAACTGCTCTGTGTCATCTTAATTCTGCTCCCTCAGTTATGTGTCCCTTTTCATTCAGCAGTTTTCTAACCCTGTGTATGATTAGCGTGTGATGGGATATTCGGGGTCACTTTGTGGCTTATGGTGAAAAAGGAAATATGTTCAGATTGAAACTGAGGGGAAGCATTCCTATGAGCTGCTTTGTGACTTTTGCATTCCACTCACATTGTTATACATCTCTGCTCATACAGCTTTGGGGATACCCTTTGGAGAAACAGGTACCAAGTTATATTCCGGAGCATGTTGATGTCGATGGTGAAAAGGGACAGAGCCTCGACAAAAACTGGAAAGAAGCTTTCTAGGAAAATACTCTGTGATATGTGTAACTATCTCACATAGATAAAGCTTTCTTTACATTACACAGCTTGGAACTGTCATGGTCGGATCCACTAGCTGACCTTCAGGAGCACTATCAGGACTACGGTGAAAAAGGAAATATCTTCAGATAAAAACTGGAAAGAAGCTTTTCGTGAATCTGCTTTTTGCTATGTTTATTCATCTCACATAGATGAAGCTTTCTTTACATTACGGAGCTTGGAAACTCCCTTGTGGATGGATCCATGAAGGGATATTTGGGATCACATTCGGGCCTATGGTGAAACAGGAAAAATGGTCAGATGAAAAATGGAGAGAAACTTTCTGAAAAACTGCTTGGTGATGTGAGCATTCCACTCAGGGAGTTATAACTTTCATCTCATAGGGCACAGTTCGAACACTGTTCCTGTAAAACCAAAAGAGTGATATTCGGATCATATTGAAGACTATGGCATAAAGTGTAATGTCGTCCAATAAAAAACAGAAGGAAGCACTCAAAGAAACTGCTCTGTGCCATGTCCATTCTGTTCAGAGGGTTAAAGCTGACACTACATTTCCCACTTTGA
Source organism: Piliocolobus tephrosceles (assembly GCF_002776525.5). Classification (NCBI taxonomy): domain Eukaryota; kingdom Metazoa; phylum Chordata; class Mammalia; order Primates; family Cercopithecidae; genus Piliocolobus; species Piliocolobus tephrosceles. The sequence continues at coordinate 128,098,751 of NC_045435.1, read as the reverse complement.
AAGTCAGTCTTTGAGGGTTCTGCAAAGGGATAGTAATTGGCAAACGGAAGCCTGTGTTGAGCAAGAAAATGTTTTCCATCGAAAATTGGAGAGAAGCTTTCTGCGCAACTATTTTGTGATGTTTGTATTCATCTCATAGAGTTAAATCATTCCCTGGATTGAGCAGTTTGAAATCACTGTTTCTCTGGAATCTGAGAAAGGACATTTGGAAACGCTCTTTTGAATATCCTGAAAAAGAAATAACCGCAGAGAGAAAACACGAAGGAAACTTTCTGTGAAACTGCTCTCTGTCACGTGAATTCCACTCACACAGTTTAAATTCTCTTTCAATTGAGCAGTATGATAACACTGTTTTTGTTTAGTCTGACAAGGGATATTCAGGAGCTCTTTGAGACTCGTGGTGAGAAAGGAATCGCCTTCAGATAGAAACTGGAGAGAAGCGTTCTGAGGAGCTGCTTTTTGACGTGTGCATTCCACTCAAAGAAATATACCTTTCTTCTCCAAAAGTATTCCAGAATCCCTTTTGGAGAAAAAGCTATCAAGAGACATTCTGGAGTATAGGGACGGCTCTGGTGAATAAGGAAATATCCTCAGACAAAAACTCATGGAGTTAACCCATTATTTGGATTAAATCCAGAAGGAAGCTTTCTGTGAATCTACTCTGTGTCGCCTTAATTCTTCTCACTCAGTTAAGCCTCTCTTTTCATTGATCAGTTTTCTCATCCTGTGCATGTTTAGCATGTGATGGGATATTCGGGAGCATTTTGAGGCTTACGGTGAAAAAGGAAATATGTTCAGACCGAAACTGAAGAGAAGCTTTCCAAGGAACCGCTTTATGACTTGTGCATTTCACTCACAGTGTTATACCTGTCTTCTCATACAGCGTCGGGAAACCCTTTTGAAGAGACAAGTACCAAGTGATATTCTGGAGCATGTTGATGCTGATGGTGAAAAGGGAAATAGCGTCAGAAAAAAAAAAAAAAACTGGAAAGAAGCATTCTAGGAAACTATTCTGTGATATGTGTGGTCACCTCACACAGATTAAGTTTTCTTTACATTACGCAGCTTGGAAACTGTCATGGACGGATCCACGAGGGGACCTTCAGGAGCACATTGAGGACTATTGTGAAAAAGGAAATATCTTCAGATAAACACTCAAAAGAAGCTTTCTCTGAATCTGCATTTTCCTATATTCATTCAACTCACATATTGGAAGCTTTCTTTACATTACGTGGTTTGGAAGTCCCTCGTTGATGGATCCGCGAAGGAATAGTAAGGATCACATTCGGGCCTATGGTGAAACTGCATTGTGACGTGTGAATACACTGCACAGAGTTACACTTTCCTTTTCATTGATCCGTTTGCTAACACTCTTTTCTTGAAATTTGCATTGGGATATTTCTAAGTGAATGAAGCTGACAGAGACAAAGGAAATTTCCTAAAATAAAAACTAGAAAATAGCTTTCTGAGAAGCTTCTTTCTGACATGTGAATTAATCTCACAGAGTTACAACTTTGTTTTCACGAAGCAGTTTGCAAACACTGTTGTCGTGGAATCTGCAAAGTGATATTTGGGAGCACATTGAGGTCCATGGTCAAAACGGAAGTATTCTCAGATAAAAAGTAGAAAAAATCTCTCTGAGAAATTGTTTTCTGATGTGTGAGTTAATCACAAAAAGATTCACCATTCCCTTTTTGCAGCAGTTTGCTAACACTCTTCTTGTGGAATGTTCAAAGTGATATTTGGGAGCTCATTGAGGGCTATGGTGAAAAAGGGTATTTCCTCAGATAAAAACTGGAATGAAGTGTTCTGAGAAACTAAATTGTGACATGTGGATGCAACTCACAGAGTTACGCATTCCATTTAACTGATCCCTTTGCTGACACTCTTGTCTTGAAATCTGCATTGGGATATTTCTTAGCACAATGTAGCTGATGGTGGCAAAGGAAATTCACTGAAATAAAAACTAGAAAGCAGCTTTCTGAGAAACTTCTTTGTGACCTGAGAATTCATCTCACTGAGTTACAACTTTGTCTTCACGAAGCAGTTTGCTAACACTATTGTGGTGGAATCTGTAAAGTGATATTTGGGAGCACACTGAGGCCCATGGTGAAAACGGAAATAGCCTCAGGTGAAAACTAGAAAGAAGTTTCCTGAGAAATTGCCTTCTGATATGTGAATTCATCACACCGAGATTCTCCTTTCTCTTCTTGTAGCTGTGTGCTAACACTGTTTTCGTGGATTCTGTAAAGTGATATTTGGGACCTCATTGAGGGCTATGGTGAAAAAGGAAATATCCTCAGAGAAAAACCAGAATGAAACTTTCTGAGAAACTGCTTTGTGATGTGTGAATTCATTTCAAAGTGCTACACCACTGTTTCATGGTGGAGTCCGCTAGCACTGACTTTGTGGAAGCTCAGAAGTTATGTCTTGGATATCGTTGAATCCCATGGTGAATAATGAATTATCTTCAGAAAAATCTGCAGAAAAGCCTTCTCAGAAACTTCTCTTTTGTGGGTGAATTCAGCTCAGAGTGTTAGATGATTGGTGTCATTCAGAAGCTTGCTAACAGAGTTTTCACAGAAACTGCAATAAGACAGACAGTGTCGCTCCGAGACCACAAATAACCTCAGCTCAAGGAAGAAAGAAGCTTTCAGAGAAACTGGTCTGTGATGTGTGAATTCAACTCACTGAGTTATTCCTGTGTTTCCTGGAGCCATTGGCTAGCCCTGCTTTTGTGGAATCAGAGAAAAGATATTTCGGATCCCTTTGAAGACTATAGTGCCAAAGGAAATATCCTCCCTTAAAAATGAGAAAGAAGCTTTCTGAGAAACTTCAATGTGATCTGTGAATTCACCTCACAGATTTATACCTTTCTCCTCATGAAGCCATTCACTGAGACTGTTGTCGTGGAATTTGCAAGAAGATATTTTGGAGCCCAGTGAGGGTTGTGTTAAAAAAGGAAATCTCCTCAGATAAAATCTGGAAGGAAGCGTTCTGAGAAACTGCCCTGTGACGTGTGAATACAACTCACAGAGTTACACTTTCCTTTTCATTGATCCGTTTGCTAACACTCGTTTCTTGAAATCTGCATTGGGATATTTCTTCCCGCAATGAAGCTGACAGAGAAAAGGAAATATCCTAAAAGAAAAACTGGTATGTAGCTTTCTGAGAAACTTCTTTGTGACATGTGAATTCATCTCACCGAGTTACAACTTTGTCTTCACGAAGCAGTTTGCTAACACTGTTGTTGTGGAATCTGCAAAGTGACATTTAGGATTGTATGCAGGCCCAGGGTGAAAACGGAAGTATCCTCACATAAAATCTAGAGAGAATCTTTCTGATAAATTGCTTTGTGATTTGTGAATTCATCACAAAGACATTTACATTTCCTTTCTTGTAGCAGTTTGCTAACAGGGTTTTCGTGGAATATGCAAAGTGATATATGGGAGCGCATTGAGGCCTATGGTGAAAACGGAAATATCCTCAGATAATAACTAGAAAAAGCTTTCTCAGAAGTTGCTTTCTGCTGTGTGAACACGTAACACAGAGATTCACTTTTCCCTTCTTGCAGCAGTTTCCTAACACTGTTGTCGTGGATCCTGCCAACTGACATTTGGGAGCTCATTGAGGGCTGTGGTGAAAAAGGAAATATCCTCAGATAAAAACTGGAAAGAAGTGTTCTGAGAAACTGCATCAGGACTTGTGGATGCAACTCACAGAGTTACACTTTCCTTTTCATTCATACCTTTGATAAGACTCTTTTCCTGAAATCTGCAGTGGTATATTTCTTAGCGAAAAGAAGCTGACGGTGACAAAGGAGATATCCTCAGATAAAAACTAGAAAGTAGCTTTCTGAGAAACTTCTTTGTAACATGTGAATTCATCTCACCGAGTTACACTTTGTCTTCACGAAGCAGTTTGCTAACACTGTTGTTGTGGAATCTGCAAAGTGATATTTGGGAGCTCATTGAGGGCTATTGGGAAAAAGGATATATCCTCAGATTAAAACTGGAAAGAAGCGTTCTGTGAAACTGCATTATGATGTGTGAATGCAACTCACAAGAGTTACACTTTTCTCTTCAGAGATCAGTTTGCTATCACAGTTTTCTTGAAATCTGCAATTGGATACTTCTGAGCCCAATGAGGCTTACTGTGACAAAGGAAATATCCTTAGACAAAAACTACAGAGAAGCTCTCTTAGAAACTTCTTTATGATGTGTCAATTCATCTCACAGAGTTAAACTTACATTTCGTGGAGCAGTCAATCAACACTGTCTTTGAGGAACCTGAAAAGTGCTACTTTGCATTTCATTGAGGCCTACACAGTTATAGGAAATATCCTCAATAAAAAACGTGAAAGAATTTTTGTTACAAACTTCTTTGTGTTATGTGAATTCATCTCACAGAGTAACAACTTAGACTTCATGAAGCAGTTTGCTAACAGTGTTTTCATGGAATCTGCAAAGTGATATTTGGGAGTGCATTGAGGCCTACGGTGAAAATGGAAATATCCTCAGATAAAATTTAGAAAGAAGCGTTCTGAGAAGTTGCTTTTTGACGTGTGAATTCATAACACAGAGATTCACTATTCCATTCTTGCAGCAGGTTCCTAACACTGTTGTCGTGGATTCTGCCAAGGGATATTTGGGATCCCAATGAGGGTTATGGTGAAAAAGGAAATCTCCTCATATAAAAACTGAAGGAAGCATTCTGAGAAACTGCATTGTGACCTGTGAATACAACTCAAATAGTTACACTTCCCTTTTCATTGATCCGTTTCCTAACACTCTTTTCTTGAAATCTGCATTGGGATATTTCATAGTGCAATGAAGCTGATGGACACAAAGGAAATATCCTCAAATAAAAACTAGAAAGTAGCTATCTGAGAAACTTCTTTGTGATACGTGAATTCATCTCACCGAGTTACAACTTTGTCTTCACGAAGCAGTTTGCTAACACTGTTGTCGTGGAATCTGCAAAGTGATATTTGGGAGCACATGGAGACCCATGGTGAAAACGGAAATATCCTCAGATAAAATCTAGAATGAAGCTTTTTGGACAATTGCATTGTGGTTTCTGAATTCATCACAATGACATTCAACTTTCCCTTCTTGTAGCAGTTTGGTAACAGTGTTTTCATGGAATCTTCAAAGTGATATTTGGGAGCTCATTGAGGCCTATGGCAAAAATGGAAATATCGTCAAATAATAACTAGAAAGAAGCTTTCACAGAAATTTCTATGTAATGTGTCTATTCATCTCACAGAGCTACACTTATGTTTCATGGAGCAGTCGATTAACACTGTCTTTGAGGAACCCAAGAAGTGCTACCTTGGATCGCATTGAGGCCTATGCTTTTACAGGAAATATCCTCAATTAAAAACGTGAAAGAAGCTTTGTGACAAACTTCTTTGTGATATGTGAATTCATTTCACAGAGTATCAACTTAGTCTTCATGAAGCAGTTTGCTAACAGTGTTTTCGTGGAATCTGCAAAGTGATATTTGGGAGCGCATTGAGGCCTATGGTGAAAACGGAAATATCCTCAGATAATAACTAGAAAGAAGCTTTCTCAGAAGTTGTTTTCTGATGTGTGAACTCATAACACAGAGATTCACTTTTCCCTTCTTGCAGCAGGTTCCTAACACTGTTGTCGTGGATTCTGCCAAGTGATATTTGGGACATCATTGAGGGCTATGGTGAAAAAGGAAATATCCTCAGATAAAAACTGAAAAGAAGCGTTCTCAGAAACTGCCTTGTGACATGTGGATGCAACTCACAGAGTTACACTTTCCTTTTCATTAATCCGTTGCTAAGACTCTTTTCTTACAATCTGCATTGGGATATCTCTAAGCACAATGAAGCTGACGGTGACAAAGGAAATATCCTCAAAGAAAAACTAGAAAGTAGCTTTCTGAGAGACTTCTTTGTGATATGTGAATTCATCTCACCGAGTTACAACTTTGTCTTCCAGAAGCAGTTTGCTAACGCTGTTGTTGTGGAATCTGCAAAGTGATATTTGGGAGCTCATTGAGGGCTACAGTGAAAAAGGAAATATACTCTGAGAAAAACCGGAATGAAGCACTCTGAGAAACTGCTTTGTGATATGTGAATTCATTTCAAAGTGTTATGCCACTGTTTCACAGAGGAGTCTGCTAGCACTGACTTTGTGAAGCTCAGAAGTGATGTCTTGGATATCGTTGAATCCCATGGTGAATAATGAACTACCCTCAGGTAAATCTGCACAGAAGCCTTCTCAGAAACATCTTTGTTGTGGATGAATTCAGCTCACAGGGTTAGATGTCAGTTTTCATTCAGGAGCTTGATAACAGTGTTTTCGCAGAAACAGCAATAGGACACATGGTGGCGCTCTGAGACGACAAATAACCTTAGCTAAAACAAGAAAGAAGCTTTCTGAGAAACTGCTCTGTGATGTGTGAATTCAACTCACTCAGTTACTCCTGTGTTTCGTGGAACCTTTGGCTAGCTCTGTTTTTGTGAAATCTGAGAACTGATACTTCGGATCCCTTTGAAGACTATAGGGCCAAAGGAAATATCCTCCGTTAATAATGAGAAAGAAAACTTCTGAGAAACTTCAAAGTGATCTGTGAATTCATCTCAAAGAGTTACACCTTTCTCCTCATGAAACCATTCACTGAGACTGTTCTTGTGGAAGATGCTAAGTGATATTTGGGAACCAAGTGAGGGTTATGGTGAAAAAGGAAATCTCCTCAGATAAAAACTGGAAGGAAGCGTTCAGTGAAACTGCATTGTGACCTGTGAATACAACTCACAGAGTTACACTTTCCTTTTAATTGATCCGTTTGCTAACAATCTTTTCTTGAAATTTGCATTGGGGTATTTCTTAGCACAGTGAAGCTGACGGTGACAAAGTAAATATCCTCAGATAAAAAACTAGAAAGTCGCTTTCTGAGAAACTTCTTTGTGACATTTGAATTCATCTTACTGATTTACAACTTTGTCTTCACGAAGCAGTTTGCTAACACTGTTGTCGTGGAATCTTCAAAGTGATATTTGGGATTTCCTTGAGGGATATGGTGAAAAAGGAAATATACTCAGATAAAAACTGGAAAGAAGCATTCTGAGAAACTGCATTATGATGTGGGAATGCAACTCACAGAGTTACACTTTTCTCTTCAGAGATCAGTTTGCTAACAGTTTTCTTGAATTCTGCAATTGGATACTCTGAACGCAATGAGGCTTATGGTGACAAAGGAAATATCCTCAGACAAAAAATACAAAGAGGCTTTCTTAGGAACTTCTTTGTGATGTGTCAATTCATCTCATAGAGTTACACTTACATTTCATGGAGTAGTCGATAAACACTGTCTTTGAGGAACCTGAGAAGTGCTACCTTGGATCGCATCGAGGTCTATGCTGTTACAGGAAATATCCTCAATTTAAAACGTGAAAGAAGCTTTGTGACAAACGTCTACATGATATGTGAATTTATCTCATAGAGTAACAATTTACTCTTAATGAAGCAGTTTGCTAACAGTGTTTTCATGGAATCTGCAAGGTGATACTTGAGGTCTACGATGAAAAAGGAAATATCCTAGATAAAAACTAGAAAGCAGCTTTCTCAGAAGTTGCTTTCTGATGTGTGAATTCATAACACAGAGTTTCACTTTTCCCTTCTTGCATCAGGTTCCTAACACTGTTATCGTGGATTCTGCCAAGTCATATTTGGGAGCTCATTGAGGGCTATGGTGAAAAAGGAAATATCCTCAGATAAAAACTGGAAAGAAGCGTTCTGAGAAACTGCCTTGTGACATGTGGATGCAACTCACAGAGTTACACTTTCATTTTCATTATCTGTTGCTAAGACTCCTTTCTTGCCATCTGCATTTGGATATCTCCTAGCGCAATGATGCTGATGGTGAGAAAGGAAATATCCTCAGAGAAAAACTAGAAAGTAGCTTTCTGAGAAACATCTTTGTGACATGTGAATTCATGTCACCGAGTTACAACTTTGTCTTCACGAAGCAGTTTGCTAACACTGTTGTTGTGGAATCTGCAAAGTGATATTTGGGAGCTCATTGAGGGCTATGGTGAAAAAGGAAATATTCTCAAATAAAAACTGGAAAGAAGCGTTCTGAGAAACTGCCTTGTTACATGTGGATGCAACTCACAGAGTTACACTATCCTTTTCATTATCTGTTGCTAAGACTCTTTTCTTGCAATCTGCATTGGGATATCTCTTAGTGAAATGAAGGTGACTGTGAGAAAGGAAATATCCTCAGAGAAAAACTAGAAAGTAGCTCTCTGAGAAACTTCTTTGTGACATGTGAATTCATGTCACCTAGTTACAACTTTGTCTTCATGAAGCAGTTTTCTAACACTGTTGTCGTGGAATCTGCAAAATGATATTTGGGAGTTCATTGAGGGCTACGGTGAAAACAGAAATATCCTCTGAGAAAAACCGGAATGAAGCTTTCTGAGAAACTGCTTTGTGATGTGTGAATTCGTTTCAAAGTGTTACACCACTGTTTCACGGAGGAGTCTGCTAGCACTGACTTGTGGAAGCTCAGAAATGATGTATTGGATATCGTTGAATCCCATGGTGAATAATGAATTATCTTCAGACAAATCTTCAGAGAAGCCTTCTCAGAAACTTTTCTGTTGTGGGTGCATTCAGCTCACAGGGTTAGATGACTGTTTTCATTCAGGTGCTTGCTAACAGTGTTTTCACAGAAACTGCAATAAGACACACGGTGGTGCTCTGAGACCACAAATAACCTCAGCCCAAAGAAGAAAGAAGCTTTCTGAGAAACTGCTCTGTGATGTGTGAATTCAACTCACTGAGTTACTCCTGTGTTTCTTGGAGCCGTTGGCTAGCCCTGTTTCTGTGGAATCTGAGAACTGATATTTCGGATCCCTTTGAAGACTATAGGGCCAAAGGAACTATCCTCCGTTAAAAATGAGAAAGAAGCTTTCTGAGAAACTTCAGTGTGATCTGTGAATTCATCTCACAGAGTTACACCTTTCTCCTCATGAAGCCGTTCGCTGAGACTGTCCTCGTCAAATTTGCAAAGTGATATTTGGAAGCCCAGTGAGGGTTAATGTGAAAAAGAAAATCAACTCTGATAAAAACTGGAATAAGCGTTCTGAGAAACTGCGTTGTGATGTGTGAATGCAACTCACAGAGTTGCACTTTCCTTTCCATTGACCGTTTGCTAACACTCTTTTCTTGAAATCTGCATTGGGATATTTCTTAGAGCAATGAAACAGATGGAGACAAAGGAAATATCCTCAAATAAAAACTAGAAAGTCGCTATCTGAGAAACTTCTTTGTGATACGTGAATTCATCTCACCGAGTTACAACTTTGTCTTCACGAAGCAGTTTGCTAACACTGTTGTCGTGAAATCTGCAAAGTGATATTTGGGAGCACATGGAGACCCATGGTGAAAACGGAAATATCCTCAGATAAAATCTAGAATGAAGCTTTTTGAACAATTGCATTGTGGTTTCTGAATTCATCACAATGACATTCAACTTTCCCTTCTTGTAGCAGTTTGGTAACAGTGTTTTCGTGGAATCTGCAAAGTGATATTTCAGAACACATTGAGGCCTATGGTGAAAAGGGAAATCCTCAGATAAAAACTAGAAAGAAGCCTTCTAAGAAGTTGCTTTCTGATGTGTGAATTCCTAACACAGAGATTTATTTTTCTCTTCTTCCAGGAGGTTCCGAACACTGTTGTCATGGATTCTGCCAAGTGATATTTGGGAGCTCATTGAGGGCTATGGTGAAAAAGGAAATATCTTCAGATAAAAACTGGAAAAAGCGTTCTGAGAAACTGCATCGTGACCTGTGAATACAACTCACAGAGTTACACTTTCCTTTTCACTGATTCGTTTGCAAACACTCTATTCTTGAAATCTGCATTGGGATATTTATTAGCGCAATGAAACAGATGGAGACAAAGGAAATATCCTCAAATACAAACTAGAAAGTCGCTATCTGAGAAACTTCTTTGTGATATGTGAATTCGTCTCACCGAGTTACAACTTTGTCTTCACGAAGCTCTTTGCTAACACTGTTGTTGTGGAATCTGCAAAGTGATATTTGGGAGCACATGGGGGCCCATAGTGAAAACCGATATATCCTCAGATAAAATCTAGAAATAAGCTTTCTGAGTAATTGCTTTGTGATTTGTGAATTTATCACAAAGACATTCACCTTTCCCTTCTTGTAGCAGTTTGCTAACAGTGTTTTCGTGGAATCTGCAAAGTGACATTTGGGAGCACATGGAGGCCTATGGAGGAAATGGAAATATCCTTGTAAGTGCAATGAAGCTTACAGTGACAATGGACATATCCTCATATGAAAATTATAAAGAAGATTTCTTAGAAACTTCTTGGTGATGTGTGAATTCACATCACAGGGTTACACTTATGCTTCATGGAGCAGTCCTTTAACACTGTCTTTGAGGAAGCTGAGAAAACCTACTTTTAATTGCATTAAGGCCTACGCTGATAAAGGAAATATCATCAGTTATAAACGTGAAAGAAGCTTTCTGAGAAACTTCTTTGTGATCTCTGAGTTCATCTCACAGAGATAAAACTTTGTCCTCAGGAAGCTGTTTGATAACACTCTTTTCATGGAATCTGCAAAGTGATATTTGGGAGCCCATTGGAGCCAATGGTCCAAAAGGAAATATGGTCAGATAATAACTAGAGAGAAGCTTTCTGAGAGCTTCCTTTCTGATGTGTGACTTCATCACACAGAATTCCACCCTTACCTTCTTGGAACAGTTCGCTAACATTGTTGTCGTGGATTCTGCAAAGTGATATTTGGAAGCTCATTGAGGCCTATGGTGAAAAAGGAAATATCCTCAGATAAAAATTGGAAAGAAGCCTTCTGAGAAAGTGCATTGTGATGTGTGAATGCAATTCACAGAGTTACACGTTTCTCTTCAGTGATCAGTTTGCTAACACAGTTTTCTTGAAATCTGCAATGGGATACTTCTTAGTGCAATGGAGCTTACAGTGACAAAGGAAATATCCTCAGATCAAAACTAGAAAGAAGCTTTCCTAGAAACATCGTGGTGATGTTTGAATTCATCTCACAGAGTTACACTTATGTTTCATGGAGCAGTCCATTAACACTATCTTTGAGGCACCTGAGAAGTGCTATTTTGGATCGCATTGAGGCCTACGCTGATAAAGGAAATATCATCAGTTAAAAATGTGAAAGAAGCTTTCTGAGAAACTTCTTTGTGATCTGTGAATTCATGTCACAGAGTTACAACTTAGTCCTCAGGAAGCAGTTTGCTAACACTCTTTTCGTGGAATCTGCAAAGTTATATTTGGGAGCCCATTGGGGCCCAGGGTGGAAAAAGGAAATATCCTCAGATAATAACTAGAGAGAAGCTTTCTGAGAGATTGCTTTCTGTTGTGTGACTTCATCTCACAGAGTTCCACACTTCTCTTCCTCGAACAGTTTGCTAACACTTTTGTTGTTGATTCAGCAAAGTGATATTTGGAAGCTCTGAAACTGCTGTGTGTCAAGTGAATTCTCCTTACACAGTTAAGGTACTCTTTTCACTGAGCAGTATTATAACACTGTTTTTGTTTAGTCTGCGATGGATTATTCACGAGTGCTTTGAGGCTTACAGTGAGAAAGGAAACCTCTTCAGATAGAAACTGGAGAGAAGCTTTCTGAGCAGCTACTTTGTGACGCTCAGAGAAATATACCTTTCTTCTCTAGAGGATTCTGGAATCCCTTTTGAAGAATAGGCTACCAAGATATATTCAGGAGTATAGCAATGAACATGGTGAAAAAGGAAATATCCTCAGACAAAAACTGGAAAGTAGAATTCTGTGAAACTGCTTTATGTTAGACATATTTCCGCGTCTCACAGAGTTAAAATTTTCATTATATTACGCAGTTTGGAAACTCCGTCATGCACAGATCCATGAAGGGACTTTTGGGAGCACTTTCAGGCCTACGATGAAAGAGGAGATATCTTCAGATAAAAACTGTATAGAAGCTTTCTGAGAAACTACTTTGTGATGTATGCATTCCACTCATGGAGTTATACCTCTTTTCTCACAAGGCAGTGTTTGATCACTGTTCCTATGAAACTGAAAATGTGATATTTCAGAACGCCTTGAGGACTATGGCAAGTAGTGAAGTATACTGAAATAAAATCGACGAAGAAGCTTTCCAAGAATCTGTTCCCTGATACGTGCATTCAATTCACAGAGTTAATGCTTACTCTAATTTGCCCCCTTTAGAAACTCTGTCTTTGAAAAATCTGTGAAGGGATATTTAGTGACGCCAGGAGGCTTGTCGTGAGCGAGGAAACGTCTTCCGATGATACCCGCAGAGAAACGTTCTGAGCAACTGTTTTGCGATATGTGCATTTGTCTCATAGAGTTAAATCATTCTTTGGATTGAGCAGCTTGAAATCACTGTTTTTTTGGAATCTGAGGAAGGACATTTGGGAACGATCCTTAGAATATGGAGAAGGAAATATCCTCAGGTAAAATCCAGAAGGAAGCTTTCTGTGAAACTTCTCTGTGTCATCTCAATTCCTCTCACTCAAATAAGCCTCTCTTTTCACTGAGCAGTTTTCTAGCCCTGTGTATGTTTAGCGTCTGATGGGATATTTGGGAGCACTTTGAGGTTAATGATGAAAAAATAAATATGTTCAGACAGAAACTGGAGAAAACCTTTTGGAGGATCTGGTTTGTGACGTGTGCATTCCAGTCACAGTGTTATACCTCTCTTCTCATGCAGCGTTGGGGAAACTCTTTTTGAGAAACTGGTAGCAAGTGATATTCCGGAGCATGTTGATGCTGATGTTGCAAAGGAAATAGCCTCAGACAAATACAGGAAAGAGGCTTTCTAGGAAACTACTTTGTGATATGTGTAATCATCTCACATAGATCAAGCCTGGAAACTGTCATGGACAGTTTACCTGTCATGGACACTTAAAGCTTGGAAACTGTCATTATGCAGCTTGGAAACTGTCATGGACGCATCCACGAAGGGACCTTCAAGAGCACCTTCTGGACTATGGTGAAAAAGGAAATATCTTCAGATAAAAACAGAAAAGAAGATTTCTGTGAATCCGTTTTTGCTATGCGTATTCATCTCATATAGATAAAGCTTTCTTTATATTACGCAGCTTGGAAACTCCCTCGTGGATGGATCCGCAAAGGGATATGTGGGATCACATTCTTTCCTATGGTGAAATAGGAAATATAGTCAAATGAAAACTGGAGAGAAGCTTTCTGAGAAACTTCTTGGTGATGTGTGCATTCCACTCCAGAAGGTATAACTTCCTTCTCATAAGGCACAGTTTAAACATTGTTACTGTAAAACCAAACTAGTGATATTGAGAGCACACTGAGACTATGACAAAAACTGAAATGTCGTCCAATAAAAAACATAAAAAAGCAATAGAAGAAACTGCGCTCTGACATATCCACTCTTTTCACAGGGTTAAAGCTTACTCTACATATCCCAGTTTGAAAGTCGGCCTGTGAGGGTTTTGCAAAGGGATAGTAAGTGGCGACCGGAGGCCTGTGTGAGGCAAAAAATGTCTTCCATCAAAAATCAGAGAGGAGATTTTTAGCAACTCTTTTGTGATGTTTGTAGTCATCTCATAGAGTTATATCATTCTTTGGATTGAGCAGTTTGGAATCACTGTTTCTGTGAAATGTGAGAAAGGACATTTGGAAACGCTCTTTAGAATATCCTGAAAAAGAAGAAACCACAGAGAGAAACCAGAAGGAAGCATTCTGTGAAACTGCTCTGTGTCACATGGATTCCGCTCACACAGTTAAGCTTCTCTTTTCATTGAGCTGTATCATAACACTGTTTTTGTTTAGTCTGCGAAGGGATATTCTGAAGGGCATTGAGGCTTCTGCTGTGAAAGGAAACGTCTTCAGATAGTAACTAAGGAGAAGCATTCTGAGGAGCTGCTTTGTGACGTGTGCATTACACTCACAGAAATATACTTTTTTTCTCCTAGAGGATTCCAGAATCCCTTTTGGAGAAGACGCTACCAACAGATATTCGGGAGTATAGCGATGACTATGGTGAAAACGGAAATAAGCTCAGACAAAAACTAGAAAGAAGATTTCTGTGAAACTGCTTTGTGTTAGATATATTTATTCATATTGCACAGTTAAAACTTTAATTATATTAGGCAGTTTGCAAACTCCGTCATGCACAGGTTCATGAAGGGACGTTTGGGAGCACACTCAGGCCTACAGTGAAAGAGGAGGTATCTTCAGAGAACAACTAGGTAGAAGCTTTCTGAAAAACTACTTTGTGATGTATGCATTCCATTCAGGGAGTTATACCTCTTTTCTCACAAGGCAGTGTTTGAACACTGTTCCTATGAAACCGAAAAAGTGATATTTCAGAGCACATTAGGGACTACGGCAAAGAGTGAAATATACTGAAATAAAATCGAGAAAGAAGCGTTCCAAGAATCTGCTGTCTGATATGTGCATTCACTTCAAAGATATAATGCTTACTCTATGGTGCCCAGTTTTGAAACTCTGTCTTTGAAGAATATGTGAAGAAATATTTAGTGATGCCCGGAGGCTTGTTGTGAGCAAGGAAACGTCTTCTGATGAAAATAGCAGAGAAACGTTCAGAGCAACTCCTTTGTGATGTGTGTATTCGTGTCATATAGTTTAATCATTCTTTGGTTGAGCAGCTTGCAATCACTGTTTTTGTGGAATCTGAGGAAGGACATTAGGGAACCATCCTTAGAATATGGAGAAAGAAATATCTTCAGGTGAAATCCAGAAGGAAGCTTTCTGTGAAACTGCCCTGTGTCGCCTTAATTTCTCTCACTCAGATAAACCTCTCTTTTCATTGAGCAGTTTTCTAGCCCTGTGTATGTTTAGCATGTGATGGGATATTCAGGTGCCCTTTGCGGCTAACAGTGAAAAAGGAAATATGATCAGACCGAAACTGGAGAGAAAGTATCCGAGGAACTGCTTTGTGATGTGTGCATTCCAGTCACAGTGTTATACCTCTAAGCTCATACAGCATCGGGGAAACCCTTTTGGAGAAACAAGTACCAAGTGATATTCGGGAGCATGATGATTCCGATGGTGAAAAGGGAAAAAGCCTCAGACAAAAACTGGAAAGAAGCTTTCTAGGAAACTACTCCATGATATGTGTAATCAGCTCACATAGATAAAGCTTTCTTTACATTAGGCAGTTTGGAAACTGTCATGGACGGATCCATGAAGGGACCTGCGGGAGCACACACAGGACAATGGTGAGAGAGGAAATATCTTCAGATAAAACTGGAAAGAAGCTTTCTGTGAATCTGCTTTTTGCCATGTTTATTCATCTCACATAGATGAAGCTTTCTTTACATTACACAGCTTGGAAAATCCCTCATGGATAGATCCACCAAGGGATACTTCGGATAACATTTGTGCCTATGGTGAATTAGGAAATATAGTCAGATAAAAACTGGAGAGAAGTTTTCTGAGAAACTGCTTGGTGATATGCCCATTCCACTCAGAGATTTAAAACTTTCTTCTCATAAGGCACAGTTAGAACACTGTTCCTGTAAAACCAGAAGAGTTATATTCGGAGCACATTGAAGACTATGGCAAAAAGTGAAACGTCGTCCAATAAAAAACAGTAGGAAGCACTCGAAGAAGCTGCTCTCTGACATGTCCATTCTTTTCTCAGGGTTAAAAGTTACTCTACATTTCCCAGTTTGATAGTCGGTCTTTGAGGGTTCTGCAAAGGGCTAATATGTGGCGACCAGAGGCATGGGTGAGGCAAGGAAATATCTTAAATATAAAATTGGAGAGAAGCTTTTGTGCAACTGTTTTATGATGTTTGTATTCATCACATAGAGTTAAATCATTCTTTGGATTGAGCAGTTTGAAATCACTGTTTCTGTGGAATCTGAGAAAGGACATTTGGAAACGCTCTTTAGAATATCCTGAAAAAGGAATAACCTCACAGAGAAACCAGAAGGAAGCTTTGTTTGAAACTCCCCTGTGTCACGTGAATTCCACTCATGCAGTAAAGCTTCTCTTATCGTTGAGCTGTATCATAACACTGTTTTTGTTTAGTCTGCAAAGCGATATTCTGGAGGGCTTTGAGGCTTACTGTGAGAAAGGAAACGTCTTCAGATAGAAACTGGAAGGAAGCTTACTGAGGAGTTGCTTTGTGACGTGTGTATTCCACTCACAGAAATATACCTTTCTTCTTCCTGAACATTCTGGAAACCCTCTTGGAGAAAAAGCTACCAAGAGATATTCGGGAGTATGGAGACGACTATGGTGAACAAGTAAATATTCTAAGACAAACACTGGAAAGTAGATTTCTGTAAAACTGCTTTGTGTTAGATATATTTATTCGTCTCACATAGTTAAAACTTTAATTATACAAACTTCATCAAGCACAGATCCACAAAGCGACATTCAGGAGCACATTCAGGCCTACGGTGAAAGAGGAGATATCTTCAGATAAAAACTGGACAGAAGCTTTCTGAGAAACTACTTTGTGATGTATGCATTCCACTCAGGGAGATATACCTCTTTTCTCACAAGGCAGTGTGTGAACACTTTTCTTGTGAAACCAAAAAACTGATATTTTGGAATGCCTTTAGGGCTATGGCGAATAGTGCATTATACTGAAATAAAATCGAGGAAGAAGAGTTCCAAGAATCTGCTCTCTTCTATGTGCATTCACTTCACAGAGTTAATGCTTACCCTATTTTGCCCAGTTTCAAAAGTCTGTCTTTGAAATATCTGTGAAGGGGTATTTAGTGACGCCCAGAGGCTTGTGTTGAGCGAGGAAATATCTTCCAATGAAACCTGCAGAGAATCTTTCTGAGCAACTGCTTTTGATGTGTGTATTCATCTCAAGGAGTTAAACCATTCTTTGGATTGAGCAGCTGGAAATCACTGTTTTTGCGGAATCTGTGAAAGGACATTTGTGAACGATCCTTAGAATACTGAGAAAGAAATATCCTCAGGTAAAATCCAGAAGGAAGCTTTTTGTGAAACTGCTTTGTGTCCCCTAAATTCGTCTCATTCAGTTCATCCTCTCTTTCCATTGATCAGTTTTCTAACCCTGTGCATGTTTGGTGTGTGATGGTATAATCGGGAGCACTTTGAAGCTTACAGTGAAATAGGAAATATATTCAGAACGAAAGTGGAGAGAAGCTTTCCGTGGAAGTGCTTTGTGACATGTGCATTTCACTCAGAGTGTTATACCTTCCTTCTCATACAGCGTCAGTGACACCCTTTTGGAGGAACAGGTTCCAAGTGATATTCGAGAGCATGTTGTTTCCGATGGTTGAAAGAGAAATAGCCTCAAACAAAACCTGGAAAGAAGCTTTATAGGAAACGACTTTATTTGTTTTTCTAACAACCACCAGAGTGAGCACAAAAGAACCAGCGAGCAGGCAAGACTGAAAGCAAAACTGCAAACTTACTCTTTGGTTATCTATCTCCAGGAAAAAAGGTGTGTCAGGTGAAGTCCGTCGGCCTCCGGCAAAGAAGGCCAAGAGAGTCGCCCAGGTGGAGTTTCTAATGCAGTCCTGACAAGAGTAGGGGCTGAGGAAGCCCACGCGGTGCACCTGCAGGGAGCAGCTTTTCTAGGAGTGGAAGGGCAATAGGCGGAGCATGGGCATGTCCGGGTTGAGAAGGCTCCACAGGTACCACAAGGTAAATCTTGGTCTCTTCGGATTGACATCACCTGGCACATGACTGGTTGGTCTGCACCTTCCGGGGCACCACCTGCATTTTCGTGCACATGGGAAGAGTTGGTGATGAAGAACCCGGGAATGCACCATCATGTCCGGTTTGTCCAAACATTACTCAGTGGTATGTGTAATCATCTCACATAGATGAAGCTTTCTTTACATTATGCAGCCTGGAAACACTCCTGGAAAGCTCCACGAAGGGACCTTCAGGAGCACTTTGAAGACTAGGGTGACAAAGGAATCTACAGTGTGATGAATGCATTCCTCTCAAAGAGTTATACCTCTTTTCTCACAAGGCAGTGTTTGACCACTGTTCCTGTGAAACCGAAAAAGTGATATTTCGGAACGCCTTGAAAACTATGGCAAGTAGTGAAATATACTGAAATAAAATTGAGGAAGAAGCGTTCCAAGAATCTGCTCTCTGATATGTGCATTCACTTCACAGAGATAATGCTTACACTATGTTGCCCAGTTTCGAAACTCTTTCTTTGAAGAATCTGGGAAGGGATATTGAGAGACGCCTGGAGGTTTGTGGTGAGTGAGGAAACGTCTTCTGATGAAACCTGCAGAGAAAAGTTTTGAGCAACTGCTTTGCGATGTGTGTATTCGTCGCCTAAAGTTAAACCATTCTTTGTATTGAGAAGCTTCAAATCACTGTTTTTGTGGAATCTGAGGAAGGACATTTGGGAACGATCCTTAGAATATGGAGAAAGAAATATCCTTACGTAATATCCAGAAGGAAACTTTCTGTGAAAATTCTGTGTTTCGTCTTAATTCCTCTCACTCAGTTAAGCCTCTCGTTTCATTGTGTGGTTTTCTAGCCATGCTTATGTTTAACGTGTGAGGTGATATTCGGGAGCACTTTGAGGCTAACGGTAAAAAAGGAAACATGTTCCGACCAAAACGGGAGAGAATCTTTCGAGGAACTCCTTTGTGATGTGTGCATTCTAGTCACAGTGTTATACCTCTCTTCTCATACAGCGTCAGGGAAACCCTTTTGGAGAAACAGGTACCAGGTGACTTTCGGGAGAAGGTGGATGCCGAAGGTGAATAGGGAAATAGCATCAGACAAAAACTGGAAAGAAGCCTTCTAGGAAGATAATCTATGATATGTGTGTAATCATCTCACATAGATAAAGCTTGGAAACTGTCATACATGGATCCACGAAGGGACCTTCAGGAGCACATTCTGGACTATAGTGACAAAGAAAATATCTTCAGATAAAAAGTGGAAAGAAGCTTTCTGTGAATCCGCTTTTTGCTATGTTTATTCATCTTACATAGATGAAGCTTTCTTTACATTACACAGCTTGGAAACTCCCTCTTGGATGGATCCGCGAAAGTATATTTGGGATCACATTCGGGCTTATGTTGAAATAGGATATATAGTCAGATAAAAACTGGAGAGAAACTTTCTGAGAAACTGTTTGGTGATGTGTGCATTACACTCAGGGAGTTTTAACTTTCTTCTCATAAGGCACAGTTTGAACACTGTTTCTCTAAAACCAAGAGAGTGACATTTGGATCACATTGAAGACTATGCCAAAAAGTGAAATGTCGTCCAATAAAAAACAGAAAGAAGCACTCGAAGAAACTGTTCTTTGACATGTCCATTCTTTTCACAGGGTTAAAGCTTACTCCTTATTTCCCAGTTTGAAAGTCGGTCTTTGAGGTTTGTTCGAAAAGATACCATGAGGCATAAGGAGGCCTGTGTGAAGCAAATAATTGTCATAAATCGAAAATTGGAGAGTAGCTTTCTTCACAACTCTTTTGTGATGTTTGCATTTATCTCATAGCGTTAAATCATTCTTTGGATTGAGCAATTTGAAATCACGGTTTCTGTGGAATCTGAGAAAGGGCATTTGGAAATGCTCTTTAGAATATTCTGAAACAGAAATAACCTCAGAGGGAAACCAGAAGGAAGCTTTCTGTGAAACTGCTGTGTGTCACGTGAATTCCGCTCACAGAGTTAAGCTTCTCTTTTCATTGAGCTGTATAATAACACTGTTTTTGTTTAGTGTGTGAAGGGATATTCTGGAGGGCTTTGAGGCTTATGGTGAGAAAAGAAACGTCTTCAGATAGAAAGTGGAGAGAAGCTTTCTGAGGAGCTGCTTTGTGACGTGTGCATTCCACTCACAGAAATATACCTTTCTTCTCCTAGAGGATTCCTTAATCCCTTTTGGAGAAAAAGCTACCAAGAGATGTTAAAGAGTATAGTGACGACTATGGTGAACAAGAAAATATCCTCAGACAAAAAATGGAAAGAAGATTCCTGTGAAACTGCTTTGTGTTAAATATATTTATTCGTCTCACATAGTTGAAACTTTAATTATATTATGCAGTTTGGAAACTCAGTCATGCACAGATCCGTGAAGGGACATTCGAGAGCACTTTCAGGCCTACGGTGAATGAGGAGATATCTTCTAAAATAAAATCGAGGAAGAAAGAGATGTACATCACAAAGTAGCTTCTCAGAAAGCTTCTATCCAGTTTTTATATGAAGATATCTCCTCATTCACCATACATGTCAGAAAGACACACATCAGTCTTTGAGGTTTCTGTGAAGGGAGAGTAAGTGGCACCCAGGGCCCTGTGTCGAGCAAGGAAATGTCTTCCATCGAAAATTGGAGAGAAGCCTTCTGCGCAGGACTTATGTCATGTTTGTATTCATCTCAAAGAGTTACATCATTCTTTTTTCTCTGGACTCTGAGAAAGGACATTTGGAAATCCTCCTTAGAATATCCTGAAAAAGAAAGAACCTCAGAGAGAAACCGGGAGAAATATTCTGTGAAACTGCTCTGTGTCACGTGAATTCCGTTCACACAGTTAAGCTTCTCTTTCATTGAGCTGTATCATAACACTGTTTTTGTTTAGTGTGCGAAGGGATATTCTGGAGGGCTTTGAGGCTTAGGGTGAGAAAGGAAACGTCCTCAGATAGAAACTGGAGAGAAGCTTTTTGAGAAGCTGCTTTGTGACGTGTGCATTCCACTCACAGAAATACACCTTTCTTCTCCTAGAGGTTTCCGGAATTTCTTTTGAAGGAAAAGCTACCAAGAGATATTCGGAAGTATAGCGACGACTATGGTGAAAAAGGAAATATCCTCAGACAAAAACTGGAAAGAAGATTTCTGAGATACTCTCAGTATTAGATATACTTATTCATCTCGCATAGTTAAAACTTTAATTATATTATGCAGTTTAGAAACATCGTCATGCACAGATCCACGTAGGGACTTTCGGGAGCACATTCAGGCCTATGGTGAAAGACGAGATATCTTCAGATAAAAAGTGGATGGAAGCTTTCTGAGAAACTACTTTGTAATGCATGCATTCCGCTGAGTGAGTTTTACCTCTTTTCTCACAAAAATGGGTTTGAACACTGTTTTTGTGAAACTGAAAATTGATATTTCGGAAAGCATTGAGGACTATGGTGAAGAGTGAAATGTACTAAAATAAAATCGAGGGAGAAACTTTCCAAGAATCTACACTCTGGTATGTGCATTCACTTCACAGAGTTAATGCTTACTCTATTTTGTCCAGTTTCGAAACTCTGTCTTTGAAGAATCTGTGAAGGGATATTTAGTGATGCCCGGAAGCTTGTGGTGAGTGAGGAAACGCCTTTTGATGAAACCTGCAGAGAAAAGTTCTGAGCAACTGCTCTGTGATGTGTGTAGTCATCTCTTAGTGGTAAACCATTCTTTGTATTGAGCTGCTTGAAATCACTGTTTTAGAGGAATCTGAGGAAGGACACTTGGGAATGATCCTTAGAATATTGAGAAAGAAATATCCTCAGGTAAAATCCAGAAGGAAGCTTTCTGTGAAACTGCTCTGTGTCGTCTTAAGTCCTCTCACTCAGTTAAGCCTCTATTTTCATTGAGCAGTTTTCTAGCCCTGTGTATGTTTAGCGTGTGATGGGATACTCGGGAGTACTTTGAGGCTAACGGTGCCCTCTTAATTCCTCATGCTCAGTTAAGCCTCACTTTTCATTGAACAGTTTTCTAATGCTGTGTATGTTTAGGCTGTGATGGGATATTCGGCAGCACTTTGAGGCTAACAGTGAAAAAGGAAATATGTTCAGACCGAACTGGAAAGAAGCTTTCTGAGGAAATGCTTTGTGACTTGTGCATTCCAGTCACAGTGTTATACCTCTCTTCTCATACAGCATCAAGGAAACCCTTTGGGAGAAACAGGTACCAAGTAATATTCAGGAGCATGTAGTTGCTGAAGGTGAGAAGGGAAATAGCCTCAGACAAAACCTGGAAAGATGCTTTGTAGGAAACTACACTGTGATATGTGTAATCATCTCACATAGTAAAGCTTTCTTTACATTCCGCACCTTGGAAACTGTCATGGACGGATCCATGAAGGGACTTTTGGGAGCACATTCAGGACTATGGTGAAAAAGGAAATATCTTCAGATAAACCTGGAAAGAAGTTTACTGTGAATTTGTTTTTTTCTATGTTTATTCATCTTACAGAGTTGAAGCTTTCTTTACATTATGCAGCTTGGAAACTCCCTCATGGATGGATCCATGAAGGGATATTTTGGATCATATTTGGGCCCACGGTGTAATACGAAACATAGTGAGATAAAAATTGGAGAGAATCTTTCTGAGAAACTGCTTCATGATGTAAGCATTCCACTCAGGGAGTTGAAAATTTCTTCTCATAAAGCACAGTTTGAACACTGTTCCTGTACAAACAAAACAGTGATATTCAGAGCACATTGAAGACTATGGCAAAAAGTGAAATGTCGTCCAATAAAAAACAGAAAGCAGCACTCGAGGAAACTGCTCTCTGACATGTCCATTCTTTCCACAGGGTTAAAGCTTCCTCTACATTTCCCAGTTTGAAAGTCGGTCTTTGAGGCTTCTGCAAAGTGATACTAAGTGGCAACTGGAGGCATGTGTCGAGCAAGGAAATTTCTTCCATCGAAAATTGGGGACACGTTTTCTGTGCAACTATTTTGTGATGTTTGTATTCATCTCATAGAGATAATCACTCTTTGGCATGAGGAGTTTCAAATCACTGTTTCTGTGGAATCTGAGAAAGGACATTTAGAAACTCTTTTTAGAATATCCAGAAATAGAAATAACCTCAGATAGAAACCAGAAGGAAGCTTTCTGTGAAACTGCTCTGTGTCACGTGAATTCTGCGTACTCTGTTAAGCTTCTCTTTTCATTAGCTGTATCAAAACACTGTTTTTGTTTAATCTGTGAAGGGATACTCTGAAAGGCTTTGAGGCATATGGTGAGAAAGGAAACGTCTTCAGATAGAAACTGAAGAGAAGCTTTCAGAGGAGCTGCTTTGTGACGAGTGTATTCCTCTCAGAGAAATATACCATTCTTCTCCTAGAGGATTCTGGAATCCTTTTTGGAGAAAAAGCTACTAAGAGATATTCGGGAGTATAGCGATGACTATGGTGAAATGTCCTGAGACAAAACCTGGAAAGAAGATTTCTGTGAAACTGCTTAATGTTAGATATATTGATTCGTCTCGCATAGTTAAAATGTTAATTATATTACATGGTTTGAAAACTCCGTCATGAACAGATCCGTGAAGGGACATTTGGGAGCACACTCAGACCTCCAGTGAAAGTGTAGATATCTTCAGATAAAAACTGGATCGAAGCTTTCAGAGAAACTACTTTGTGATGTATGAATTCCACTCAGGAAGTTATATCTCTTTTCTGACAAGGCAGTATTTGAACACTGTTCCTGTGAAACCGAAAAAATTATATTTTGGAATGCATTGAGGACTATGGCGAATAGTGAAATATACTGAAATAAAATCGAGGAAGAAGCTTTTCAAGAATCTGTGTGATATGTGCATTCACTTCACAGAGTTAATGCTTACTCTATGTTGCCCAGTTTCGAAACTCTCTCTTGCAGAATCTGTGAAGGGATATTTAGTGATGCCTGGAGGCTTGTGGTGAGCGATGAAATGCCTTCCGATGAAACCTGCAGACTAACGTTCTGAGCAACGGCTTTGCGATGTGTGTATTCGTCTCATAGAGTTAAACCATTCTTTGGATTGAGCAGCTTGAAATCACTGTTTTTGTGGAATCTGAGGAAGGACATTGGGAACGATCATTAGAATACGGAGAAAGAAATATCCACAGGTAGAATCCAGAAGGAAGCTTTCTGTGACAATGACATATGTCCAGTTAATTCCTCTCACTCAGATAAGCCTCTCTTTTCATTGAGCAGTTCTCTAGCCCTGTGTATGTTTAGCGTGTGATGGGATATTCAGGAGCACTTTGAGACTAACGGTGAAAAAGAAAATATTTGAAACCGAAACTGGCGGGAAGCTTTCCGAGGAACTGCTTTGTGACATGTGCATTCCAGTCACAGTGTAATACCTCTCTTCTCATACATCGTCAAGGAAACGCTTTTTGAGAAACAGCTACCAAGTGATATTCGTGGGCATGTTGATGCCAATGGTAAAAAGGGACATAGCCTCAGTCAAAAACTGGAAAGAAATTTTCTAGGAAACTACTCTGTGATATGTATAATCATCTCAGATAGATAAAGCTTTCATTACATTATGCAGTTTGGAAACTGTCTTGAACGGATCCATGAAGGACCTTCGGGAACACCTTCTGGACTATGGTGAAAAAGGAAATATCTTCACGTAAAAACTGGAAAGAAGCATTCTGGGAATCTACTTTTTGCTATGTTTATTCATCTCACATAGATGAAGCTTTCTTTACATTACACAGCTTGAAAACTCCCTCGTGGATGGATCCGCAAAGGGATAATATGGATCACATTCAGGCCTACGGTGAAATAGGAAATATAGTCAGGTAAAGACTGGAGAGAAGTTTTCTGACAAACTGCTTGGTGATGTGTGTATTACACTCAGGGAGTTACAACTTTCTTCTCATAAGGCACAGTTTGAACACTGTTCCTGTAAACCTAAAGAGTGATATTCGGAGTACATTGAAGACTATGGCAAGAAGTGAAATGTCGTCCAATAAAAAACAGAAAGAAGCACTCGAAAAAACTGCTCTGTGACATGTCCATTCTTTTCAAAGGGTTCAAGCTTTTTCTACATTTCCCAGTTTGAATACCGGTCTTTGAGGGTTCTGCGAAGGGATAGTAGCTGGCTACCGGAGGCCTGTGTGAGGCAAGGAAATGTCTTCAATCAAAAATCGGAGAGAAGCTTTCTGCACAACACTATTTTATCTTTTGTATTCATCTCATATAATAAAAAATCATACTTTGGATTGAGCAGTTTGAAGTCACTCTAGCTTTGGAATCTGAGTAAGTTCATTTGGAAACACTCTTTATAATATATTGAAAAAGAAATAACCTCACACAGAAACCAGAAGGAAGCTTTCTGTGAAACTGCTCTGTGTCACATGAATTCCACACACACAGTTAAGATTCTCTTTTCATTGAGCTGTATCATAACACTGTTTTTGTTTAGTCTGTGAAGGGATACTCCAGAGGGCTTTGAGGCTTATGGTGATAAAGAAAATGTCTTCAGATAGAAACTGGGGAGAAGCTTTCTGAGGAGATGCTTTGTGACGTGTGCATTGCACTCACTCACATTAATATACCTTTCTTATCCTAGAGGATTCCGGAATCCCTTTTGGAGAAAAAGCTACCAAGAGATATTCAGGAGTCGACTATGGTGAGAAAGGAAATATCCTCAGACAAAACCTGGAAAGAAGATTTCTGTGAAACTGCTTTGTGTTAGATATATTAATTCATCTCACATAGTTAAAACTTTAATTATATTATGCAGTTTGGAAACTCCGTCATGAATACATCCGCAAAGGGACATTTGGGAGAACATTAAGGCCTATGGTGAAAGAGGAGATATCTTCAGATAAAAACTGGATATAAGCTCTCTGAGAAACTACTTTGTGATGTATGCATTCCACTCAGGGAGATACACCTCCTTTCTCAGAAGGCAGTGTTTCAACACTGATCTTGTGAAAGTGAAAATGTAATATTTCAGAACGCATTGAGGACTATGGCAAATAGTGAAATATACTGAAATAAAATTGAGGAAGAAGCATTCCAAGAATCTCCTCTCTGATAAGCGCCTTCACTTCACAGAGTTAATGCTTACTCTATGTTGCCCAGTTTCGAAACTCTGTCTTTAAAGAATCTGGAAACGGATAATTAGTGAAGCCCGGAGCCTTGTCGTGAGCAAGGAAACGTCTTCCAATGAAACCTGCAGAGAAACGTTCTGAGCAACTGCTTTGCAGTGTGTATATTCGTCTCCTAGAGTTATCCATTCTTTGGATGGAGCAGCTTGAAATCACTGTTTTTGTGGAATCTGAGGAAGGACATTTGGGAACGACCCTTAGATTATGGAGAAAGAAATATCCTCAGGTAAAATCCAGAAGGAAGCTTTCTGTGAAACTGCTCTGTGTCGTCTTAATTCCTCTCACTCAGATAAGCCTCCATTTACATTGAGCAGTTTTCTAGCCCTGTGTATGTTCAGTGTGTGAAGGGATATTCTGGAGCACTTTGATGCTAAAGGTGAAAAAGGAAATATGTTCAGCCCGAAACTCGAGAGAAGCATTCCGAAGAACAGCTTTGTGACGTGTGCATTCCACTCACAGTGTTCTACCTCTCTTCTCATACAGCGTCAGGACACCTCTTGCAGAAACAGGTACCAAGTGATATTCGGGAACATGTTGATGCCGATGGTGAAAAGGGAAATAGCCTCAGACAAAAACTGGAAAGAAGCTTTCTAGGAAACCTCTCTGTGATATATGCAGTCATCTCATACAGATAAAGCTTTCTTTACATTATGCAGCTTGGAAACTGTCATGGATGGATCCATGATGGGACCTTCGGGAGCACATTCTGGACTATGGTGAAAAAGGAAATATCTTCAGATAAAAACTGGAAAGAAGCTTTCTGTGAATCTTCTTTTTTCTATGTTCATTCATCTCACATAGATGAAGCTTTCTTTACATTACACAGCTTGCAAACTCCCTCGTGGATGGATCCGTGAAGGATATTTGGGATCACATTCGGGTCTACAATGAAATACGAAATATAGTGAGATAAAAATTGGAGAGAAGTTTCTGAGAAACTGCTTCATGATGTGAGCATTCCACTCAGGGAGTCGTAACTTTCTTCTCATAAGGCACAGTTTGAACATTGTTTCTGTAAAACCAAAACAGTGATATTCAGAGCACATTGAAGACTATGGCAAAAAGTGAAATGTCGTCCAATAAAAAACAGAAAGAAGCAGTCGAAGAAACTGCTCTCTGACATGTCCATTCTTTTCACAGGGTTAAATCTTCCTCTAAGTTTCCCAGTTTGAAAGTCGGTCCTTGTGGGTTCTGCAAAGAGATACTAATTGGCAACTGGAGGCCTGTGTCGAGCAAGGAAATTCCTTCCATCGAAAATTGGAGATAAGCTTTCTGTGCAACTATTTTGTGATGTTTCTATTCATCCCATAGATATAATCATCCTTTGAAATGAGGAGTTTCAAATCACTGTTTCTGTGGAATCTGAGAAAGGACATTTAGAAACGCTATTTAGAATATCCTGAAAAAAAAAACCTCAGAGTGAAATCAGAAGGAAGCTTTCTGTGAAGCTGCTCTTTGTCACGTGAATTCTGTTCACACAGTTAAGCTACTCTTTTCATTGAGCAGTATTATAAGAATGTTTTTATTCAGTCTGTGAAGGAATATTCAGGAGTGTTTTGAGGCTTACGGTGAGAAGGGAAACGTTTTCAGATAGAAACTGGAGAGAAGCTTTCTGAGGAGCTGCTTTGTGACGTGTGCATTCCACTCTCAGAAATACACCTTTCCTCTCCTAGAGGATTCCAGAATCCCTTTTGGGGAAAGAACTACCAAAAGACATTTGGGAGTATAGGGAGGGCTATTGAGAAAAAAGAAATATCCTCAGACAAAAACTGGAAAGAAGATTTCTGTGAAACTGCTTTGTGTTAGGTATATTTATTCGTCTTGCATAGTTAAAACTTTTCTTATATTACGCTGTTTGTAACCTCGTCATAAAGGGATCAGCGAAGGGACATTCGGGAGCACATTCAGGCGTATGGTGTAAGAGGAGATATCTTCAGATAACAACTGGATAGAAATTTTCTGAGAAACTATATTGTGATGTATGCATTCCACTCATGGAGTTACACCTCTTTTCTCACAAGGCAGTGATTGAAACCTGTTCCTGTGAAAACGGAAATGTGATATTTCGGAATGCATTGAAGACTATGGCAAATAGTGAAATATACTGAAATACAATTGAGAAAGAAGCATTCGAAGAATCTGCTCTCTGATGTGTGCACTAACTTCCCAGAGTTAACGCTTACTATATGTTGCCCAGTTTTAAAACTCTGTCTTTGAAGAATCTGTGAAGGGATATTTAGCAATGCCCGGAGGCTTGTGGTGAGCGAGGAAACGTCTTCTGATGAAACCTGCAGAGAAACGTTCTGAGCAACTGGCTTGCAATGTGAGCATTCGTCTCATAGAGTTAAACCATTCATTGGATTAAGCAGCTTGAAATCACTGTTTTTGTGGAATCTGAGGAAGGACGATTGGGAACAATCCTTACAATATGGAGAAAGAAATATCCTCAGGTAAAATCCAGAAGAAAGCTTTCACCAGGCGCGGTGGCTCAAGCCTGTAATCCCAGCACTTTGGGAGGCCGAGACGGGCGAATCACGAGGTCAGGAGATCGAGACCATCCTGGCTAACACGGTGAAACCCCGTCTCTACTAAAAAAATACAAAAAATAACTAGCCGGGCGAGGTGGCGGGCGCCTGTAGTCCCAGCTACTCGGGAGGCTGAGGCAGGAGAATGGCGTGAACCCGGGAGGCGGAGCTTGCAGTGAGCTGAGATCCGGCCACTGCACTCCAGCGTGGGTGACAGAGCGAGACTCCGTCTCAAAAAAAAAAAAAAAAGAAAAAGAAAGCTTTCTGTGAAACTGCTCTGTTTTGTCTTAATTCCTCTCACTCAGATAGGCCTCCTTTTTCATTGAGGAGTTTTCTAGCCCTGTGTATGTTTAACGTGTGATGGGACATTTGGGAGCACTTTGAGGCTAAAGGTGAAAAAGAAAATATGTTCAGAATGAAACTGGAGAGAAGCTTTCTGAGGAACTGCTTTGTGACGTGTGCATTCCAGTCACAGTGTTATACCTCTCTTCTCATACAGCGTTGGGGAAACCCTTTTGGAGAAAAAGGTACCTAGAGATATTCGGGAGCATGGTAATTCCGATGGTGAAAAGGGAAATAGCCTCAGAGAAAAACTGGTAAGAAGCTGTCTAGGATACAACTCTGTGATATGTGTAATCATCTCACATAGATAAAGCTTTCTTTACATTAGGCATCTTGGAAACTGTCATGCACGAATCCACGAAGGGACCTTTGGGAGCACATTCTGCACTATGGTGAAAAAGGAAATGTCTTCAGATAAAAACTGGAAAAAAGCTTTCTGTGAATCTGCTTTTTGCTATGTTCATTCATCTCACATAGATGAAGCTTTCTTTACATTACGCAGCTAGGTAACTCCCTCGTGGTTGGATCTGTGAAGGGATATTTGGGATCACATTCAGGCCTTTGGTGGAATGGGAAATACAGTCAGATAAAAATGGGAGAGAAGCTTTCTGAGAAACTGCTTGGTTATGTGTGCATTTGACTCTGGGAGTTGTAACATTCTTCCCATAAGGCACAATTTCAACAGTGTTCCTGTAAAACCAAAAGAGTGATATTCAGAGCACATTGTAGTGTACGGCAAAAAGTGAAATATTGTCCAATAGAAAACAAAAATAAGCACTCGAAGAAACTGTTCTCTGACATGTCCATTCTATTCACAGGGTTAAAGCTTACTCTACATTTCCCAGTTTGAACGTCGGTCTTTGAGGGTTCTGCGAAGGGATATTAAGTGGAGACCCGAGGCCTGTGTGAGGCAAGGAAATGTCTTCTATCGAAAATCCGAGAGAAGCTTTCTGTGCACCTCTTTTGTGATGTTTGTTTTCATCTCATAGAGTTAAATCACTGTTTGAATTGAGCAGTTTGAAATCACTGTTTCTGTGGAATCTGAGAAAGGACATTTGGAAACGTTCTTTAGAATATCCTGAAAAACAAATAACCTGAGATAGAAACCAGAAGGAGCTGTCTGTGAAACTGGTCTGTGTCACGTGAATTCCGCTCACACAGTTAAGCTTCTCTATTCATTGAGCTGTATCATAACACTGCTTTTGTTTAGTCTGTGAAGGGATATTCCGGAGGGCTTTGAGGCCTATTGATGAGAAAGGAAATGCCTTCAGATAGAATAGAGAGCAGCTTTCTGAGGAGCTGCTTTGTGACGTGTGCATTCCACTCATAGAAATATAGTTTTCTTCTCCTAGATGATTTTGAAATCCCTTTTGGAGAAAAAGATACCAGGATAAATTTGGGAGTATAGCAATGACTATGTTGAAAAAGAAATATCCTGAGACAAAAACTGGAAAGAAGATTTCTGTGAAACTGCTTTGTGTTAGATATATTTCTTCATCTTGCATAGCGAAAACATTAGTTATATTATGCAGTTTGGAAACTCCATCATGTACTGCTCCATGAATGGACATTCGAGAGCACATTCAGGCCTACAGTGAAAGAGGAGATATCTTCAGATAAAAGCTGGATAGAAAGTTTCTGAGAAACTACTTTGTGATGTATGCATTCCACTCAGGGAGTTATACCTTTATTGTCACTAGGCAGTGTTTGAACACTGTTCCTGTGAAACTGAAAACATCATATTTCGGAACGCTTTGAGAACTATGGCAAATAGCGAAATGTACTAAAATAAAATCGAGGAAGAAGTGTTCCAGGTATCTCTTCTCTCTTATGTATATTCACTTCACAGAGTTAATGCTTACTCTATGTTGTCCAGTTTCAAAACTCTGTCTTTGAAGATCTGTGAAGGGATATTTAGTGACACCCAGAGGCTTGTGGTGAGTGAAGAAACGTCTTCCTTTGAAACCTGCAGAGAAACGTTCTGAGCAACTGCTATTCGATTTGTGTATTTTTCTCATAGAGTTAAACCATTCTTTGGATTGAGCAGCTTGATATCACTGTTCTTGTGGAATCTGAGGAAGGACATTTGGGAACAATCCTTAGAATATGGAGAAAGAAATATCCTCAGATAATATCCAGAAGGAAGCATTCTGTGAAACTACTCTGTGTTGTCTTAATTCCTCTCACTCAGATAAGACTCTCTTTTCATTGAGAAGTTTTCTACCCCTGCATATGTTTAGCGTGTGATGGGATATTCGGGAGCATTTTGAGGCTAACGGTGAAAAAGAAAATATGTTCAGACCGAAACTGGAGAGAAGCTTTCCGAGGAACTGCTTTGTGACGTGTGCATTCCACTCACCGTGTTATACCTCTCTTCCTATACAGCGTTGGGGAAACCCTTTTTGAGCAACAGGTACAAAGTGCCATTTGGGAGCATGTTGATGACAATGGTGAAAAGGGAAATAGCCTCAGACAAAAACTAGAAAGAGGCTTTCTAGGAAACTACTCTGTGATACCTGTAACCATCTCATATAGATAAAGCTTTCTTTAAATTACGCAGCTTGGAAACTGTCATGGACGGATCCACTAAGGGACGTTTGGGAGCACATTCTGGACTATGGTGAAAAAGGAAATATCTTCAGATAAAAACTGGAAGGAAGCCTTCTGTGAATCTGCTCTTTGCTGTGTTTACTCATCTCACATACATGAAGCTTTCTTTACATTACGTAGCTCTAAAACTCTTTTGTGGATGGATCCACGAAGGGATATTTGGGATCACCTTCGGGCCTATGGTGAAAGAGAAAATATAGTCAGATAAAAACTGGAGAGAAGCTTTCTGAGAAACTGCTTGGTAATGTGCGCATTCCACTCAGGGATGTATAAGGTTCTTCTCATAAGGCACAGTTTTAATACTGTTCCTGTAAAACCAAAAGAGTGATATTCGGAGCACATTGAAGACTAAGGCAAAAAGTGAAATGTCATCCAATAAAAAAAGAGAGAAGCACTCGAAGAAACTTCTCTCTGACATATCCATTCTTTCCACAGGGTTAAATCTTACTCTGCATTTCACAGTTTGCAAGTCGGTCCTTGAGGGTTCTGTGAAGGGATAGTGGTACGTTATGACCATAACCCTCAAAGTACTCCCGAATGTCCCATCACACGCTAAACATACACAGGGTTATAAAACTACTCAATGTAAAGAGAGGCTTAACTATGCGAGAGGAATTAGAACGGCACAGAGTAGTTTCACAGAAAGTTTCCTTCTTGCTTTTACCTGAGAATATTTCTTTCTCCATGTTCTAAGGATCGTTCCCAAATTTCCTTTCCCAGATACCACAAAAACAGTGATTTCAATGTGCTCAATCCAAAGAACTTTTTAAATCTTTGAGACAAATAAACACATCACAAAGCAGTTGCTTAGAAAGTTACTATGCAGGTTTCATCGACAGATGTCTCCTTCCTCACCACAAGCCTCCAGGCGACACTACATATCCCTTCACAGACTCTTCAAAGACAGAATTTTGAAACTGGGAAACATGGAGTAAGCATAAATTCTGTGAAGTGAATCCAATTATCAGAGAGGAGATTCTTGAAATGCTTCTTTCTCGATTTTATTTCAGTATATTTCACTATTTGCCACTGACTTGTGAGAAAAGAGGTATAACTCCCTGAGTGGAATGCATAAATCACAAAGTAGTTTCTCAGAAAGCGTCTGTCCAGTTTTTATCTGAAGATATCTCCTCTTTCACCATAGGCCCGAATGTGCTCCCAAATGTCACATCACGGATCTGTGCCTGACGGAGTTTCCAAACTGCATAATATAGTTAAAGTTTTACCTATGCGAGATGAATAAATGTATATAACACAAAGCAGTTTCACAGAAATCTTCTTTCCAGTTGTTGTCTGATGATATTTAATTTTTCACCATAGCCGACTCTGGAATATATCTTGGTACCTTTTTCTCTGAAAGGGATTCTCCTATTCTCTAGGAGAAGAGAGGTATATTTCTGTGAGTGGAATGCACATGTCACAAAGCAGCTCCTCAGAAAGCTTCTCTCCAGTTTCTATCTGAAGACTTTTCCTTTCTCACCGTAAGCCTCAAAGACCTCCAGAATATCCCTTCACAGACTAAACAAAAACAGTGTTATGATACAGCTCAATGAAAAGAGAAGCTTAAATGTGTGAGCGGAATTCAGGTGACACAGAGAAGTTTCACAGAAAGATTCCTTCTGATTTCTATCTGTGGTTATTTCTTTTTCTGGATATTCTAAACAGCATTTCCAAATGTCCTTTCTCATTTTCCACAGAACCAGTGATTTCAAACTGCTCAACCCAAAGAATGTTTTAACGCTATGAGATGAATGCAAACATCACAAAAGAGTTACGCAGAAAGCTTCTCTCCGATTTTCGATGGGGAACATTTCCTGGCCTCACACAGGCCTCCGTTCACCACTTACTATCCCTTCGCAGAAACCTCAAAGAATGACTTTCAACCTGGGAAATGTAGAGTAAGCTTTAACCCTGTGAGAAGAATTGACATGTCAGAGAGCTGTTTCTTTGAGTGCTTCTTTCCTTTTTTTATTGGATGACATTTCAATTTTGGCCATAGTCTTCAATGCGCTCTGAATATCACTCTTTTGGTTTTACAGGAACAGTGTTCAAACTGTGCTTTATGAGAAGAATCTTCATGGATCCGTCCATGACAGTTTCCAAGCTGCATAATGTAAAGAAAGCTTTATCTATGTGAGATGATTACACATGTCACAGAGTAGTTTCCTAGAAAGCTTCTTTCCAGTTTTTGTCTGTGGCTTTTTCGCCCTAGTCCTGGATGTGCTCCCAAAGGTCTCTTCGTGGATCCATCCATGACAGTTTCCACACTGCATAATGCAAAGAGAGCTTTAACTATGATTACACATATCACAGAGTATTTTTCTAGAAAGAATCATTCCCGTTTTTGTCTGAGTCTATTTCCCTTTTCACCAAAGGCATCAACATGCTCCCGAATATCACTTGGCACCAGTTTCTTCAAAATGTTTCCCCGACGCTGTATGAGAAGAGAGGTATAACACTGTGAGTGGAATGCACAGGTCAACTAGGAGTTCCTCAGAAAGCTTCTCTCCAGTTTCGGTCTGAACATATTTCCTTTTTCACTCTAAGCCTCAAAGTGCTCCCGAATATCCCATCTCACGCTAGGCATACACAGGGTTAGAAAAGTGCTCAATGAAATGAGAGGCTTAACTGAGCAAGAGGTATTAAGACAGCACAGAACAGTTTCACAGAAAGCTTCCTATAGGCACGAATGTGATCCCAAATATCCCTTTGCGGATCCATCCATGAGGGAGTTTCCAAGCTGCGTAATGTAAAGAAAGCTTCAACCATGTGAGATGAATAAACCTATCAAAAACCATATTCACCGAAATCTTCTTTCCAGTATTCTCTAGGAGAAGAAGAAATATCTGAAGATATTTCCTTTTTCACCAAAGACCAGAAAGTGTTCAAAAGGTCCGTTCTTCGACTCCTCCATGATATTTTCCAACCTGCATAATATAAAGAAAGCTTTATCTATGTTACATTATTACATATATCACAGAGTAGTTTCCTAGAAAGCTTCTTTTCAGTTTCTGTCTGAGGCTATTTCCCTTTTCACCATTGGCATCAACATGCTCCCGAATATCACTTGGTACCTGTTTCTCCAAAAGGGTTTCCCCAATGCCGTATGGGAATAGATGTATAAGACTGTGAGTGAAATGCACACATCACAAAGCAGTTCCTCAGAAAGCTTCTCTCATGTTTAGGTCTGAACATATTTCCTTTTTCACCGTAAGCCTCAAATTGCTAGTGAATATCCCATCACACGCTAATATGCACAAGGCTAGAAAACTGCTCAATATAAAGAGAGGCTTATCTGAGTGAGAGGAACTAAGACGACACAGAGTAGTTTAACAGAATGCTTCCTTCTCGATTTTACCTCAGGATATTTCTTTCTCCATATTCTAAGGATCGTTCCAGAATGTTCTTCCTCAGATTCCACAAAAACAGTGATTTCAAGCTGCTCAATCCAAAGAATGTTTTAACTCTAGGAGACGAATACACACATCGCAAAGCACTTGCTCAGAACGTTTCTCTGCAGCTTTCATCGGAAGACGTTTCCTCGCTCACCAAGAGCCTCTGGGCGTCACTAAATAGCCCTTAATAGATTCTTCAAAAACAGTTTCAAAACTGGGCAACATAGAGTAAGCATTAACTCTATGAAGTGAATGCACATATCAAAGAGCAGATTCCTGGAAAGCTTCTTCCTCTATTTTCTTTCAGTATATTTCACTATTCCCCATAGTCCTCAATGCTTTCCGAAATATCACTTTTTCGGTTTCAGAGGAACAGGTTTCAAACACTGAGGTGTGAGAAAAGAGGTATAACTCCCTGAGTGGAATGTATACATCACACAGTTGTTTCTCAGAAAGCTTCTATTGAGTTTTTATCTGAAGATATCTCCTCTTTCACCGTAGGCTTGAATGTGCTCCCAAACGTCCCTTCACGGATCTGTACATGACGGAGTTTCCAAACTGCGTATATAATTAAAGTTTTAACTATGCGAGATGAATAAATATATCTAACAAAATGCAGTTTCACAGAAATCTTCTTTCCAGTTTTTGCCTGAGGATATTTGCTTTTTCACCATAGTCGTTGCTATACTGCCGAATATCTCTTGGTAGCTTTTTCTCCAAACAGGATTCTGGAATCCTCTAGGAGAAGAAAGGTATACTTCTGTGAGTGGAATGTACACGTCACAAAACAGCTCCTCCTAAAGCTTCTCTTCAGTTTCTATCTGAAGACGTTTCCTTTCTCAGGGTAAGACTCAAAGCTCTCCAGAATATGCCGTCGCAGACTAAACAAAAACAGTGTTATGATACAGCTCAATGAAAAGAGAAGTTTAACTGTGTGAACAGAATTCACGTGACACAGAACAGTTTCACAGAAACATTCCTTCCGGTTTCTATCTGAGGTTATTTCCTTTTCAGGTTATTCTAAAGAGCGTTTCCAAATCTCCTTCCTCAGATTCCACAGAAACAGTGATTTCAAACAGCTCAATCCAAAGAATGATTTAACTCTATTAGATGAATACAAACATCACAAAAGGGTTGCGCAGAAAGCTTCTCTCTGATTTTCGATGGAAAACATTTCCTTGCCTCACACAGGCCTCTCTTCGCCACTTACTATCCCTTCGCAGAACCCTCAAAGATCGAATTTCAAACTCGGAAATGTAGAGTAAGATCTAACCCTGTGAAAACAGTGGACATGTCACAGAGCAGATTCTTGGAGTGCTTCTTTCTGTTCTTTAATGGACCACATTTCAATTTTGCCATACTCTTCTATGTCCTCCGAATATCTCTCCTTTGGTTTTACATAAACAGTGTTCAAACTGTGCCTTACGAGAAGAAAGTTACAACTCCCTGAGTAGAATGCACACATCATGAAGCACTTTCTCAGAAACCATCTATCCAGTTTTTATCTTACTGAATTTCCTATTTCACCATAGGCTCGAATGTGATCCCAAATATCACACTCGAGGAAACTGCTCTCTGACATGCCCATTCTTTTCACAGGGTTAAAGCTTACTCTACATTTCCCAGTTTGAAAGTCGGCCTCTGAAGTTTCTGCGAAGGGATAGTATGTGGCAACCGGAGGACTGTGTCGAGCAAGGAAATGTCTCCAATCGTAAATTGGAGAGAAGCTTTCTGCAAAACTGTTTTTTGATGTTTGTGTTCAACTCAAAGAGTTAAATCATTCTTTGGATTGAGGAGTTTGAAATCACTGTTTCGGTAGAATCTGAGAAAGGACATTTGGAGACACTCTTTAGAATATCCTGAAGAAGACATAACCTCAGAGAGAAACCAGAAGGAAGCTTTCTGTGAACCTGCTCTGTGTCACGTGAATTCCGCTCACAAAGTAAAGCTTCTCTTTTCATTGAGCAGTATCGTAACACTGTTTTTGTTTAGACTGTTAAGGGATATTCAGGGGCGATTTGAAGGTTACGGTGAGAAAGGAAACGTTTTCAGATAGAAACTGGAGAGAAGCTTTCTGAGGAGCTGCTTTGTGACGTGTGCATTCCACTCACAGAAATATACCTTTCTTCTCCTAGAGGATTCCGGAATCCATTTTGGAGAAAAAGCTAATAAGACCCATTCAGGAGTATAGGGACGGCTATGGTGAAATAGGAAATATCCTCCAACAAAAACTGGAAAGAAGATTCTGTGAAACTGCTTTGTGTTAGATATAACTATTCATCTCACATAGTTCAATCCTTTCTTATATTACACAGTTTGGTATCTACATCATGCACGAATCCACGAAGGGACATTCAGGAGCACATTCTGGCCTACAGTGAAAGAGGAGATATCTTCAGATAAAACTGGATAGAAGCTTTCTGAGAAATTACTTGTGATCTATGCATTACACTCAGGGAGTTATACCTCTTTTCTCACAAGGCAGTGTTTATTTTATTTTTTTTTATTTTTATTTTTTCTTTTACTGCATTTTTTTTTATTATACTCTAAGTTCTAGGGTACATGTGCATAACGTGCAGGTTTGTTACATATGTATACATGTGCCATGTTGGTGTGCTGCACCCATCAACTCGTCAGCACCCATCAATTCATCATTTATATCAGGTATAACTCCCCAATGCAATCCCTCCCCCCTCCCCCCTCCCCATGATAGGCCCCAGTGTGTGATGTTCCCCTTCCCGAGTCCAAGTGAGCTCATTGTTCAGTTCCCACCTATGAGTGAGAACATGCGGTGTTTGGTTTTCTCTTCTTGTGATAGTTTGCTAAGAATGATGGTTTCCAGCTGCATCCATGTCCCTACAAAGGACGCAAACTCATCCTTTTTTATGGCTGCATAGTATTCCATGGTGTATATGTGCCACATTTTCTTAATCCAGTCTGTCACTGATGGACATTTGGGTTGATTCCAAGTCTTTGCTATTGTGAATAGTGCCGCAATAAACATACGTGTGCATGTGTCTTTGTAGTAGCATAATTTATAATCCTTTGGGTATATACCCAGTAGTGGGATGGCTGGGTCATATGGTACATCTAGTTCTAGATCCTTGAGGAATCGCCATACTGTTTTCCATAATGGTTGAACTAGTTTACAATCCCACCAACAGTGTAAAAGTGTTCCTATTTCTCCACATCCTCTCCAACACCTATTGTTTCCTGATTTTTTAATGATTGCCATTCTAACTGGTGTGAGATGGTATCTCATTGTGGTTTTGATTTGCATTTCTCTGATGGCCAGTGATGATGAGCATTTTTTCATGTGTCTGTTGGCTGTATGAATGTCTTCTTTTGAGAAATGTCTGTTCATATCCTTTGCCCACTTTTTGATTCAAGGAGAACTACAAACCACTGCTCAGTGAAATCAAAGAGGACACAAACAAATGGAAGGACATACCATGCTCATGGATAGGAAGAATTAATATCGTGAAAATGGCTATACTGCCCAAGGTTATTTATAGATTCAATGCCATCCCCATCAAGCTACCAATGAGTTTCTTCACCGAATTGGAAAAAACTGCTTTAAAGTTCATATGGAACCAAAAAAGAGCCCGCATTGCCAAGACAATCCTAAGTCAAAAGGACAGAGCCGGAGGCGTCACGCTACCTGACTTCAAACTATATTACAAGGCTACAGTAACCAAAACAGCATGGTACTGGTACCAAAACAGAGATATAGACCAATGGAACAGAACGGAGCCTTCAGAAATAATGCCACACATCTACAACCATCTGATCTTTGACAAACCTGAGAAAAACAAGAAATGGGGAAAGGATTCTCTATTTAATAAATGGTGCTGGGAAAACTGGCTAGCCATAAGTAGAAAGCTGAAACTGGATCCTTTCCTTACTCCTTATACGAAGATTAATTCAAGATGGATTAGAGACTTAAATGTTAGACCTAATACCATAAAAATCCTAGAAGAAAATCTAGGTAGTACCATTCAGGACATAGGCATGGGCAAGGACTTCATGTCTAAAACACCAAAAGCAACGGCAGCAAAAGCCAAAATTGACAAATGGGAGAAAATTTTTGCAATCTACTCATCTGACAAAGGGCTAATTTCCAGAATCTACAAAGAACTCAAACAAGTATACAAGAAAAAAACAAGGCAGTGTTTAAACACTGTTCCTGTGTAACCAAAAATGTGATATTTCGCAGCACACTGAGGACTATGGCAAATAGTGAAATGCACTGAAATAAAACAGAGAAAGAATTGATCCAACAATCTGCTCTCTGATATGTGCATTCACTTCCCAGAATTTATGCTTACCCTATGTTGCCCAGTTTTGAAATTCTGTCTTTAAAAAATCTGTGAAGGAATATTTAGTGACGCCCAGAGGCTTGTGATGAGCAAGGAAGCCTCTTGCGATGAAACCTGTAGAGTAACTTTCTCAGCAACTGCTTTGCGATGTGTGTATTTGTCTCATAGATTTAAACCATTCTTTGGATAGAGCAGATTGAAATCACTATTATTGTGGAATCTGAGGAAGGACATTTGGGAACAATCCCTAGAACATGGAGAAGGAATATTCTCATGTAATATCAAGAAGGAAGCTTTCTGTGTAACTACTCTGTGTCATATTAATTCCTCTCACTTAGTTAAGCCTCTCCTTACGTTGAGTAGTTTTATAACCCTGTGTATGTTAAGCATGTGACGGGACATTTGGGAGCACTTTCAGGCTTATGGTGAAAAAGGAAATATGTTCAGACCTATACTGGAGAGAAGGTTTCCGAGGAACTGTTTTGTTACGTGTGCATTCCACTCTCAGTGTTATACCTCTCTGCTCCTACAGCGTTGGGGAAACCCTTTTGGTGAAACAGGTACCAGGTGATATTCGGGAGCATGTTGATGCTGATGACGAAAAGGGAAATAGCCTCAGACAAATCCTGGATAGAAAGTTCCTAGGAAAGTACTCTGTGATATGTGTAAACATCTCCCAGAGATAAAAGTTTCCTTACATTACGCAGCTTGAAAACTGTCATGGAGGGATCTACGGAAGGACTTTCAGGAGCACACACAGGACTATGGTGAAAAAGGAAATATCTTCAGATAAAAACTGGAAATAAGCTTTTGTGAATCTGCTTTTTGCTATGTTTATTCTTCTCACAGAGATGAAGCTTTCTTTACATTACACAGCTTGGAAACTCCTTCGTGGATGGATCCACAAAGGGATATTTGGGATCACATTCGGGCCCGTGATCAAATAGGAAATATAGTCAGATAAAAACTGGAGGGAAGCTTTCTGAGAAAGTTCTTGCTGATGTGTGCATTCCACTCAGGGAGTTTTAATGTTCTTCTCAAAAGGCAGAGTTTGAACACTGTTCCTGTAAAACCAAAAGAGTGATATTTGGAACACATTGAAGACAATGCCAAAAAGTGAAATGTCGTCCAATAAAAAACAGAAAGAAGCACTCGAGGAAGCTGCTTTCTGACATGCCCATTCTTTTCACAGGGTTAAAGCTTACTCTGCATTTCCCAGTTTGAAAGTCGGCCTCTGAGAGTTCTGCGAAGTGATAGTATGTGGCAACCGGAGGCTTGTGTCGAGTAAGGAAATGTCTCCCATCGAAAATTGTAGAGAAGCTTTCTGCACAACTCTTTTGTAATGTTTGTGCTCATCTCAAAGAGTTAAATCATTCTTTGGATTGAGCAGTTTGAAATCACTGTTTATGTGGAATCTGAGAAAGGACATTTGGAGACGCTTTTTAGAATATCCTGAAAAACAAATAACCTCAGAGAGAAACCGGAAGGAAGTTTTCTGTGAACCTGCTCTGTGTCACGTGAATTCCACTCACACAATTAAGCATCTCTTTTCATTGAGGTGTATTATAACAGTGCTTTTGTTTAGACTGCGAAGGGATATTCAGGAGCGATTTGAGGGTTGCAGTGAGAAAGGAAACGTCTTCAGATAGAAACTGGAGAGAAGCTTTCTGAGGAAATCCTTTGTGACATGTGCATTCCACACACAGAAAGATGCCTTTCTTCTCCTAGAGGATTCCAGAATCCCTTTTGGAGAAAAGGCTACCAAGAGACATTCTGGAGTATAGGGATGGCTATGGTGAAAAAGGAAATATTCTCAAACAAAACTGGAAAGAAGATTTCTGTGAAACTGCTTCATGTTTGATATATCTATACATCTCGCATAGTTCAAACCTTTCTTATATTACCCAGTTTGGAAACTCCATTATACATGAATCCACGAAGGGACTTTTGGGAGCACATTCAGGCCTACGGTGAAAGAGGAGATATCTTCAAATAAAAACTGGATAGAAGCTTTCTGAGAAATTACTTGTGTTGTATGCATTCCGCTCAGGGAGATATCCCTCTTTTCTCACAAGGCAGTGTTTAAACACTGTTCCTGTGTAACCAAAAAGGTGATATTTCGGAGCCCATTGAGGGCTATGACAAAGAGTGAAACATACTGAAATAAAACCGAGGAAAAAGCGTGCCAGGAATCTGCTCTCTGATATGTGCATTCACTTCACAGTATTTATGCTTACTCTATGTTGCCCAGCTTCGAAATTCTGTATTCAAAGGGTGTGTAAAGGGATATTTAGTGACTCCCTGAGGCTTGGGGTGAGCAAGGAAACATCTTCCGATGAAACCTGCAGAGTAACTTTCTCAGCAACTGCTTTGCGATATGTGTATTCGACTCATAGATTTAAACCTTTCTTTAGATTGAGCAGATTGAAATCACTGTTTTTGTGGAATCGGAGGAAGAACATTTGGGAACGATCCTTAGAATAGGGAGAAAGAAATATCCTCAGGTAAAATCCAGAAGGAAGCTTTCTGTGAAACTGCTCTGTGTAGTCTTAATTCCTCTCATGCAGTTAAGCCTCTCTTCTCATTGATCAGTTTTCTAACTCTGTGTATGTTTAGAGTGTGATGGGATATTCAGGAGCATGTTGAGGCTTATGGTGAAAAGGGAAATATGTTCAGACCGAAACTGGAGAGAAGCATTTCGAGGAACTGCTTTCTGACGTGTGCATTCCACTCACATTGTTGTACCTCTTTTCTCACACAGCGTCGGGGAAACCCTTTTGGAGAAACAGGTATCAAGTGATATTTGAGAGCATGTTTACACCGATGGTGAAAGGGGAAATATCCTCAGACAAAAACTGGAAAGAAGCTTTCTAGGAAAATACTCTGTGATATGTGTAATCACCTTACATAGATAAAGCTTTCTTTACATTATGCAGCTTGGAAACTGTCATGGACTGATCCAAGAAGGGACCTTCGGGAGCGCATTCAGGACTATAGTGAAAAAGGAAATGTCTTCAGATAAAAACTACAAAGAAGCTTTCTTTGAATCTGCTTTTTGCTATCTTTATTCATCCCGCATAGATGCAGCTTTCTGTACATTACGCAGCTTGGAAACTCCCTCGTGGATTGATCCAGGAAGTCATATTTGGGATCACATTCGGGGATATGGTGAAAGAGGAAATATAGTCAGATAAAAACTGGAGAGAATCTTTCTGAGAAACTGATAGGGGTCGTGTGCATTCCACTCAGGGAGTCATAAATTTCTTCTCATAAGGCACACTATGAACACTATTACTGTAAAAAGAAAAGAGTGATATTCAAAGCACGTTGAAGACAATGGCAAAAAGTTAAATGTCATCCAATAAAAAACAGAAAGAATCGCTTGAAGAAACTGGTCTCTGACAGGTCCATTCCTTTCACATGGTTAAAGCTTACTGTACATTTCCCAGTTTGAAAGTAGGTGTTTGAGGGTTCTGTGAAGGGATAGTAAGTGGCATCCTGAGGCCTGTGTGGAGCAAGGAAACGTCTTCCATCGAAAATTGGTGAGAAGCTTTCTGTGCAACTCTTTTGTGATATTTGTATTCATCTAATAGCGTTAAATCATTCTTTGGATTGAGCAGTTTGAAATCACTGTTTCTCTGGAATCTGAGAAAGGACATTTGAAAACGCTCTTTAGAATATCCTGAAAAAGAAATAACCTCAGAGAGAAACCAGAAGGAAGCTTTCTGTGAAACTGCTCTGTGTCACGTGAATTCCGTTCACATAGTTAAGCTTCTCTTTTCATTGAGCAGTATCATAACACTGTTTTTGTTTAGTCTACGAAGGGATATTCAGGAGCTCTTTGAGACTTACAGTGAGAAAGGAAAAGTCTTCAGAGAGAAACTGGAGAGAAGTTTTCTGAGGAGATCCTTTGTGACGTGTGCATTCCACTCACAGAAAAATACTTTTCTTCCCCTAGAGGATTCCAGAATCCCTTTTGGGGAAAAAGCTACCAAGAGAAGATTGGGAGTATAGGGACGGCTATGCTGAAAAAGGAAGTATCCTCAGACAAAAACTGGAAAGAAGATTTCTGTGAAACTGCTTTGTGTTAGTTATATTTATTCATCTCGCATAGTTAAAACTTTTCTTATATTATGCAGTTTGGTGACTCCATTATGCACGGATCTGCAAAGGGACATTCGGGAGGACTTTCAGGCTTACAGTGAAAGAGGAGATATCTTCAGATAAAAACTGGATAGAAGCTTTCTGAGAAACTACTTTGTGATGTATGCATTCCACTCAGGGAGTTATACCTCTTTTCTCACAATGCAGTGTTTGAACACTGTTCCTGTGAAACCGAAAAAGTGATATTTTGGAATGCATTGAGGACTATGGCGAATAGTGAAATATACTGAAATAAAATCGAGGAAGAAGCACTCCTAGGATCTCTTCTCCGATATGTGCTTTCACTTCACAGAGTTAATGCTTAATCTATGTTGCCCAGTTGGGAAACTCTGTCTTGAAGAATCTGTGAAGGGATATTTTGTGACACCAGGAGGCTTGTGGGAGCAAGGAAACGTCTTCCGATGAAACTTGCAGAGAAAATTTCTGAGCAACTGCTTTGTGATGTGTGTATTCGTCTCATAGGGTTAAACCATTCTTTGGATTGAGTAGCTTGAAATCACGGTTTATGTGGAATCTGAGGAAGGACATTTGATCCTTAGATTATGGAGAAAGAAATAGCCTCAGGAAAAATACAGAAGGAAGCTTTCTGTGAAACTGCTCTGTGTCACCTTAATTCCTCTCTCTCAGTTAGCCTCTGTGTTCTTTGAACAGTTTTCTAACCCTCTTTATGTTTAGAGTGTGATGGGATATTTGGGAGCACTTAGAGGCTTATAGTGGAAAAGGAAATATATTCAGACAGAAACTGTAGAGAATCTTTGCGAGGATCTGCTTTGTGACGTGTGCATTCAACTCACGATGTTATACGTCTTTACTCATATAGCGTCAGGGAAACCCTTTTGGAGAAACAGGTACCGAGTGATATTTGAGAGCATGTTGATGCCGATGGTGAAAAGGGAAATAGCCTCGACAAAAACTGGAAAGAAGCTTTCTAGGAAACTACTCTGTGATATGTGTAAACATGTAACATAGCTAAAGCTTTCTTTACATCACGCAGTTTGGAAACTGTCATGGATGGATCCACGAAGGAACCTTTGGGAGCACATTCAGGAGTATGGAGAAAAAGGAAATATCTTCAGATAAAAATTGGAAAGAGGCTTTCTGTGAATCTGCTTTTTGCTATGATTATTCATCTCACACACATGAACCTTTCTTTAGATTACACAGCTGGGAAACTCCCACGTAGATGGATCTGCAAAGGAATATTTGGAATCACATTCAGTCCTATGGTGAAATAGGAAATATAGTCAGATAAAAACTGCAGAGAAGCTTTCTGAGAAACTGCTTGGTGATGTGCATTCCACTCAGTGAGTTGTAACTTTCTTCTCATAAGACACCGTTTGAACACTGTTCCTATAAAACCAAAAGACTGATATTTGGAGCACATTGAAGACTATGGCAAAAAGTGAAATGTCGTCCAGTAAAAAACAGAAAGAAGCACTCTAAGAACCTGCTCTGAGACATGTCCATTCTTTCACAGGGTTAAAGCTTTCTCTACATTTCACAGTTTGAAAGTCAGTCTTTCTGGGTTCTGAGAAGGGATAGTAAGTGGAGACCAGAGGCCTGTGTGAGGCAAGGAAACGTCTTCCATCGAAAATTGGAGAGAAGCTTTCTGTGTAACTCTTTTGTGATGTTTGTATTCATATCATAGAGTTAAATCATTCTTTGGATTGAGCAGTTTGAAATAACTCTTTCTGTGGAATCTGAGAAAGGATATTTGGAAACGCTCTTTAGAATATCCTGAAAAAGATATAACCTCAGATAGAAACCAGAAGGAAGATTTCT
The DNA here is from genome assembly GCF_002776525.5 of Piliocolobus tephrosceles. Classification (NCBI taxonomy): domain Eukaryota; kingdom Metazoa; phylum Chordata; class Mammalia; order Primates; family Cercopithecidae; genus Piliocolobus; species Piliocolobus tephrosceles. Next base: position 128,053,757 of record NC_045435.1, on the reverse strand, counting down.
GTGATACTGATCTGTGTCACGTGAATTTCGCTCACACAGTTAAGCTTCTCTTTTCATTGAGCAGTAACCTAACACTGTTTTTCTTTAGTCTACGAGGTGATATTCAGGAGCGCTTTCAGACTCATGATGAAAAAGGGTACATCTTCAGATAGAAACTGGAGAGAAGTCTTCTGAGGAGGTGCTTTGTGACGCATGCAATCCACTCACAGAAATATACCTTTCTTCTCCCAGAGGATTCCAGAATCCCTTTTGGAGAAAAAGCTACTAAGAGACATTTGGGAGTACCAGGAAGGCTACAGTTAAAAAGAAATTATCCTTAGACAAAAACTGGAAAGAAAATTTCTGTGGAACTGCTTCGTGTTAGATATATCCATTCAGCCCACATAGTTACATCCTTTCCTATAGTACACAGTTTGTAAAATCCGTCATGCAAGTATCCGTGAAGGAACATTGGGAGCACATTCAGGACTTCGGTGAACGAGGAGATATCATCAGATAAAAACTGGAAATAAGAATTCTGAGAAACAACTTGTGATGTATGCATTCCAATCAGTGATGTATTGCATTCCAATACCTCTTTTCACACAAGACAGGGTTTCAGCACGGTTCCTGTGAAACAGAAAAAGTGATATCTCAGAGCACACTGAGGACTATGGCGAATAGTGAAATATACTGAAATAAAATCGAGGAAGAAGCGTTCGAACATACATACATGCTCACTGCATGTTGCCCAGTTTTGAAATTCTGTCTTTGAAGAATCTGTGAAGGGATATTTAGTGATGCCCGGAGGCTTGCGGTGAGCAAGGAAACATCTTCCAATGAAACCTGCAGAGTAAATTTCTGAGAAACTGCTTTGCGATGTGTGTATTCATCTCATAGATGTAACCATTCTTTAGATTGAGCAGAGTGAAATCACTGTTTTTGTGGAATCTGAGGAAGGACATTTGGGAACGATCTTTAGAACATGGAGAAAGAAATATCCCCAGGTAAAACCCAGAAGGAAACTTTCTGTGAAACTACTCTGTGTCATCTTAATTCCTCTTGCTTAGTTAAGCCTCTCCTTATGTTGAGAAGTTTTATAACCCTGTGTATGTTTAGCGTGTGATGGGACATTCGGGAGCACTTTGAGGCTTACGCTGATAAAGGAAATATGTTCAGACCGAAACTGGAGAGAAGCTTTCCGAGGAACTGCTTTGTGATGTGTGCATTCTGCTTACAGTGTTATACGTCTCTTGTCATACAGCGTCGGGGAAACCCTTTTGGAGAAACAGGTACCAAGTGATATTCGGGAGCATGTTGATGTCAATGATGAAAAGGCAAACAGCCTCAGACAAAATCTGGAAAGAAGATTTCTAGGAAACTACTCTGTGATATGTGTAATCATCTCACAGAGATAAAAGTTTCCTTACATTACACAGATTGAAAACTGTTATGGATGGATCCATGAAAGAACTTTCGGGAACACACTCAGGACTATGGTGAAAAAGGAAATATCTTCAGATAAAAACTGGAAAGAAGCTTTCTGTGAATCTGCTTTTTGCTATGTTTATTCTTCTCATGCACATGAAGCTTTCTTTACATTATGCAGCTTGGAAACTCCCTCGTGGATGGATCTATGAAATGATATTTGGGATCACATTCAGGCCTATGGTCAAACAGAAAATATAGTCAGATAAAAACTGGAGAGAAGCTTTCTGCAAAACTGCTTGTTGATGTGTGCATTCCACTCAGGGAGTTTTCATGTTCTTCTCATAAGGCACAGTTTGAACACTGTTCCTGTAAAACCAAAAGAGGGATATTCGGAGCACATTGAAGACTACGGCAAAAAGTGAAATGTCGTCCAATGAAAAACAGAAAGAAGCACTCGAAGAAACTTCTTTCTGACATGTGCATTCTTTTCACAGGGTTAGAGCTTACTCTACATGTCCCAGTTTGAATGTCGGCCTTTGCGGGTTCTGCGAAGGGATAGTAAGTGGAAACCAGAGGCATGTGTAGAGCAAGGAAATGTCTCACATCGAAAATAGGATAGATGCTTTCTGCGCAACACTTTTGGAATGTTTGTGTTCATCTCAAAGAGTTTAATCATTCTTTGTATTGAGTAGTTTGAAATCATTGTTTCTGTAGAATCTGACAATGGACATTTGGAGATGCTCTTTAGAATACCCTGAAAAAGAAATAACCTCAGAGAGAAACCAGAAGGAAGTTTTCTGTGAACCTGCTGTGTGTCACGTGAATTCCGCTCACACAGTTAAGCTTCTCTTTTCATTGAGCTGTATCATAACACTGTTTGTGTTTAGACTGTGAACGGATATTCAGGAGTGATATGAGGGTTACAATGAGAAAGAAAACGTCTTCAGATAGAAACTGGAGAGAAGCTTTCTGAGGAGCTGATTTGTGACATGTGCATTCCACTCACAAAAATATACCTTTCTTCTCCTAGAGAACTCCGGAATCCCTTTTCGTGAAAAAGCTACCAAGAGACATTCGGGAGTATAGGGACTGTTCTGGTGAATAAGGAAATATCCTCAGACAAAAAATAGAAAGAACATTTCTGTGAAACTACTTTGTGTTAGATATATCTATTCATCTTGCATATTCAAACCTTTCTTACACTATGCCGTTTGGAAACTCCGTCGTGCACGGATCTGCAAAGGGACATTTAGGAGCATATTCGGGCCTTCGGAGAAAGAGGAGATATCATCAGATAAAAACCGGAAAGAAGCTTTCTGAGAAACTGCTTTTTGATGTGTGCATTCCACTCAGGAAGGTAAACCTCTTTTCTCACAAGACAGGGTTTGAACACAGTTCCTGTGAAACCGAAAATGTGATATTTCAGAGCGCTTTAAGGACTATGGCAAAAAGCAAAATATACTGAAATAAAATCGAGAAAGAAGCATTCCAAGAATCTGCTCTCTGATATGTGCATTCACTTCACAGAATTTATGCTGACTCTATGTTACCCAGCTTCGAAATTCTGTCTTTGGAGAATCTGTGATGGGATATTTCGTAATGCCTGGAGGCTTGTGGTGAGCAAGGAAACATCTCCCGATGAAACCTGTAGAGTAACTTTCTGAGAAACTGCTTTGTGATGTGTTTATTAGGCTCATAGATTTAAAGTGTTCTTTGGAAGGAGCAGATTGAAATCACTGTTTTTGTGGAATCTGAGGTAGGACATTTGGGAAGGATCCTTAGAAAATGGAGAAAGAAATATTCTTAGGTAAAATCCAGTAGGAAGCTTTCTGTGAAACTACTCTGTGTCATCTTAATTCCTGTCACTTAGTTAAGCCTCTCCTTACGTTGAGTAGTTTCATAACCCTGGCTATGTTTAGCTTGTGGTGGGACATTTGGGAGCACTTTGAAGCTTACGGTGAAAAAGGAAATATGTTCAGACCAAAACTGGAGAGAAGATTTCCGAGGAACTGCTTTGTGGTGTGTGCATTCTAATCACAGTGTTATACCTATCTTCTCATACAGTGTCGGGGAAACCCTTTTGGGGAAACAGGTAAAAAGTGATATCCGGGAGCATATTGATGCCGATGATGAAAAGGGAAATAGCCTCAGACAAAACCTGGAAAGATGCTTTCTAGGAAACTACTCTGTGATATATGTAATCATCTCACAGAGATAAAGGTTTCCTTACATTACACAGCTTGAAAACTGTCATGGACAGTTAGGTAAAATCCAGAAGGAAGCTTTCTGTGAAACTACTCTGTGTCGTCTTAATTTCTCTCGCTTAGCTAAGCCTCTCCTTACTGATTTGTTTTTCTAAGACCACCAGAGTGAGCACAAAATAACCAACGAGTAGGCAAGTGTAGGAACAGAACTGCAAATTTATTTTTGGTCACCTAGCTTCAGGGAAGAAGGTAGTTAGGGAGAGGTCTGTCGGCCTCCAGCAAAGGAGGCCAATAGAGTCGCTGCGTGGAGCTCTCAGATGGAATTCCTAATGCAGTCCCGATAGGAGTGGGGGCCTGGGAAGTCCACACGAGACGCTCACCAGGAATGGCTTTTCTAGGAGTGGGAGGGAATAGGCGGGGAACGGGCTTGTCGGGGGCATTCCGTAGGTGCGACCAGGTAAATGTTGATCTCTTCAGATTGACGTCACCTGGCGCATGCCCGGTTGGTCTGCACCTTTCCAGGCGCCAGCTGCATTTTTGCATTTGCAGGACAAGTTGGTGATGAAGAACCTGGAAGTGCACCATCTTGCTTCTGTTTATCCAAACAGTCCAACCTTTTATTGATAATAGTGATAACGGGCACCGTGGTCTGTCTGGCTACTTCCTGCTGTTAAGGGGCGTTGTTAAAGTTGGGGCATATGGTTGGTATTTGGACATATGGATGATGTATAACATAAGGCACAGTATTAGTATAGGAATGAGGAATGGAAGCATTTGTTGGAATATGGACAAAACCCAGAAGGAAGTTCCCACCAAGGTTGGGCTATTAAGGTTCTGTATTTCAGTTTTTTTATTTTTGAGGGTTTGAATGTTAGTGTCTACTAGACGTGACTTGCTAACATAATAGCAGCACTCTTCTCTGAGGAAGAGACAAGTGCCTCCTTTTTCAGCTGTGAGCAAGTCTAGGGCTCGCCTGTTTTGGGCAGCTACTTGGGCTATTGAGGTAGTTCAGCGCTGAAGGGAGGCCAGGCTTGCAGCTGATTCCAATAACTAGAGGGAGGAAACGAGCTCGTTTTTCTAAGCTATTGGCAGGAGGGTGTCGTTGCATTGTCAGTTCGAATAGTTCAGCCTTGCTATACAGGGTGAGGCTGGGCACTAAGGATACTGGGACACAGAGAGATTGAGATTGAGTTGTGACAGTTTGATTAAAGGTTTTAGCAAGGGACCCCTTGCACCAGAAATAGCCTCCAATGGGGGCTGTTTGGCCTCCATTGGGCACCTGATTATGATTACTCCAGGATGAATTTGGGGTTGAATAACAAAAATGAAGGATTGGGCTATTTGGATTTTGGTATAGTGGCGCCTGGAGTGTGAGTAAATTGTGGGATGTTTGACCAGTTGTGTTGAAGTCCATGGGCAGGGGGCTGCCACTGGGCGGGGGGGGGGGGTCTTCTAAAGCCTCACAGAGGAAGCAATGGGAAAGGGTGCTTATATTCACAGTGTAGGTTAAGTTTAGCCCTTGGTGGATAAGTGTGATCCATGAGAAGGGGTCTCTATTGTCCGGAGAGAAGTTTGACAGCCTTAAGGAAGACAACTGGCAGAACTATCTAGTACTGAGTGTGTTCGGCTGTCTTGTGACCAAGTTTCAGTGATGAAAAAAAAATTGCCATACAGTAGGCGGACTAGCAAAGGTCTGAGTGTATGAGTGAGACAGCAATATAAGTGTAAAATGAGACTTAATTTTCAGTGTAGTAGCAGAGTGTCCCTTGCCACTGAAGATGTTCGATGAAAGTTAGCAGACAGGAGAACCACTGCTCTGGACTATTGTCTAGAGGTAGATATGGGTCTGGGGTTATGTATTGAAAGTCTGATAGGCTTAGGTAGAGAATGGTGAGAAAGCGAGCTAAGCACCAGGGGTCGGGGAGCATGAGATAGTCAAGGAAGTTTTGTAAGTTTGAGGCGAGTGGGAGAAAGTTGAACTGGTGTCCACTGATTGTTCTCAGTGGGGGCCCTTTTTAGCTGGGAAATATGAATCCAATGCTTGTGTCCTAGGAGTTTTGCTGCTGTATGTGTAGACAGGAGGACAGTGTATGGGCCTTTCCACTTGGGCTGTAAGTTTTTGGCTTGGATATCTTTTATGTATACTTGGTCTCCGGGACTGAGGGAGAGATGTGGGTTGTAGGCGTCTGTTGCAAGAGGGTGTGCTAACTCAGCGTGTTGTCTTAGGAGTTGTCTGAGAAGAGTGAGATATGGGAGGTAGTTCGCCAAAGGGGTGGGCAAGGAAAGTATGTGCTGGAGGGTTAGGGGCCATCTGTAGACTAATTCGAACGCACTGAGGCCTGTTGGGCTTCGAGGTGCTGCCCGCAGCCAGGTCAGGGCTAAGGGAAGGAGAGTTAGCGACGCCTGCCGGGTTTCGATTGAGAGTTTGGTGAGCTGTTGTTTGATGAGTCCTTTAGCCTTTTCCACCTTACCAGAAGACTGAGGCCTATAAGGGATATGGAGTTTCCAGGTGATGTGTAGGAGGGCTACCACCTGTTGCACTACCTTAGAGATGAATGCTGGACTGTTGTCAGATTGAAGAGTGACCGGGAGTCCAAACCTAGGGATAATATGTTCAGTGAGTATAGAGGCAACAATGTTCATGGTTTCTCTTGTGGTAGGATAGGCCTCTATCCACCCTGAAAAGGTGTCCACATGGGTTAAGAGGTACTTGAATTTTTTATGTCTTGTCATATGTGTGAAATCAATTTGCCAATTTGCCAATTTGCATTCCACTCACAGAAATACACCTTTCTTCTCCTAGAGGATTCCGGAATTTCTTTTTGAGGAAAAGCTACCAAGAGATATTCGGAAGTATAGCAATCTAGGGCGAATAGTGAAATATACTGAAATTACATCGAGGAAGAAGTGTTCCAGGAATCTGTTCTCTGATAAGTGCCTTCATTTCACAGTGTTAATGCTTACCCTATGTTGCCCAGTTTCGAAACTCTGTCTTTGAAGAATCTGTGAAGGGATATTTAGTGACGCCCAGAGGCTGGTCGTGAGCAAGAAATCGCCTTCCAGGGAAACCTGCAGAGAAACGTTCTGAGCAACTGCTTTGTGATGTGTGTATTCGTCTCACAGAGTTAAACCATTCTTCGGACTGAGCAGCTTGAAATCACTGTTTTTGTGGAATCAGAGGAAGGACATTTGGGGACGATCTTAGGAATATGGAGAAAGAAATATTCTCAGGTAAAATCCAGAAGGAAGCTTTCTGGGAAACTACTCTGTGTCGTCTTAATTCCTCTCACTCAGATAAGCCTCTCTTTTCATTGATCAGTTTTCTAGCCCTGGGTATGTTTGCCATGTGATGGGATATTCGGGAGCACTTTTTGGCTAAAGGTGAAAAAGGAAATATGTTCAGACTGAAACTGGAGAGAAGCTTTCTGAGGAACTCCTTTGTTACGTGTGCATTCCAGTCACCATTTTATACCTCTCTTCTCATACAGTGTAAAGGAAATTTTTTTGAAGAAACAGGTACCAGGTGATATTCGGGAGCATGTTCATGCCGATGCTGAAACGGGAAATAGCCTCAGACAAAAACTGGAAAGAAGCTTTCTAGGAAACTACTCAGTAATATGTGTAATAATCTCACATAGATAAAGCTTTCTTTACATTATGAAACTTGTAAACTGTCATGCACGGATCCACGAAGGAACCTTCGGGAGCATATTCAGGACTAGGGTGAAAAAGGAAATGTCTTCAGATAAAATCTGAAAATAAGCTTTCTGTGAATTTGCTTTTTGCTGTGTTTATTAATCTCACATAGGTGAATCTTACTTTACATTACGCAGCTTGGAAATTTCCTCGTGGATGCATTTCTGAAGTGATATTTAGGATTGCATTTGGGCCCATGATAAATAGGAAATATAGTCATATAGAAACTGGAAAGTAGCTTTCAGAGAAACTGCTTCGTGATGTGTGCATTACACTAAGGGACTTATAAATTTCTTCTCATAAGGCATAGTTTGAACACTGTTTTTGTAAAACCAAACGAGTGATATTCAGAACACATTGAAGACTACAGCAAAAAGTGAAATGTCGTCAAAAAAAAAACCCAGAAAGAAGCACTGGAAGAAACTGCTCCCTGTCATGTCGACTTCTTTGAGAGGGTTAAAGCTTACTCTACATTTCCCAGTTTGAAAGTTGGTCTTTGAAGTTTCTCAGAAGGGATAGTAAGTGGTAACCAGGGGCCTGTGTTAAGCAAGGAAATGTCTTCCATCGAAAACTGGAGTTAAGCTTTCTGCGCAACAGTTTTGTGATGTTTCTATTCATCTCATAGAGTTAATCATTCTTTGGACTGAGCAGTTTGAAATCACTATTTCTGTGGACTCTGAGAAAGGACATTTGGAAATGTTCCTTAGAATATCCTGCAAAAGAAATAACCTCAGAAAGAAACGATAAGGAAGCTTTCTGTGAAACTGCTCTATGTCACGTGAATTCTGCTCACACAGTTAAGCTTCTCTTTTCATTGAGCTGTATCATAACACTGTTTTTGTTTAGTCTCTGAAGAGATATTCAAGAGCACTTTGAGGCTTATGGTGAGAAAGGAAACAACTTCAGATAGAAACTAGAGTGAAGCTTTCTGAGGTGCTGCTTTGTAAAGTGTGCATTCCACTCAAAGAAATATATCTTTCTTCTCCTAGAGGATTCCAGAAACCTTTTTGGAGAAAAAGCTACCAAGAGATATTCTGGAGTACAGAGACGACTATGGTGAAAAAGGAAATATCCTCAGACTAAAACTGGAAGAAATATTTCTGGGAAACTGCTTTGTGTTAGATATATATTCAAGTCTCATAGTTAAAACTTTAATTATATTACGCAGTTTGGAAACTGTCATGGACGGATCTACGAAGGGACCTTCAGGAGCACATTCTGGACTAGGGTGAAAAAGGAAATATCTTCAGATAAAAACTGGAACGAAGCATTCTGTGAATGTGATTTTTGCTATGTTTATTCATCTCAAAAACATGAAGCTTCCTTTACATTACAAAGCTTCAAAACTCCCTCGTGGATGGATCCCTGAAGGGATATTTGGGATCACATTCATACATGTGGTGAAAGAGGAAACATAGTCATGTAAAAACGGGAGAGACGCTTTCTGAGAAACTGCTTGTGGATGTGTGCATTCCATTCAAAGAGTTATAACTTTCTTCTCATAAGGCACAGTTTGAACACTGCTGCTGTAAAACCAAAAGAGTGATATTCGGAGCACATTGAAGACTATTGCAAAAAGTGAAATGTAGTCCAATAAAAAAGAGAAAGAAGTACTTGAAGAAACTGCTCTCTGACATGTCCATTCTTTCCACAGGGTTAAAGCGTACTCTACATTTCCGAGTTTGAAAGTCGGGCTTTGAGGTTTCTGCGAAGGGATAGTAAGTGGCGACCAGAGGCCTGTGTGAGGCAAGGAAATGTCTTGCACCAAAATTGAAGAGACGCTTTCTGCGCAATTCCTTTGTGATGTTTGTATTTGTCTCATAGTGTTAAATCATTCTTTGGATTGAACAATTTCAATTCACTGTTTCTGTGGAATCTGAGAAAGGACATTTAGAAACGCTCTTTAGAATACCCTGAAAATGACATAACCTCAGAGAGAAACCAGAAGGAAGCTTTCTGTGAAACTGCTGTGTATCACGAGAATTCTGTTCACACATTTAAGCTTCTCTTTTAATTGAGCTGTATCATAACACTGTTTTTGTTTAGTCTGTGAAGGGATACTCCGGAGGGCTTTGAGGCTTATGGTGAGAAAGGGAATGTCTTCAGATAGAAACTGGAGAGAAGCTTTCTGAGGAGCTGCTTTGTGATGTGTGCATTCCACTTACAGATATATACCTTTCTACTCCTAGTGGATTCCGGAATTCCTTCTGGAGGAAAAGTTACTGAGAGATATTTGGGAGTACAGCGATGACTATGGTGAAAAAGGAAATATCCTAAGACAAAAACTGGAAGGAAGATTTCTGTGAAACTGCTTTGTGTTAGATATATTTATTGGTTTCAGCTAGTTAAAACTTTAATTATATTATACATTTTGGAAACTCCGTCATACACAGATCCGCGAACGGACATTCTGGAGCACATTCAGGCCTACGGTGAAAGAGGAGATATCTTCAGATAAGAATTGGATAGAAGTTTTCTGCGAAACTACTTTGTGATGTATGCATTCCACTGAGGGTGTTATACCTCTTTTCTCACAAGGCAGTGTTTGAACTCTGTTTCTATGCAACCGAAAAAGTGATATTTTAGAATGCATTGAGGACTATAGCGAATAATGAAATATACTGAAATAAAATCGAGGAAGCTTTCCAAGGATCTGCTCTCTGATATGTGAATTCACTTCAATGAGTTAATGCTTACTCTATGTTGCCCAGTATCTAAACCCTGTCTTTGAAGAATATGTGAAGGGATATTTAGTGACGCCCGGAGGATTGTTGTGAGTGAGGAAACCTATTCCGATGAAACCTGCAGAAAAACGTTCTGAGCAACGCCTTTGTGATGTGTGTATTCGTCTCATAGTGATAAAGAATTCCTTCGATTGAGCAGCTTGAACTCACTGTTTTTGTGGAATCTGTGGAAGGACGTTTGGGAACGACCCTGAGAATATGGAGAAAGAAATATCCTGAGGTGAAATCCAGAAGGAAGCTTTCTGTGAAGCTGCTCTGTGTCATCTTAATTCCTCTCACTCAGATAAGCCTCTCTTTATAATGAACACTTTTCCAGCCCTGTGTATGTTTAGTGTGTGATGGGATATTCGAGAGCACATTGTGACTGACAGTGAAAAAGGAAATATGTCCAGACTGAAACTGGAGAGAAACCTCCGAGGAACAGCTTTGTGACGTGTGCATTCCAGTCACAGTGTTATACCTCTCTTCTCATACAGTGGCGGGGAAATCCTTTTGGAGAAACAGGTACCAAGTGATATTCGGGAGCATGTTGATGGCGATGGTGAAAGGAGAAATAGCCTCAGACAAAAACTGGAAAGAAGCTTTCTAGGAAACTACTTGGTTTGTTTTTCTAAGATCCACCAGAGCGAGCACAAAAGGACCAGCGAATAGGCAAGGCTAAAAGCAAAACTGCAAATTCATTCTTTGGTCATCTAGCTCCAGGAGAAAAGGTGTGTAAGAAGAAGTCTGTTGGCCTCTGGCAAAGGAGGCCAAGAGAATCACCCAGGCGGAGTTCGTAATGCAGTCCCAACAAGATTAGGGGCTGAGGAAGGCCACGCGGTGCGCCTGCCAGGAGCCGCATTTATAGGAGTGGAAGGGCAATAGGCGGGGCACAGGCATGTCGGTGGGGGAGGCTCCACAGGTGCCACCAGGTAAATCTTGGTCTCTTCGGATTGGCATCATCTGGCACATGCCTGGATGGTTTGCACCTTCCCAGGCGCCAGATACATTTTCACGCACATGGGAAGAGTTGGTGATGAAGAACCCGGAAATGCGCCATCTTGCCTCTGTTCGTCCAAACAGTCCAACCTTTTATTGGTAATAGTGATAAAGGGGCGCCGTGATCTGTCTGGCTACTTCCTGCTGTTAAATGGCGTCATTAAGGTCGAGGCCTATGGTTGGTGTTTCGACGTACAGATGAAGAAGCATTTGGTTGAAGGTGACGCGAGTGATTTGTTGTATCTTGGCATGGAGAAATTTGATCACAATGGGGGCAAATCATAAAATAAAACACAGTATTAGTATAGGAATGAGGAATGGAAACATTTGTTGGAATATAGACAAAACCCAACAGGATGGTCCTGGTAAGGCTGGGGTGTATGAAATAGTTCAGAAAATTTAGTAAGTGAAGTGTGAGACGTGTGGGGGAAAGTTGAACTGATTTTCACTGATTGCTTTCAGTGGGGGATCTTTCTAGCTGGGAATGAGGAACGAGTGTGCAAAGTAGTTTTAACCAGGCAGCAATTAAGGTGTGGATTGGATGGAAGGCTAGGTCCAGAGAAGGATGACAAAATAGCATAGATACCCTGCTGTCGATTAAAAAATTAATTGTCTTACCCTCTACCAGGAGAGTTACCCATGGCTCGGCAAGGGTGATGGGAGTCCCCGAGTCTCGGCACCTTCACTTGTCGTCGTCCAGATGTAGGAGCTGGAAGGAGCTCCCAGGATCCTGGGAAAGGGAGTCACATCAAGACGCAGCACCTGTTCCCAGGGTGGGGCAATCAGACTTCCAGTATCCTTCCTGTTGGCAAATAGGGCAGGGGGTTCTGGTGGACGAGGGTTAGGACATTCACTGGCCCAATTTCCTGACGCCTGGTACTTATAGCAATGCTGTGTTTGATTTGAGGACCCCGTGGACAAATGTTGGCATAGTGTCCTGCCTTGCCGCACCTATAGCAGGCTCCTTTTGTAACCTTGGAGTCTGCAGCGTGTGTACTCTCTGATCTGGGTTTACGACTGGGCTGTAAAGCTGCTGCTAGGAGCTGTAACTTCTGTTTGAGGCAAGCCTGTCACTGTGCTTCAGCCGTCTACTCTCTGGAGTTATTGACCTTAAAGGCTCATTTAACCAGGTCTTGAATTGGTGCCTCAGGACCAACCTCTACCTCTCGAAGTTTTTTACAAATGTCAGGAGCTGATTGAAAAATGAAGGAGTGTAGGGAGGGGGTGAGTGTACAGAGACAGAAGGAAACCCTAGGTTTCTTTCCGGCTGAACAGAAAGGAATAAAGACTCCTCTTTGTCAGGTTCCTGTGAGCCGGCGTCCCTGGCCAGTATATGCTGGACCAAAGAACACTGTCTACACAAGTCTGGACGAGAGCATAAGGCACAAAAGCCTTCTATGTAATTAATTTCGGACCACTTGCCTAGCCGCTGGTAGAAATTGCTGAGGTCAATCAGAACATTATGGTCTAAAGTGCCCTCTGGTGGCCACTGAGACTGATTATCTACTTTGTATTGGGGCCATGCCACAGTGGAAATGAAAATTAACCACTGTAAGGTTTTTAAATTGGCTAGGAGGCACCCTAAGGGGGTGCTCTTAGGAAATTTGGACTGGAGGTTTCCCATTTGTTTCCTCTTTACTTACACAATGGAGATCTCTGCCTGGCTTCAAAGCGTCCTTTGAAATCACCAGAGACAGACTGGAGGGTCTTGACGCCAAGGCAGAGATTACTTTCAGGCAACAGTCATCTCCATCCTGAACGGGTCTCCCGAGCCACTTGGTGTCTCAAAAGTAAGCCTCGGACCTGCGCAGAATTTTTAGCTGAGGGAGGTAAAAAGGAGACAAGGGCACTTACCACAGAGAGGCCATGAGAGTAAGGGAAGCGGGTCTCAGGTCTCGGTCCGTCTGTAGCATAGGAGCAGGAGGAGGTTCCTCAACCCTTAGAGGCCAGAGGAGGGGTCTCCTCCCGGGTTTCGACACCAACGGATTTGTTTTTCTAAGAACCACCAGAGCGAGCACAAAAGAACCAGCGAGTAGTCAAGGCTAAAAGCAAAACTGCAAATTTATTCTTTGGTCATCTAGCTCCAGGAAAAAAGGTGTGTAAGGTGAAATCTGTCGGCCTCTGGCAAAGAGGCCAAGAGAGTCGCCCAGACAGAGTTCCTAATGCAGTCCCGGCAGGAGTAGCGGCTGAGGAAGCTCACGTGGTGCGCCTGCCGGTAGCCATATTTCTAGGAGTGGAAGAGCAATAATCGGGGCACTGGAGTGTCAGTGGGGGGAAGGCTCTGCAGATGCCACCAGGTAAATCTTGATCTCTTCGGATTGACATCACCTGGCGCATACCTGGTTGGTCTGCATCTTCCCGGGCGCCAGCTGCATATTCGCGCACACAGGAAGAGTTGTTGATGAAGAACCCGGAAATGCGCCATCTTGCCTCCGTTCATCCAAACATTACTCAGTGGTATGTGTAAGCATCTCACATAGATAAAGCTTTCTTTACATTCTGCAGCCTGGAAACAGTCATGGACAAATCCACGAAGGGACCTTCAGGAGCACATTCAAAACTAGGGTGAAAAAGGAAATATGTTGAGATAAAAAGTGGTAAGAACCTTTCTGTGAATTCTCTTTTTGCTATGTTTATTCATCTTACATAGATGAAGCTTTCTTTACATTACACAGCTTGGAAACTCCCTCCTGGATGGATCCGCATAGGGATATTTGGGATCACATTTGGGCCTATCGTGAAAGAGGAAATATAGTCAGATAAAAACTGGAGAGAAGCTTTCCTAGAAACTGCTTGGTGATGTGTGCATTCCACTCAGGGAATTAAGGTTTCTTCTCATCAGGCACAGTTCGAACACTGTTCCTGTAAAACCAAGAGAGTGATTTTCAGAGCACATTGAAGAATATGGCAAAAAGTAAAATGTCGCCCAATAAAAAACAGAAAGAAGCACTCGAAGAAAATGCACTCTGAAATGTCCATTCTTTTCAGAGGTTTAAAGCTTACTCTACATTTCCCAATTTGAAAGTCGGTCTTTGAGAGTTCTGCGAAGAGATCATAAGTGGCAACCAGAGGCCTGTGTGAGACAAGGAAATGTCTTCCAACAAAAATCGGAGAGAAGCTTTCTGTGCAACTCTTTCATGATGTATGTATTCTTCTCATGGAGTTAAATCATTCTATAGACTGAGCAGTTTGAAATCATTGCTTCTGTGGAATCTGAGAAAGGACATTTGGAAACACTCTTTAGAATATCCTGAAAAAGAAATAACCTCAGAGAGAAACCAGAAGGAAGCTTTCTGTGAAACTGCTTTCTGTCATGTAAATTCCGCTCACACAGTTAAGCTTCCTTTTCATTGAGCTTCATCATAACACTGTTTTGTTTAGTCTGCTAAGGGATATTCTGGAGAATATTGAGGCTTACGGTGAGAAAGGAAACGTCTTCAGATAGAAACTGGAGAGAGCTTTCTGAAAATCTGCTTTGTGACGTATGCATTCCACTCACAGAAATAAACCTTTCTTCTCCTAGAGGATTCTGGAATCCCTTTTGGAGGAAAAGCTAACAAGGGATATTCGGGAATATCGTGATGACAATGGTGAAAAAGGAAACATCCTCAGACAAAAACTGGAAAGAAGATTTCTGTGAAACTGCTTTGTGTTAGATATATTTATTCGTCTCACATAGTTAAAACTTTAATTATATTACGCAGTTTGTAAACTCCGTCATGCACATATCCGCGAAGGGATTTTCGGGTGCACATACAGGCCTATGGTGAAAGAGGAGATAGATTCAGATAAAAACTTGACAGAAACATTCTGACAATCTACTTTGTGATGTATGCATTCCACTCAGGGAGTTATACCTCTTTTCTCACAAGTCAGTGTTTGAAACCTGTTCCTCTGAAACCGAAAAAGTGATTTTTCGGAAATCATTGAGGACTACGGCGAACAGTGAAATATACTGAAATAAAATCGAGGAAGAAGCGTTCCAAGAACCTGCTCTCTAATATGTGCATTCACTTCACAGAGTTAATGGTTACTCTATGTTGCCCAGTTTCAAACGTCTGTTTTTGAAGAATCTGTGAAGGGATATTAAGTGACACCCAGAGGCTCGCTGTGAGTGAGGAAATGTCTTCCGATGAAACCTGCAGAGAAACGTTCTGAGCAAGTGCTTCACGATGTGTGTATTCATTTCCTTGCGTTAAACCATTCTTTGGATTGAGCATCTTGAAATCACAGTTTTTGTGGAATCTGAGGAAGGACATTTAGGAACGATCCTTAGAATATGGAGAAAGAAATATCCTGAGGTAAAATTGAGAAGGAAGCTTTCTGTGAAACTACTCTGTGTTGTTTTAGTTCCTCTCACTCAGATAAGTCTCTCTTTTCATTGAGCAGTTTTCTTGCCCTGTACATGTTTAGCATGTGATGAGACATTCGGGATCACTTTGAGGCTTACAGTGAAAAAGGAAATATGATCAGACTGAAACTGGAGGGAAGCTTTCCGAGGAACTGCTTTGTGACGTGTTTATTCCAGTCACAGTGTTATACCTCTCTTCTCATACAGTGTCGTGGTAACACTTTTGGAGAAACAGGTATGAAGTGATATTCAGGAGCATGTAGATGCTGATTGTGAAAAGGGAAATAGCCTCAGACAGAACCTGGAAGGAATCTTTCTAGGAAACTACTCTGTGATATGTGTAATCATCTCACATAGATAAAGCTTTCTTTACATTACGCAGCTTGGAAAATGTCGTGAACGAAACGAAGAAGGGACCTCCGGGAACACATTCTGGAATATGGTGAAAAAGAAAATATCTTCAGATAAAAAGTGGAAAGAAGATTTGTGTGAATATGCTTTTTGATGCATTTATTCATCTCACATACATGAAGCTTTCTTTACATGAGGCAGCTTGGAAACTCCCTCGTGGATGGATCCACAAAGAGATATTTCGGATCACATTCGGTTCTAGAGGAAGCCTTCTGTGAAACTGTACTGTGTCGTCTTAATTCCTCTCACTCAGTTAAGCCTCTCATTTCATTGAGCAGTTTTCTAACCCTCTGTATGTTTAGTGTGTGATGGGATATTCGGGAGCACTTTGAAGCTTATGGTGAAAAAGGAAATATATTCAGACCAAAACTGGAGAAAAGCTTTCCAAGGAACTGCTTTTTGAAGTGTGCATTTCTCTCACAGTGTTATACCTTTCTTCTCATACAGCGTCGGGGAAGCATTTTGAAGAAACTGGTGCCAAGTGTGCCAAGTGATATTCGGGAGCATGTTGATGCCTTTGGTGAAAAGAGAAATAGCCTCTGACAAAAACAGGAAAGATTCTATCTAGAAAACTGCTCTGTGATATGTGTAATCATCTCAAATAGTTAAAGCTTTCTTTGTATTATGCAGTGAGGAATCTGTTATGGATGGATCCATGAAGAGACCTTCGGGAGCACAACCAGGACTAGGGTGAAAAAGGAAATATCTTCAGATAAAAACTTGAAAGAAGCTTTCTGTGATTCTGCTTTTTGTTGTGTTTTTTCATCTCACAGAGATGAAGCTTTCTTTACATTACGCAGCTTAAAACTCCCTCGTGGATCGACCTGCAAAGGGATATTTGGGATCTCATTCGGGCCAATGGTGAAATCGCAAATATGGTCAGAAAAAAACTTGAGAGAAGCTTTCTGAAAAACTGCTTGGTGATGTGAGCATTCTACTCAGGTGGTCATAACGTTCTTCTCATAAGGCAGAGTTTGAACACTCTTCCTGTAAAACCAAAAGAGTGCTATTCAGAGCACATTGAAGTTTATGGCCAAAAGTGAAATGTAGTCCAATAAAAAACAGAAAGATGCACTAGAAGAAATTGCTCTCTGACACGTCCATTCTTTTCACAGGGTTAAAGCTTATGGCATAGTTCCCAATTTGAAAGTCGGTCTTTGAGGTTTCTGTGAAGGGATAGTAAGTGGCGACCAGACGCCTGTCTGAGGCAAGGAAATGTCTTACACTGAAAATCGGAGAGAAGCTTTCTACGTGCCTCTTTTGTAATGTTTGTATTCATTTCATAGCAATAAATCATTGATTGGATGGAGCAGTTACACATCACTGTTTCGGTGGAATCTGACAAAGGACATTTGGAAATGCTATGTATAATATCCTGAAAGAGAAATAATCTCAGAGAGAAACCAGAAGGAAGCTTTCTGTGAAACTGCTCTGTGTCACGTGAGTTCTGGTCACACACTTAATCTTCTCTTTTCATTGCGGAGTATCATAACACTGTTTTTGCTTAGTCTGCGAAGCAATACTCTGGAGGTTTTAGAGGCTTACATTGAGATAGGAAACGTCTTCAGATAGAAACTGGAGAGAAGTTTTCTGAGGAGCTGCTTGGTGATGTGTGCATTCCACTCACAGAAATATACCTTTCTTCTCCTAGAGGATTTCGGAATCCCTTTTGGAGAAAAAGCTAACAAGAGATATTCACTAGTATAGTGACTTCTCTAGTAAAACAGGAAATGTCCTCAGACAAACCTGGAAAGAAAATTTCTGTGAAACTGCTTTGTGTTAGATACATTTATTCATCTCCTATAGTTAAAACTTTAATTATATTACTCAGTTTGGAAACTCTGTCATGCACATATCCATGAAGCGGCATTCAGGAGCACATTCCGGCCTACAGTGAAAGAGGAGATATCTTCAGATAAAAACATAGTGAAATGTACTGAAATAAAATTGAGCAAGAATTGTTCCAGAAATCTGCCCTCTGATATGAACATTCAGTTCACAGTGTTAATGCTTACTCTATGTTGCCCCAGCTTCGAAATTCTGTCTTTGAAGAATCTGTGAAGGGATATTTAGTGATGCCCGGAGGCTTGTGGTGTGCGAGGAAATGCCTTCCAATGAAACCTGCAGAGAAACGTTCTGAGCAACTGCTTTGCGATGTGTGCATTCGTCTCATAGAGTTAAATCATTCTTTGGATTGAGCAGCTTGAAATCACTGTTTTTGTGGAATCTGAGGAAGGACACTTGGGAACAATCATCAGAATATGGAGAAAGAAATATCATCAGGTAAAATCCAGAAGGAAGCTTTCTGTGAAACTGCTCTGTGTCATCTTAATTCCTCTCACTCAGATAAGCCTCTCTTTTCATTGAGCAGTTTTCTATCCCTGTGTATATTTAGCGTGTGATGGGATATTAGGGAGTACTTTGAGTCTAACGGTGAAAAAGGAAATATGTTCAGACCGAAACTGGAGAGGTTTCCGAGGAACTGCTTTGGACGTGTGGATTCCAGTCACAGTGTTATACCTCTCTTCTCATACATCGACTGGGAAACCCTTTTGCAGAAACAGGTAGCAAGTGACATTCGGGAGCATGTTGATGCTGATGGTGAAAAGGGAAATAGCCTCTGACAAAAAGTGGAAGGAAGCTTTCTAGGATACTACTCTGTGATATGTGTAATAATCTCACATAGATAAAGCTTTCTTTACATTACGGAGCTTGGAAACTGTCATGGACGGATCCATGAAGGGACATTCGGGAACACATTCTGGACTACGGTGAAAAAGGAAATATCTTCAGATAAAAACTGGAAAGAAGATTTCTGTGAATCTGATTTTTGCTATCTTTATTCATCTCACATAGATGAAGCTTTCTTTACAATATACAGCATGAAAACTCCCTCGTGGGTGGATCCACGAAGGGATATTTGGGATCACATTTGGGCCTATGATGAAATAGGAAATAGAGTCAGATAAAAACTGGAGAGAAGATTTCTGAGAAACTGCTTCGTGATGTGTGCATTCCTCCCAGATATTTATAACTTTCTTCTCATAAGGCACAGTTTTAACACTGTTCCTGTAAAACCATAAGAGGGATATTTGCAGCACATTGAAGATTATTGCAAAAAGTGAAATGTCATCCAATAAAAAACAGAAAGAAGCACTCCAAGAAACTGCTCTCTGACATGTCCATTCCTTTCACAGGCTAAAGCTTGCTCTGCATTTGCCAGTTACAAAGTCAGTCTTTGAGGGTTCTGTGAAGGGATACTATGTGGCGAACAGAGGCCTGTGTGAGGCAAATGAAATGTCTTTCATCGAAAATCAGAGATAAGATTTCCGCACAACACTTTTGTGATGTTTGTATTCATCCCATAGCGTTACATCATTCTTTGGATTGAGCAGTTTGAAATCACTGTTTCTGTGGAATCTGAGAAAGGACATTTAGAAACGCTCTTTAGATTATCCTGAAAAAGAAATAACCTCAGAGAGAACTCAGAAAGAAGCTTTCTATGAAACTGCCCTGTGTCAAGTGAATTCCCCTCACACAGATAAGCTTCCTTTTTCATTGAGCTGTATCATAACACTGTTTTTCCTTAGTCTACGAAGGGATACTCTGGAGTTCTTTGAGGCTCATGGTGAGAAAGGAAACGTCTTCAGATAGAAACTGGAGAGAAACTTTCTGCGGAGCTGCTTTGTGACGTGTGAATTTCAGTCAGAGAAATATATCTTTCTTCTCTGAGAGGATTCTGGAATCCATTTTGGAGAAAAACTTACCAAGATATATTAGGGAGTATAGCGGCCACTATGGTTGAAAAAGAAAATATCCTCAAAGAAAACCTTGAAAGAAAATTTCAGTGACACTGCTTTGTGTTACATATATTTATTTGTCTCACATAGTTAAAACTTTAATGTGATCCCGATTGTGATCCAAAATATTCCTATGCGGATCCATCCAAGAGGGAGTTTCCAAGGTGTGTAATGTAAAGAAAGTTTCATCTATGTGAGATGAATAAACATAGCAAAAAGCAGATTCACGGAAAAGTTCTTACCACTTTTTATCTCAACATACTTCTTTTTCACCTTAGTCTTGAATGTGCTCCCAAAGTTCCCTTCGTTTATCTGTCCATGACAGTTTCCAGGCAACATAATGTAAAGAAGACTTTATCTATGTGAGATGAATACACATACCACTGAGTAGTTTCCTAGAAAGCTTGCTTCCAGTTTTTGTCTGAGGCTATTTCCGTTTTCACCATCGGCATCAACATGCTCTCGAGTATCACCTGGTACCTGTTACTAGAAAAGGGTTTCCATGACACTGTATGAGAAGACAGGTATAACACTGTGACTGAAATGCACAGGTCACAAAGCCGTTCCTCGGAAAGCTTCTCTCCAGTTTCGTTCTGAACATATTTTCTTTTTCACCGTTAGCCTCAAAGTGCTCCCTCATATCCCATCACACGCTAAACATACACAGGGCTAGAAAACTGTTCAATGGAAAGAGAGGCTTATCAAAGTGAGAGAATTAAGATGACACAGAGCAGTTTAACAGAAAGGTTCCTTCTGGATTTTCCCTGAAGATATTTCTTTCTCCATACTCTTAGAATCGTTCCCAAATTTCCTTCCTCAGATTCCACAGAAACAATGATTTCAAACTCTTCAATCCAGGAGTGGTTTCAATCTGTGAGCCGAATATATGCATCGCAAAACTGTTGCTCAGAACATTTCTCTGTAGGTTTCATCAGATGGCGTTTCTTTGCTCACCACAAGCCTCCGGGCGTCAGTCAATATCCCTTCCCAGATTCTTCAAAGACTGAGTTTTGAAACAGGGCAACATAGAGTATTCATAAACTCTGTGAAGTGAATGCACATATCAGAGAGAAGATTCTTGGAACGCTTCTTCCTAGATTGTATTTCAGTATATTTCACTATTCGCCATAGTCCTCTATGCGTTCCGAAATATCTCTTTTTTGGTTTCACAGGAAAAGTGTTGAAACACTGCCTTGTGAGGAAAGACGTATAACTCCCTGAGTGGAATGCATACATCACAAAGTAATTTCTCTTAAAGCTTCTCTCCAGTTTTTATGTGAAGATATCTCCTCATTCTCCATAGGCCTGAATGTGCTCCCGAATGTTCCTTCTTGGATCTGTGCATGATGGAGTTTCCAACCTGCATAATATGATTAAAGTTTTAACTATGTGAGATGAAAAAATATATCTAACACAAAGCAGTTTCACAGAAATCTTCTTTCCAATATTTTTTCTGAGGATATTTCCTTTTTCACCTTAGTCAACCCCAGAATATCTCTTGGTAGCTTTTTCTCCAAAAAGGATGCTGGAATTCTCTAGGAGAAGAAATGTATATTTCTGTGAGTGGAATGCACACGTAACAAAGCAGCTCCTCAGAAACCTTCTCTCCAGTTTTTATCTGAAGACGTTTTCTTTCTCACCATAAGCTTCAAAGCCCTCCAGAATATCCCTTTGCAGACTAAACATAAACAGTGTTATAATACAGCTCAATGAAAAGAGAAGCTTACTGAGTGAGCGGAATTCACGTGACACAGAGCACTTTCACAGAAAGTTTCCTTCTGGCATCTATCTGAGGTTATTTCTATTTCAGGATGTTCTAAAGAGCATTTCCAAATGTCCTTTCTCAGATTCCACAGAAACAGTGATTTCAAAATGCTCAATCCAAGGAATGATGTAACTCTATGAGATGAATACAAACATCACAAAAGATTTTCACAGAAAGCTTCTCTGCGATTTTCAATGGAAAACATTTCTTTGCCTTAAAAAAGGCCTCCAGTAGCCACTTACTATCCCTTCGCAGAACCCTCAAAGACCGAGTTTCAAACTGGAAAATGTAGAGTAAACCTGAACCCTTTGAAAATTATGGACATGTCACAGAGCAGTTTCTTGTAGTGCTTCTTTCTGTTCTTTAATGGACGACATTTCAATTTTGCCGTACTCTTCAATGCGCTCTGAATATCTCTCCCTTGGTTTTACAGGAACAGTGTTCAAACTGTGCCTTATGAGAAGAAAGTTATAACTCCCTGAGTGGAATGCACACATCACCAAGCAGTTTCTCAGAAAGCATCTCTCCAGTTTTTATCTGACTGTATTTCTTATTTCTCCATAGGCCCGAATGCGACCCCAAATATCCCTTTGCAGACCCATCCACGGGGGAGATTCCAAGCTGCATTAATGTAAGAAAGCTTCGTCTATCTGAGATGAATAAACATAGCAAAAAGAAGATTCACAGAAAGCTTCTTTTCAGTTTTTATCTGAAGATATTTCCTTTTTCACAATAGTCCAGAATGTGCTCCCAAAGGTCCCTTTGTGGATTCGTCCACGACAGTTTCCAAGCTGCATAATGTAAAGAAAGCTTTATCTATGTGATACGATTACACATGTCACAGAGTAGTTTCCTAGAAAGCTTCTTTCCAGTTTGTCTGAGGCTGTTTCCCTTTACACCATTGGCATCAACATGCTCCCGAATATCACCTGTTACCTGTTTCTCCAAAAGGGTATCCACGACACTGTATGAGAAGAGAGGTATAACACTGCGACTAGAATTCATACATCACAAAGGATTTCCTCATAAAGCTTCTCTCCAGTTTCGGTCTGAATGAATTTCCTTTTGCACCATTAGCCTCAAAGTGCTCCCGAATATCCCATCACACACTAATCATACACAGAGATAGAAAACTGCTCAATGAAAAGAGAGACTTAACTGAGTGAGAGGAAATAAGATGACACAGCACTTTCACAGAAAGGTACCTTCTGGATTTTACCTGAGGATATTTCTTTCCCCATATTCTAAGGATATTTCCAAAATGACCTTCCTCAGATTCCTCTAAAACAGTGATTTCAAGCTGCTCAATCCAAAGAATTGTTTACCTCTATGAGACGAATACACACATCGCAAAGCAGTTGCTCAGAACGTTTCTCTGCAGGTTTCCTCAGAAGGCATTTTCTCGCTCACCACAAGCCTTCGAGCATCACTAAATATGCCTTCCCAGATTCTTCAAAGACAGAGTTTCGAAACTGGGCAACATAGAGTAAACATTAACTCTGTGAAGTGAATGCCCATATCAGAGAGCAGATTCTTGGAATGCTTCTTCCTCGATTTTTTTTCAGTATATTTCACTATTCGCCATAGTCCTCAAAGCGTTCCAAAATATCACTTTTTTGCTTTCACAGGAACAGTGTTCAAACACTGCTTGTGAGGAAAGAGGTATAACTCCCTGAGTGGAATGCATACCTAACAAAGTTTTTTCTCAACAAGCCTCTATCCAGTTTATATCTGAAGACATCTCATCTTTCACTGTAGGCCTGAATGTGCTCCTGAATGTCCCTTCGTGGATCTGTGCCTGAAGGAGTTTTCAAACTGCATAATATAATTAAAGATTTAACTATGAGAGATGAATAAATATATCTAACACTAAGCAGTTTCACAGAAATCTTCTTTCCATTTTTTGTCTGAGGATATATTGTTGTTCACCATAGTTGTCACTATACTCCCGAACATCTCTTGGTAGCTTTTTCTCCAAAAGAGATTAAAAAATACTCTAGGAGAAGAAAGGTATATTTCTGTGAGTTGAATGTACATGTCACAAAGCAGCTCCTCAGAAAGCTTCTCTCCAGTTTCTATCTGAAGACGTTTCCTTTTTCACCATAAGCCTCAGCCCTCCAGAATATCCCTTCGCAGACTAAACAAAAACAGTGTTA
This sequence comes from Piliocolobus tephrosceles, assembly GCF_002776525.5. Lineage (NCBI taxonomy): Eukaryota > Metazoa > Chordata > Mammalia > Primates > Cercopithecidae > Piliocolobus > Piliocolobus tephrosceles. The sequence goes on along the minus strand of NC_045435.1, from coordinate 128,030,242 downwards.
TGATACAGCTCAATGAAAAGAGAAGCTTAACTGTGTGAGCGGAGTTCACTCGACACAGAGCAGTTTCACAGAAAAGTTCCTTCTGATTTCTCTCTGAGGTTATTTCTTTTTCCGGATATTCTAAAAAGCGTTACCAAAAGCGTCCTTCTGAGTTTATACAGAAATAGTGATTTCAAACTGCTCAATCCAAGGAATGTTTTAATGCTATGAGAGAATACAAACATCACAAAATAGTTGCGCAGGAAGCTGCCCTCCGATTTTGGATGAAAGATATTTCCTAGCCTCACGCAGGCCTCTGGGTTCCACTTACTATCCCTTTGCAGAAACTTCAAAGAATGACTTTCAAACTGGGAAATGTAGAATAAGCTTTAACCCTGTGAAAAGAATGGACATGTCAGAGAGTAGTTTCTTTGAGTGCTTCTTTCCTTTTTTTATCGTATGACATTTCAGTTTTTGCCATAGTCTTCAATGCGCTCCAAATATCACTCTTTTGGTTTTACAGGAACAGTGCTCAAACTGTGCTTTATGAGAAGAAACTTTGTGGATCCGTCCATGACAGTTTCCAAGCTGCATAATGTAAAGAAAGCTTTATCTATGTGAGATGATTACACATATCACAGAGTAGTTTCATAGAAAGCTTCTTTCCAGTTTTTGTCTGTGGCTATTTCCCTTTTCACCATCAGCATCAGCATGCTCCCGAATATCACTTGGTAGCTGTTTCTCCAAAAGGGTTTACCCGATGCTGCATGAGAAGTGATGTACAACACTGTGACTGGAATGCACACGTCACAAAGCAGTCCCACGGAAAGCTTCTCTCCAGTTTCGGTCTGAGCATACTTCCTTTTTCACCATTAGCTTCAAAGTTCTCCCGAATATCCCATTACACGCTAAACGTACACAGGGCTAGAAAACTGCCATATGAAAAGAGAGGCTTATCTGAGTGAGTGGAATTAAGACGACACAGAGAAGTTTCACAGAAAGCTTCCTGCTGGATTTTACCAGAGGATATTTCTTTCTCCATGTTCTAAGGATCATTCCAAAATGTCCTTCCTCAGATTCCACAAAGACAGTGATTTCAAGCTGCTCAATCCAAAGAATGATTTATCTTCTTGAGATGAATATACACATCGCAAAGCAGTTGCTCAGAACGTTTCTCTGCAGGTTTCATCGGAAGGCGTTTCCTCACTCACCGCAAGCCTCCGGACGTCACTAAATATTCCTTCACAGATTCTTCAAAGACAGAGTTACCAAACTGGGCACAATAGAGTAAGCATTAACTCTGTGAACTGAATGCCCATATCAGAGTGCAGATTCATGGATCGCTTCTTCCTCGATTTCATTTCAGTATATTTCACTATTCACCATAGTCCTCAATGCGTTTTGAAATATCAGTTTTTCGGTTTCACAGAAACAGTGTGCAAACACTGACATCTGAGTAAAGAGGTATAATTCACTGAATGGAACGCATACATCACAAAGTGGTTTCTCAGAAAGCTTCTATCCAGTTTTTATCTGAAGATACCTCCTCTTTAAACGTAGGCCTGAATGTGCTCCCGAATGTCCCTTCACAGATCTGTGCATGACGGAGTTTCCAAACTCCGTAATATAATTAAAGTTTTAACTATGCAAGGTGAATCAATATATCCAACATGAAGCAGTTTTACAGAAATCTTCTTTCCAGGTTTGTCTGAAGATACTTCACTTCCCAACAGAGAAGTCACTATACTCCTGAATATCTCTTGATAGCTTTTTCTCCAAAAGGAATTCCGGAATCCTGTAGGAAAAGAAAGATATATTTCTGTGAGTGGAATGCACACGTCACAAACAGCTCCTCAGAAAGCTTCTCTCCTGTTTCTATCTGTAGACGATTATTTTCTCATCATAAACCTCAGAGACCTCCAGAGTATCCCTTCGCAGACTGAGCAAAAACAGTGTTATGATACAGCTCAATGAAAAGAGAAGCTTAACTTTGTGAGCAGAATTCACATGACACAGATTAGTTTCACAGAAAGCTTCCTTCTGGTTTCTCTCTGAATTATTTCATTATTTCTTTTTCAGGATATTCTAAAGAGCATTTCCAAATGTCTTTCTCAGATTCCACAGAAACAGTGATTTCAAACTGCACCATCCAAAGAATGATTTACCGCTGTTAGATGAATACAAACATCACAAAAGAGTTGCGTAGAAAGCTTCTCTCCAATGTTCAGTGGAAGACATTTCCTTGCCTAAGACAGGCCTCCAGTCACCACTTACTATCCCTTCGCAGAAACCTCAAAGACCGACTTTCAAACTGGGAAATATGTAGTAAGCTTTAACCCTGTGAAGAGAATGGACATGTCAGAGAGCAGTTTCTTCGAGTGCTTCTTTCTGATTTTTATTGGACGATATTTCACTTTTTGCCATGGTCTTCAATGTGCTCCGAATATCACTCTTTTGATTTTACAATAACAGTGTTCAAACTGCCTTATGAGAAGAAAGTTATAACACCCTGAGTGGAATGCTCACATCACCAAGCAGTTTCTCAGAAAGCTTCTCTCCAGTTTTTATCTGGCTATAACTGTAATTTCCCCATAGACCCGAATGTGATCCCAAATATCCCCTTGCGGATCAATCCACGAGGGAGTTTTAAGCTGTGTAATGTAAAGAAAGCTTCATCTATGTGAGTTGAATAACCAAAGCAAAAAGCAGAATCACAGAAAGCTTCTTTCAAATTTTTATCTGAAGATATTTACTTTTTCACCCTAGTACTGGATGTGCTCCCGAAGGTCTCTTCGTGGATCAGTCCATGACAGTTTCCATGCTGCGTAATGCAAAGAAAGCTTTAACTATGTGAGATGATTACACATATCAAAGAGTAGTTTCCTAGAAAAAATCTTTCCTGTTTTTCTGTGAGGCTATTTCCCTTTTCACCCATGGCATCAACATACTCCCTAATATCACTTGGTACCTGTTTCTTCAAAATGTTTCCCGGATGCTCTATGAGAAGAGAGGAATAACACTGTGAGTGGAATGCACACGTCAAAAAGCAGTTCTTCGAAAAACTTCTCTCCAGTTTCGGTCTGAACATATTTACTTTTTCACTGTAAGCCTCAAAGTACTCCCGAATATCCCATCACACACTAAACATACACAGGGTTAAAAAGCTGCTCAATGAAATGAGAGGCTTAACTGAGCAAGAGGAATTAAGACAGCACAGAACTGTTTCACAGAAAGCTTCCTATATGCCAGAATGTGATCCCAAATACCCTTCGCGGATCCATCCACGAGGGAGTATCCAAGTTGCATAATTTAAAGAAAGCTTCATTTATGTGAGATGAATAAACGTATCAAAAAGGAGATTCACATAAATCTTCTTTCCAGTTTTTATCTGAAGATATTTCCTTTTTCACCATAGTCCAGAATGTGCTCCCGTAGATCCTTTCTTTGATCCCTCTATGACAGTTTCCAAGCTGTGTAATGTAAAGAAAGCTTTATCTATGTGAGATGATTACACATATCACAGAGTAGTTTCCTAAAATGTTTCTTTCCAGTTTTGGTCTGAGGCTATTTTCCTTTTCACCATCAGCATCAACATGCTCCCAAATGTCACTTGCTACCTGTTTCTCCAAAAGGGTTTCCCGAATGTCCGTTGGCAGATCTGTGTATGACGGAGTTTCGAAACTGCGTAATGTAATTAAAGTTTCAACTATGTGAGACGAATAAATATATCTAACACAAAGCAATTTCACAGAAGTCTTCTTTCCAGTTTTTGTCTGAGGATATTTCCTTTATCAACATAGTTGTCCCTATACTCCCGAATATCTCTTGGCAGCTTTTTCTGCAAAAGGGATTCTGGACTCCTCTAGGACTAGAAAGGTATATATCTGTGAGTGGAATGCACACGTCACAAAGCAGCTCCTCAGAAACCTTCTCTCCAGTTTCTATCTCAAGTTGTTTCCTTTCTGACTGTAAGCCTCAAAGCCCTGCAGAGTATCCCTTCACAGACTAAACAAAAACAGTGTTATGCTCCAGCTCAATGAAAAGAGAAGCTTAACTGTGTGAGCAGAATTCACCTGACACAGAGCAGTTTCACAGAAAGCTTCCTTCTGGTATCTTTCTGAGGTAATTTCTTTTTCAGGATATTCTAAGGAACATTTCCAAATGTCCTTTCTCAGAGTCGCCAGAAACAGTGACTTCAAACTGCTCAGTCCAAAGAGTGATTTAACTCTATGAGATGAATACTAACATCACAAAATTGTTGCACAGAAAGCTTTCTCTCCGATTTTCGATGGAAGCCATTTCCTTGCCTCACACAGGCCTCCGGTCGCCACTACTATCACTTCACAGAACCCTCAAGGACTGACTTTCAAACTGGGAAATGTAGAGTAAGTTTAACCCTCTCAAAAGAGTGGACATGACAGAGGGCAGTTTCTTCCAGTACTTCTTTCTGTTTTTTGTTTTTGGATGACATTTCACTTTTTGTGATAGTCTTCAATATGCTCTGAATATCACTCTTTTGGTTTCACAGAAACAGTGTTCAAACTATGCCTTATGAGAAGAAGTTTATATCTTCCTGAGTGGAATGCACATATCACCAAGCAGTTTCTCAGAAAGCTACTTTCCAATGTTTATGTGACGATATTTCCTATTTCACCATAGGCCCAATTGCGATCCCAAATATCACTTCACTAATGCATGCACGAGGAAATTTCCAAGCTGTGAAATGTAAAGTAAGCTTCATCTATGTGAGGTGAATAAACACAGCAAAAAGCAAATTCACAGAAAGCTTCTTTCCAGTTTTTATCTGAAGATATTTCCTTTTTCACCCAAGTTCTGAATGTGCTCCCGAACGTTCCTTCTTGGATCCGTGCATGACAGTTTCCAAGCTGCATAAGGGAAAGAAAAATTTTTCTATGTGAGATGATCACAAGTATTACTGAGTAGTTTCGTAGACAGCTTCTTTCCAGTTTTTTGTCTGAGGCTATTTCCCTTTTCACCATCAGCATCAACATACTCCCGAATATCACCTGGTAACTGTTTATTCAAAAGAGTTTCCCTGACGCTGTATCACAAGGGACGTATAAAACTGTGACTGGAATGCACACGTCACAAAGCAGTTCCTCGGAAAGCTACTCTCCAGTTTCGGTCTGAACATATTTCCTCTTTCACCGTTAGCTTCAAAGTGCTCCTGAATATCCCATCACACGCTAAACATACACAGGGTTATAAAACTACTCAATGTAAAGAGAGGCTTGACTAAGCGAGAGGAATTAAGACGACACAGAGTAGTTTCACAGAAATCTTCCTTCTGAATTTACCTGACGATATTTCTTTCTCCATATTCTAAGGATTGTTCCCAAATGTCCTTCCTCAGATTCCACAAAACAGTGATGTCAATCTGCTCAATCCAAAGAACAGTTTAACTGTATGAGAAGAATACACACATTGCAAAGCAGTTGCTCAGAAGGTTACTCTGCAGGTTTCATCAGAAGATGTTTCCTTGCTCACCGCAAACCTCCAGATGTAACTAAATATCACTTCACAGATTCTTCAAAAACAGAATTTCAAAACTGGGCAACATAGAGTAAGCATAAATTCCATGAAGTGAATGCACATATCAGAGAGAAGATTCTTCGAACGTGCCTATCTCAATTTTATTTCAGTATATTTCACTATTTACCATAGTCCTCAATGCGCTGCGATATATCACATTTTCCGTTACACAGGAACAGTGTTGAAACACTACCTTGTGAGAAAAAGGTATAAATAATTGAGCAGAATGCATACATCGCAAGTAGTTTCTAAAAACTTTTATCCAGTTTTTATCTGAAGATATATCCTCTTTCACCATAGGCCTGAATGTGCTCCTGAATGTCCCTTCACGGATTCGTGCATGAAGGAGTTTCCAAACTGCATAATATAAGAAAGGTTTGAACTATGCGAGATGAATAGATGTATCTAACATGAAGCAGTTTCACGGAAAGTTTCTTTCCAGTTCTGTCTGAGGACACATCCTTTTTCACCATAGTGGTTCCTATACTCCCGAATGTCTCCTGGTAGCATTTACTCCAAAGGGATTCCGGAATTCTTTAGGAGAAGAAAGGTATATTTCTGTGAGTGGAATGCACATGTCACAAAGCAGCTCCTCAGAAAGCTTCTCTCCAGTTTCTATCTGAAGCCGTTTCCTTTCTCACCGTAATCCTCAAATCTCTCCTGAATATCCCTTCGCAGTCTAAAGAAAAACAGTGGTATGATATTGCTCAATGAAACGAGAAGGTTAACTGTATGAGTGTATCCACGTGACACAGAGTAGGTTCACAGAAAGCTTCCTTCTGGTTTCTCGCTGAGGTTATGTCTTTTTTGGGATATTGTAAAGAGCCTCTCCAAATGTCCTTTCTCAGATTCCACAGAAACAGTGATTTCAAACTGCTCAATCCAAAGAATGATTTAACTCTCTCGGATGAACACAAACATCACAAAAGAGTTGCACAGAAAGCTTCTCTCAATCTTCGATAGGAGACATTTCCTTGCTCGACACAGATCTCTGGTTGCCACTTACTATCGCTTCGCAGAACCCCCAGAGGCAGACTTTCAAAACTAGGAAATGTAGAGTAAGTTTTAACCCTGTGAAAAGAATGAGCATGTCAGAGAGTAGTTTCTTCGAGTGCTTCTTTCTGTTTTTTATTGGACGACATTTCACTTTTTGCCATTGTCTTCAATGTGCTCTGAATATCACTCTTCTCATTTTACAGGAACAGTGTTCAAACTGTGCCTTAAGAGGAGAACATTAAAAGACCCTGAGTGGAATGCACACATCACAAAGCAGTTCTCAGAAAGCTTCTCTCCAGTTTTTGTCTGACTATGCTTCCTATTTGACCATGGGCCCAAATGTGATCCCAAATATCCCTTTGTGAATCCATCCACGAGGGAGTTTCCAAGCTGTGTAATGTAAAGAACGCTTCATCTATGCGAGAAGAATAAACATGCAAAAAAGCAGATTCACAGAAAGCTTCTTTCCAATTTTTATGTGAAGATATTTTCTTTTTCACCATAGTTCTGAGTGTCCTCCCGAAAGTCCCTTCATGGATCCGTCCGTGACAGATTTCAAGCTGTGTAATGTAAGGAAACCTTTATCTCTATGAGATGATTACACATATCACAGAGTAGTTTCCTAGATAACTTCTTTCCAGGTTTTGTCTGAGGTATTTCCCTTTTCATCATTGGCATCAACATGATCCCGAATATCACTTGGTACCTGTTACTCCAAAAGGGATCCCCTGACGCTGTATGAGACGAGAAGTATAACACTCTGAGTGGAATGCACAAGTTACAAAGCAGTTCCTCCGAAAGTTTCTCTCCAGTTTCTGTCTGAACATATTTCCTTTTTCACTGTAAGCCTCAAAGTGCTCCTGAATGTCCCATCACATGCTAAACGTACACAGGGTTATAAAACTACTCAATGTAAGTAGAAGCTTAACTGAGTGAGAGGAATTAAGATGACACAGAGTAGTTTTACAGAAAGATTCCTTCTGGGTTATACTTAAGGATATTTCTTTCTCCATGTTCTAAGGGTTGTTCCCAAGTGTTCTTCCTCTGATTCCACAAAAAAAGTGATTTCATTCTGCTCAATCCACAGAACGGTTTAAATCTATGAGACGAATACACACATCGCAAAGCAGTTGCTCAGAAAGTTACTCTGCAGGTTTCATTGGAAGATGTTTCCTTGCTCACCACAAGCCTCCGGGCGTCACTAAATATCACTTCACAGATTCTTCAAGGACAATATTTTGAAACTGGGCAACACAGAGTAAGCATAAATTCTCGGATGTGAATGCACATATCAGAGAGCAGATTCTTGTAACGCTTCTTTCTCGATTTTATTGCAGTGTATTTCACTATTTGCCATAGTCCTCAGTGTGCTCTGAAATATCACTTTTTCGGTTACACAGGAACAGTGTTTAAACACAGCCTTGTGAGGAAAGAGTTATAACTCCCTGAGCAGAGTGCATAAATCACAAGCAGTTTCTCAAAAAGCTTCTATCCAGTTTTGATCCGAAGATGCGTGTCTTTCACCATAGGCCTGAATGTGCTCCAGAATGTCCCTTCGTGGATTCGTGCATGACAGAGTTTCCAAACTGCGTAATATAAGAAAGGTTTTAACTATGCGAGATGAATAGATATCTAACACGACACCGTGTCACAGAAATCTTCTCTCCAGTTTTGTCTGAGGATATTTCCTCTTTCACCATAGCTGTCCCTGTACTCCTGAATGTCTCTTGGTAGCTTTTCCTCAAAAAGGGATTCTGGAATATTCTAGGAGAAGAAAGGTATATTTCTGTGAGTGGAATGCTCACGTCACAAAGCCGTTCCTCGGAAAGCTTCTCTCCAGTTTCGGTCTGAACTTATTTCCTTTTTCACCATAAGCCTCAAAGTGTTCTGAATGTCCCATCACACGCTAAACATACACAGGGGGATAAAACTACTCAACGTAAGGAGAGGCTTAGCTGAGCAAGAGGAATTAAGATGACACAGAGTAGTTTCACAGAAAGCTTCCTTCTGGATTTTACCTGAGGATATTTCTTCCTCCATGTTCTAAGGATCATTCCCAAATGTCCTTCCTCAGATTCCACAAAAACAGTGATTTCAATCTTCTCAATCCAAAGAATGGTTTAAATCTGTGAGATGAATACACACATGGTGAAGCAGTTGCTCAGAAAGTTACTCTGCAGGTTTCATCGGAAGATCTTCCCTTGCTCACCACAAGCCTCCTGGCGTCACTAAATATCCCTTCACAGATTCTTCAAAGACAGAATTTTGAAACTGGGCAACATAGAGTAAGCATAAATGCTTTGAAGTGAATGCACATATGAGAGAGCAGATTCTTGGAACGCCTCTTTCTCGATATTATTTCAGTATATTTCACTATTTGCCATAATCCTCAGTGCGCTATGAAATATCACTTTTTCGGTTACTCAGGAACAGTGTTTAAACATTGCCTTGTGAGAAAAGAGGTATAAATCTCTGAGCGTAATGCATACCTCACAAGTAGTTTCTCAGAAAGGTTCTATCCGTTTTTATCTGAAGATATCTCCTCTTTCACCATAGGCCTGAATGTGCTCCCCAATGTCCCTTCACGGATTCATGCATGACAGAGTTTCCAAACTGCATAATATAAGAAAGCTTTGAACTATGCGAGATAAATAGATATGTCTAACTCTAAGCAGTTTCACAGAAATATTCTTTCCAGTTTTGTCTGAGGGTATTTCCTTTTTCACCATAGCCGTCCCTATACCCCCGAACGTCTCTTGGTAGCTTTTTCTCTGCAAGGGTTTCTGGAATCCTCTAGGAGAAGAAAGGTATATTTCTGTGAGTGGAATGCACACGTCACAAAGTAACTCCTCAGAAAACTTCTCTCCAGTTTCTATCTGAACACGTTTCCTTTCTCACCGCAACCCTCAAATCACTCCTGAGTATCCCTTCGCAGTCTAAACAAAAGCAGTGTTATGATACTGCTCAGTGAAAAGAGAAGCTTAAGTGTGTGAGCGGAATTCACACGACACTGAACAGTTTCACAAAAAGCTTCCTTCTGGTTTCTATCTGAGGTTATTTCTTTTTCAGGATATTCTAAAGAGCGTCTCAAAATGTCCTTTCTCAGATTCCTCAGAAACAGTGATTTCAAACTGCTCAATCCAAAGAATGATTTAACTCTTTGAGTTCAATACAAACATCACAAAAGAGATGCACAGAAAGCTTCTCTCCCATTTTCAATTCGAGACATTTCCTTGGTCTACACAGGCCTCCGGTTGCCACTTACTATCCCTTCGCAGAACCCTCAGAGGCCAACTTTCAAACTGGGAAATGTGGAGTAAGCTTGAACCCAGTGAAAACAATGTGCATGTCAGAGAGCAGTTTCTTCGTGTGCTTCTTTCTGATTTTTATTGGACGACATTTCACTTTTTGCCATTGTCTTCAATGTTCTCCGAATATCATTCTTTTGGTTTTACAGGAACAATGTTCAAACTGTGCCTTATGTGAAGAACATTAAAACTCCTGGGTGGAATGCACATATCACCAAGAAGTTTCTCAGACAACTTCCCTCCAGTTTTTATCTGACTCTATTTCCTATTTGACTGTAGGCCTGAATGTGATCCCAAATATCCTTCGTGGATCCATCCACGAGGGAGGTTCCAAGCTGCGGAATGTAAAAAAAAGCTTCTTCTACGTGAGAAGAATAAACATAGAGAAAAGCAGATTCACAGAAAGCTTCTTTGCAGTTTTTATCTGAAGATATTTCCTTTTTCACCACAGTCCTGTGTGTGCTCCCGAAAATCCCTTCGTGGATCCATCCATGACAGTTTTCAAGCTGTGTAATGTAAGGAAATCCTTATCTATGTGAGGTGATTACACATATCACAGAGTAGTTTCCTGGAAAGCTTCATTCCAGGTTTTGTCTGAGGCTATTTCCCTTTTCATCATCAGCATCAACATGCTCCCAAATATCACCTGGTACCTGTTTCTCCAAAAGGGTTTCCCCAACGCTGTATGAGAAGAGAGGTATAACACTGTGAGTGGAATGTACACGTCACAAAGCAGTTCCTCGGAAAGCTTCTCTCCAGTTTCGGTCTGAACATATTTCCTTTTTCACTGTAAGCTTCAAAGTGTCCCCTCACACGCTGAACATACACAAGGTTATAAAACTACTCATCGTGAGTGTTTGGATAAACGGAGGCAAGACGGCGGATTTCCGGGTTCTTCATCACCATCTTTTCCCGCGTGCGCGAAAATGCAGCTGGCGTCTGGGAATGTGCAGACCAACCGGGCATGCCCCAGGTGACGTCAATCCAAAGAGACCAAGATTTACCTGGCCACACCTACGGAATGCTTCCGACACGCCCATGCCACGCCTATTGCCCTCCCACTTATGTAAAAGCCGCTCTCTAGAGAGTGTCTCGCGCGGACTTCCCTTTCCCCCACTCCTGTCGTGACAGCATTAGGAACTGCGTCCGAGAGGTCCACGGGATGACTCTCTTGGACTCCTTTGCCAGAGGCCAACAGACCTCTCCCTGCCCACCTTCTTCCCTGAAGGTAGGTGACCAAAAATAAATTTGCATTGTTGCTCCTACCCTTGCCTACTCGCTGGTTTTTTTGTTCTCGCTCTGGTGGTCTTAGAAAAATGAATCAGTTGGTGCCGAACCAAGGAGGAGACCCCTCCCCGGGAGCCCCAGGATCCGGGGAGCCTCCTTCTCCTCCTTCCACACCGCAGACAGACCAGGACCTGAAACCCACTTCCCTCACTCTCACGGCCTCTCTGGGGTAAGTGCCCTTGTCTCCTCTTTACCTCCCTCGGCCAAAGTCCCGAGCAGGTCCGAGGCCTACTTTTGAGCCACCGAGTGACTCGGGAGACCGAATCAGGATGGAGACGTCTACCTGAGGGTAATCTCCACCTTGGCTCCAAGAGTCTCCAGTCTGTCTCTGCTGGTTCCAAAAGAGGCTTTGAAGCCAGGCAGAGATCCACTTCCATTTCCATTGTGTCCACTGTGTAAGTAAACAGGAAACAAATGGGAAACCCCAGTCCAAATTTCCAAAGAGCACCGCCTTAGGGTGCCTCCTAGGCAATTTGAAATCCTTACAGCTCGAACAAGACCTTAGGAGGAAGCGGTTAATTTTCCTTTCCACTGTGGCATGGCCCCAATACAAACTACACAATCAGTCTCAGTGGCCACCCGAGGGCATCCTAGACTGCAATGTTCAGACCGACATCAGCAATTTCTGCCAGCGGCTAGGCAAGTGGTCCAAAATTACTTACATACAAGGCTTTGGGGTCTTACGCTCTCGTGCAGACCTGTGTAGCTGGTGCTCTTTGGCACAAATTATGCTTGCCAAGGATGCTGGCTCACAGGAATCTGAAAAAGAGGAGTCTTCATTCCTTTCTGTTCAGCCAGAGGACCTAGGGTTTCCCTCACTTCTGCTCTACACTTCTCCTCCTCGTTCCGTCCAGACTCCTCCTTCCTCTTCCTTATCTACTAGTAATCCACTCGGTCCCGTTCCTCCTTCGGGGCCCCCAACTGGCTGTCTTGAGTCTCCTGTCTCTGCCCACACCCGCTCTAAGTGCCCTGCTGATGCCCTCACTCCTGCCCCACACCCTCCTACAGTGTTAGCACCTTTGCCAGAGGTAGCTGGGATGGAGGGGGACGTCAGAGTACATATCCCGTTTTCACAGGCCAATCTTTCCAAAATTGAGAAGCGTTTAGGTGATTTCTCAGCTAATCCTACCATATACATAAAGGAATTTAGATACCTTTGTCAGGCCTATGACTTAACTTGGCATGATCTCCAGGTTACCCTAACCTCCACCCTAAACCCTGAGGAGCAATAATGCATCCTAGCGGCCGCCAGGCAGCATGCCACCCTACTCCATTTAACTGATGCCGCCATCCCCCTGGGGGAGCAAGCAGTCCCCTCGACAGACCCAGACTTGAACTCCCAAGCAGGCCGGCCTGGGTGCCGTAGGCGAGACATAATGGTCCAGTGTTTGTTGGCTGGTATGCAAGCAGCCTCAAACAAAACTGTGAATTTTAACAAATTAAAAGAAATTGTTCAAAATCCAGAAGAAAATCCAGCCACATTCTTAAATAGGCTGCCTGAGGTTCTAACCCAATATATCTGGTTAGATCCGGCCTCCCCCACAGGGGCCACCATTTTGGCGTCTTATTTCATTTCTCAATAAGCTCCTGACATTCGTAAAAAACTTCAAAAGGTAGAGGATGGTCCTCGGGCACCAATACAAGACCTGGTTAAATTAGCCTTTAAGGTCTATAACTACAGAGAGGAGACGGCTGAAGCACAGTGACAGGCTCGCCTTAAACAGAAAGCACAGCTCCTAGCAGCAGCTTTACACCCCAGTTGTAACCCCAGGCCAGAGAGCACACACCCTGCAGACTCCAAGGCTACAAAAGGAGCCTGCTGTAAGTGCGGTAAGGCAGGACACTATGCCAACAGGTGTCTGCAAGGTCTCCGAGCCCCAAGGCAGCCTTGCTATAAGTGGAAGGCATCAAGACATTGGGACAGTGAATGACACTCATCCACCAGCAACCCCCTGCCCTGCTTGCCAACAGGGAGGACACTGGAAGTCTGATTGCCCCACCCTGAGAACAGGTGCAGCATCTCCACCTGACCCCCTTTCCGAGGATCCTGGGAGCTCCTTCCATCTCCTACATCTGGACGACGACAACTGAAGGTGCTGAGACTCGGGGACCCCCATCACCCTTACCGAGCCGCAGGTAACTCTCCTGGTAGTGGGTAAGACAATTAATATTTTAATAGATAGCGGGGCTACCTATTCTGTTTTGCCGTCCTTCTCTGGACCTAGCCTTCCATCCAATATCTCTGTACTAGGAGTAGACGGAAAGCCATCCACTCCACGAAAACCTCCACTCCTTAATTGCTGCCTGGCCAACAACTACTTTGCACACTCGTTCCTCATTACATCCCCATGCCCTACCCCCTTACTAGGCCGAGACATCCTGAGCACCTTAAAGGCCTCCATATACATTCCCAACAACCCATCCATTCCCCTTCAACCCCCTCACGACCTGTTGCTCATGCTTTGTGCAGGCACACATGCTCTTCCTATGTCGCCCCCACCCCCCCATCTTCCCCATTTCTGTACACCCTCAAGTGTGGTACACTTCCACCCCGGTCATAGCTGCCCACCACCCACCAGTTCTTGTCAAGCTCAAAGATCCCACTCGTTTCCCAAACCGCCCCCAATTATCTCTCTCTCCAACACATCTACAAGGTTGAAAGCCAATTATCACCGCACTACTTAGCCCACATATTCTTGTCCGCATACATTCCCCCTGTAACACTCCAATACTTCCATAAGAAGGCAGACGGAACGTTAAGGTTAGTACACGATCTTCGGCTAGTCAATGAGGCTATCCGTCCAATGCACCCTGTAGTTCCCAAACCTTACACACTTCTGTCCCATATCCCCACCAATTCTACTTATTTTACTGTGCTAGATCTTAAGGATGCTTTCTTTACCATACCCCTACACACAGACTGCCAGTTCCTTTTTGCTTTCACATGGGAGGACCCAGACACACATATCTCCACTCAACTGACGTGGACAGTCCCCCCACAAGGGTTCCGGGACGGCCCCCATTTCTTTGGTCAGGACTTAGCAAAAGACCTTGCCTCCTGCCCTCTCACTAATAGCAAAGTTCTGCAGTATGTAGATGATCTCCTAATCTGTAGCCCTACCAAACAAGACTCTCTTCTAGACACTGCAACTCTCCTCAACCATTTAGGCTCATTAGGTTATAGAGTATCTATACAAAAGCCCCAAATTTCTTGCCAAACCATCATATACTTAAGAATTAAAATCACCCCAACAACCCGGTCACTAACTACCAACTGCACGGCCCTAATATGTAACCTTCTTCCCCCTCAAAATGCAAAAGAAATTCAATCCTTCCTAGGTCTAATAGGCTTTTTCATACATTGGATCCCCAATTTTGGAATATTAGCTAAGCCTTTATACACCGCAGTTAAAGAAAACCCACATGGGCGTTTGTCCAACCCCAACTTGATCTCGACTCATTTCACCCGCTTAAAAGCTTGTCTTCTCTCGCAACCCACTCTCTCACTACCTGATTTCCAGCGTCCCTTCCCACTCTTTACAGATGAAAGGCAGAAAGTGGCAGTTGGTCTTTTAGCCCAGCCTGTCAGCATCACCCACCGCCCTGTGGCCTATCTATCCAAACAACTAGTCCCAACTGTACAAGGCTGGCAACCCTGTCTGCGTGCGTTAGCAGCTGCAGCCTGCCTGAACCAGGAAGCAAAAAACTCAATAGAGGCAGTAACCTAACAGTCCTCTCCACACACCGCCTTCAGGATCTCATCTCTCATAAAAGTATTAGCCACTTAACTCCATCCCGGCTCCAATGTTTCCATCTCTTATTCATAGAAGACGCCACTGTTACATTAGAAATTTGCTCCTCTCTAAATCCAGCCACTTTAAGCCAGACCCTCTTAAACCATCCCATACTAAACCATTCTTGTCCTGAGGTTATGGAGGCTCAACCCCTCAGGCACCTACACTTGCATGACTGGCCCCTTCAGAATGCACAACTAACTCTATTTGTGGATTGCAGCTCCTTCATCAAAACTCAAGGAAACAGTCAGGCAGGATATGCAGTAGTTACCTCCTCCACAGTTTTAGAGGCAAAACCCCTACCACAGGGGACCACATCACAGCAGGCAGAACTCACTGCACTAACCAAGGCACTCCTACTATCAAAAGGAAAAACAGTAAACATATACACAGATTCAAAATATGCTTTTCTCATTGCACACACCCATTCAGTCATCTGGAGAGAGAGAGGGTTTTTAACTATCGGTGGTACCCCTATTATTAAAAAAATACAAATATTCAAACTACTAGATGCACTATCGGCCCCTTCCAAGGTAGCCATTATACATTGTAAAGGTCACCAAACTTCATCTAACCTGGTAGCAGCTGGCAACAATTTCGCTGACGTCATTGCCAAGTCATCCGCCGGATTTTCCACCCCTAAACCTCCTTCTGTCTGTTTTCTCTTCCCCCAGTATGCCCCTAATTACACTCAGGAAGAAAAGGCTAAGCTATTACAAAATCCAACAGCCAAACTAACTACAGGTGACTGGATATATATTAATAACAAATTAGTCATTTCTGAAACACAACTCCATACAATTCTAACAGACATACATGATTCTTTACATATAGAACCCAAAGCCTTATATAATCTTCTAAATCCCCTCCTCCACTGTCCAACACTACAAAAAAACTTACTTACAATCAACCAGCAGTGCTCTACCTGCCTAAAGGCAAATCCTCAAGGTGCATTGCGTAATCCCCATCCCAGCCATCAACTCAGAGGACACCAACCAGGTGAAGATTGGCAAATTGATTTCACACATATGCCAAGACATAAAAAATTCAAGTACCTCTTAACCCTTGTGGACACCTTTTCAGGGTGGATAGAGGCCTATCCTACCACAGGAGAAACCGCGAACATTGTTGCCTCTATACTCACTGGTATACTATCCCTAGGTTTGGCCTCCCGGTCACTCTTCAATCCGACAACAGTCCAGCATTCATCTCTAAGGTAGTCCAACAGGTGGTAGCCCTCCTACACATCACCTGGAAACTCCACATCCCTTATAGGCCTCAGTCTTCTGGTAAGGTGGAAAAGGCTAAAGGACTCATCAAACAACAGCTCACCAAACTCTCAATCGAAACCCGGCAGGCGTGCATAACTCTCCTTCCCTTAGCTCTGACCTGGCTGCGGGCAGCACCTCGAAGCCCAACAGGCCTCAGTGCATTCGAATTCTTCTACGGACGGCCCCTAACCCTCCAGCAAATACCTTCCCTGCCCGCCCCTTTGGCGAACTACCTCCCATGTCTCACTCTTCTCAGACAACTCCTAAGACAACACGCTGATTTAGCACACCCTCTTGCAACAGACGCCTACAACCCACATCTCTCCCTCAGTCCCGGAGACCAAGTATACATAAAAGATATCCAAGCCAAAGACTTACAGCCCAGGTGGAAAGGCCCATACACTGTCCTCCTGTCTACACATAGAGCAGCAAAACTCCTAGGACACACGCATTGGATTCATATTTCCCAGCTAAAAAGGGCTCCCACTGAGAACACTGAGAACAATCAGTGGACATCAGTTCAACTTTCCCCCACTCGCCTCAAACTTACAAAACTTCCTTGACTATCTCATGCTCCCTGACCCCTGGCACTAAGCTTGCTTTCTCACCATCCTCTACATAAACCTATCAGACTTTCAATACATAACCCCAGACCCATATCTACCTCCAGACAATAGTCCGGAGCAGTGGTTCTCCTGTCTCCTAACCTTCATCGAACATCTTCAGTGGCAAAGGACACTCTGCTACTACACTGAAAATTAAGTCTCATTTTATACTGATATTGCTGTCTCACTCATACACTCCGACCTTTGCTAGTCCTCCTACTGTACAGCATTTTTTTTTTCATCACTGAGACTTGGTCACAAGACAGCCGAACACAATCAGTAGTAGTACATAGTTCTGCCAGTTGTCTTCCTTAAGGCTGTCAAACTTCTCTCGGGACAATAGAGACCCCTTCTCATGGCTCACACTTATCCGCCAAGGGCTAAACTTAACCTACACTGTGAATATAACCAATCTCTCCCATTGCTTCCTCTATGAGGCTTTAGAAGCCCCCACCCCCACCCCCAGTTGCAGCCCAATGCCCATGGCCTTCAACACAACTGGTCAAACATCCCACAATTTATTCACACTCCAGGCGCCACTATACCAAAATCCAAATAGCCGAATCCTTCCTTTTTGTTATTCAACCCCAAATTCATCCTGGGGTAATCATACTCAGGTGCCCAATGGAGGCCAAACAGCCCCCATTGGAGGCTATTTCTGGTGCAAGGGTTCCCTTTCTAAAACCTTTAACCAAACTGTCACAACTCAATCTCAATCTCTCTGTTTCCCAGTATCCTTAGTACCCACACTCACCCTGTATAGCAAGGCTGAACTAGTCGAACTGACACTGCAGCTACACCCTCCTGCCAATCGCTTACAAAAACGGACTGTTTTCCTCCCTCTAGTTATTGTAATCAGCTGAAAGCCTGGCCTCCCTGCAGTGCCGAACTACCTCAATAGCCCAAGTAGCTGCCCAAAACAGGCGAGCCCTAGACTTGCTCACAGCTGAAAAAGGAGGCACTTGTCTCTTCCTTGGAGAAGAGTGCTGCTATTATGTTAGCGAGTCAGGCCTAGTAGACACTAACATTCACACACTCTATAAAATAAAAAACTGAAATACAGAACCTTAATACCCCAACCTTGCCGGGATCTTCCTTCTGGGTTTTGCCCATATTCCAACAAATGCTTCCATTCCTCATTCCTATACTAATACTGTATCTTATTTTATTCTTCATCCGTACGTCCAAATACCAACCATAGGCCCCGACCTTAATGACACCCTTTAACAGCAGGAAGTAGCCAGACAGTCCACGGCACCCCTTATCATTATTATCAATAAAAGGCTGGACTGTTTGGATAAACGGAGGCAAGATGGCGCACTTCTGCATTCTTCATCACGAACTTGTCTCGCGCGCATGAAAATGCAGCCAGCGCCCAGGAAGGTGCAGACCAACCAGGCATGCACCAAGTGAGGTCAATGGAAGAGACCAAGATTTACCTGGTCGCACCTACGGAACGCCCCTGACACGCCCTTGCCCCGCCTATTGCCCTCCCACTCCTAGAAAAGCAGTTCCCGGTGAGCGTCTCGCACGGACTTCCCAGCCCCCCACTCCTGTCATGACTGCATTAGGAATTCCGTCTGAGAGCTGCACGCAGTCACTCTCTGGGCCTCCTTTGCCGGATGCCGACAGACCTCTCCCTACCCACCTTCTTCCCTGAAGTTAGGTGACCAAAAATAAATTTGCAGTTTTGTTCCTACCCTTGCCTACTCGCTGGTTCTTTTGTGTTCTTAGAAAAACAAATCTGTAAGGAGAGGCTTAACTAAACAAGAGACATTAAGATGACTCAGAGTAGTTTCACAGAAAGCTTCCTTCTGGATTTTATCTGAGGATATTTCTTTCTCCATGTTCTAAGGATCGTTCCCAAATCTCTTTCCTCAGATTCCACAAAAATAGTGATTTCAATCTGCTCAATCCAAAGAATGGTTTAAATCTTTGAGATGAATAAACACATCGCAAAGCAGTTGCTCAGAAAGTTACTCTGCAGGTTTCATCGGAAGATGTTTGCTTGCTCAACACAAGCCTCTGGGCATCACTAAATATCCCTTCACAGACTCTTCAAAGACAGAATTTCGAAACTGGGCAACATGGAGTAAGAATAAATTCTGTGAAGTGAATGCAAATATCAGAGAGGAGATTCCTGGGATGAATTTTTCTCGATTTTATTTCAGTATATTTTACTATTTGCCACTGACTTGTGAGAAAAGAGGTATAACACCCTCAGTGGAATGCATACATCACAAAGTAGTTTCTCAGAAATCTTCTATCCAGTTTTTATCTGAAGATATCTCCTCTTTCACCGTAGGCCTGAAAGTGCTCCCAAATGTCCCTTCACGGATCTGTGCATGACGGAGTTTCCAAACTGCATAATATAATTAAAGTTTTTACTATGCGAGCCGAATAAATATATCTAACACAAAGCAGTTTCACAGAAATTTTCTTTTCAGTTTTTGTCTGAGGGTATTTCCTTTTTCACC
The DNA here is from genome assembly GCF_002776525.5 of Piliocolobus tephrosceles. Lineage (NCBI taxonomy): Eukaryota > Metazoa > Chordata > Mammalia > Primates > Cercopithecidae > Piliocolobus > Piliocolobus tephrosceles. Next base: position 128,010,972 of record NC_045435.1, on the reverse strand, counting down.
ACAGTCATCGCTATATTCCCGAATATTTCTTGGTAGCTTTTCCTCAAAAAGGGATTCTGGAATCCTTTAAAAGAAGAAAGGCATATTTCTTTTTTTTTTTTATTACTATACTTTAAGTTCTAGGGTACACGTGCACAATGTGCAAGTTTGTTAGTTATGTATACCTGTGCCACGTTGCTGTGCTGCACCCATCGACTCGTCAGCACCCATCAACTTGTCATTTATATCAGGTAAAACTCCCAATGCAATCCCTCCCCCCACCACCCTCACCATGATAGGCCCCAATGTGTGATGCTCCCCTTCCCAAGTCCAAGTGATCTCATTGTTCAGTTCCCACATATGAGTGAGAATATGTGGTGTTTGGTTTTCTGTTTCTGTGATAGTTTGCTAAGAATGATGGTTTCCAGCTGCATCCACATCCCTACAGAGGATGCAAATTCATCCTTTTTATGGCTACATAGTATTCTATGGTATATATGTGCCCCATTTTCCTAATCCAGTCTATCACTGATAGACATTTGGGTTGATTCCAAGTCTTTGCTATTGTGAATAGTGCCGCAATAAATATACGTGTGCATGTGTCCTTATAGCAGCATGATTTAGAACAAAGCTGGAGGCATCACGCTACCTGACTTCAAACTTTTCTTCAAGGCTACAGTAACCAAAACAGCATGGTACTGGTATCAAAACAGAGTTATAGAACAATGGAACAGAACAGAGTTCTCAGAAATAATACCACACATCTACAGCCATCTGATGTTTGATAAACCTGAGAGAAACAAGAAATGGGGAAAGGAATCCCTATTTACTAAATGGTGCTGGGAAAATTGGCTAGCCATAAAGAGAAAGCTGAAAATGGATCCTTTCCTTACTCCTTATACGAAAATTAATTCAAGACCGATTAGACACTTAAATATAAGACCTAATACCATAAAAACCCTAGAAGAAAACCTAGGTAGTACCATTCAGGACATAGGCATGGGCAAGGACTTCATGTCTAAAACACCAGATGAAAGGTATATTGCTGTGAGTGGAATGCACACGTCACAAAGCAGCTCCTCAAAAAATTTCTCTCCAGTTTCTATATGAAGACGTTTCCTTTCTCACCATCAGCCACAAAGCCCTGCAAAGTATCCCTTAGTAGACTAAGCAAAAACAGTGTTATGATACAGCTCAAAGAAGAGAGAAGCTTAACTGTGTGAGCAGAATTCACGTGACACAGAGCAGGATCACCGAAAGCTTCCTTCTGGTTCTCTCTGACGTTATTTCTTTTTCAGGATATTCTAAACAGTGTTTCCAAATGTCGTTTCTCAGATTCCACAGAAAAAGGGATTTCAAACTGCTCAATCCAAAGAGTGATTTAATGCTATGAGAAGAATACAAACATCACAAAAGAGTTGCTCTGAAAGCATCTGTCCGATGTTCGTTGGAAGACATTTCCTTGCAACATACAGGCCTCTGGTGGCCACTTACTACCTTTTCGTAGAACCCTCAAAGACCGACTTTCAAACTGGGAAATGTAGAGTAAGCTTTGACACTGTGAAAAATATGGAGCTGATAGAGAGCAGTTTTTTCGAGTGCTTCTCTCTGTTTTCTATTGGACGACATTTCACTTTTTGCCATAGTCCTCAATGTGCTCCGAATATCACTCTTTTGGTTTTACAGGAAGAGTGTTCAAACTGCCTTTTGAGAAGAAAGTTATAAATCCCTGAGTGGAATGTGCACATCACCAAGCAGTTTCTCAGAAAGCTACTTTCCAGTTTTTATGTTACTATATTTCCCCTTTCCCCATATTCCCGAATGGTATCCCGATTATCCCTTCGTGGATCCATTCACGAGGGAGGTTCCAAGCTGCGTAATGTAAAGAAAGCTTCATGTATTTGAGATTAATAAACACAGCAAAAGCAGATTCAGAGAAAGCTCTTTCCAGTTTTTATCTGAAGATATTTCATTTTTCACCAGAGTCCAGAATGTGCTCCAAAGTTCCCTTCGTGGATCCGTCCATGACAGTTTCCAAGCTACGTAATGCAAAGAAAGCTTTAAATATTTGAGATGATTACACATATCACTGAGTAGTTTCCTAGAAAGCTTCTTTCCAGTTTTTGTCTGAGTCTATTTCCCTTTTCACCATCAGCATTAACATGCTCCCGAATGTCACTTGGTACCAGTTTCTCAAAAAGGGTTTCCCTGACGCTGTATGAGAAGAGAGGTATAACACTGTGAGTGGAATGCACACGTCTCAAAGCATTTCCTCGGAAAGCTTCCCTCCAGTTTCGGTCTGAACATATTTGCTTTTTCAACATAACCCTCAAAGGGCTCCCGAATATCCCATCACATGCTAAACATACACAGGGTTAGAAAACTGCTCAATGAAAAGTGAGGCTTAACTAAGTGAGAGAAATTAAGACGACACAGAGCAGTTTCACAGAAAGCTTCCTTCCGGATTTTACCTAAGGGTATTTCTTTCTCCATATTCTAAGGATGGTTCCCAAATGCCCTTCCTCAGATTCCACAAAAACTGATCTCAAGCTGCTCAATCCAAAGAATGGTGTAATGCTATGAGACGAATACACACATTGCAAAGCAGTTGCTCAGAACGTTTCTCTGCAGTTTTCATTGGAACACGTTTCCTTGCTCACCACCATCCACTGAGCATCACTAAATATCCCTTCACAGATCTTTCAAAGACAGAGTTTCAAAACTGGACAACATAGACTAAGCATTAACCCTATGATGTGAATGCACATATCAGAGAGCAGATTTTTGGAACCCTTCTTTCTCGATTTTATTTCAGTATATTTCACTATTCGCCATAGTCCTCAAGCATTCTGAAATATTACTTTTTCGGTTTCACAGGATCAGTGTTCAAACACTGCCTTGTGACAAAAGAGGTATAACTCCCTGAGTGGAATGCATACATCACAAAGTAGTTTCTCAGAAAGCTTCTATCCAGTTTTTACCTGAAGATATCTCCTTTTTCACCGTAGGCCTGAATGTGCTCCCGAAGTTCCCCTCGTGGAATTGTGCATGACTGAGTTTCCAAACTGCGTAATACAATTATATTTTTAACTATGGGAGAGGAATAAATATACCTAACACAATGCAGTTTCACAGAAATCTTCTTTCCAGTTTTTGTCTGAGGATATTTCCTTTTCCACCACAGTCGTCACTATACTCCCGAATATCTCTTGGTAGCTTTTTCTCCAAAAGGATTCTGGAATCCTCTAGGAGAAGAAAGGTATATTTCGGTGAGTGGAATGCACACGTCACAAAGCAGCTCCTCAGAAAGCTTCTCTCCAGTTTCTATCTGAAGACGTTTCCTTTCTCACCGTAAGCCTCAAATCCCTCCAGAATATCCCTTTGCAGAGTAAACAAAAACAGAGTTATGATACAGCCCAATGAAAAGAGAATCTTAACTGCATGAATGGAATTCACGTGACACAGAGCAGTTCCACAGAAAGCTTCCTCCTAGTTTCTCTCCGAGATTATTTGTTTTTCAGGATATTCTAAAGAGCATTTCCAAATGTCCTATCTTAGATTCCACTTGAACAGTGATTTCAAACTGTTCGATCCAAAGAATGATTTAACTCTATTAGATGAACACAAACATCACAAGAGAGCTGTGCAGAAAGCTTTTCTCCGATTTTTGATGGAAGACCTTTCCTTGCCTCACACAGGCCTCCGTTCGCCACTTACTATCCCTTCGCAGAACCCTCAAAGACCTACTTTCACACTGGGAAATGTAGAGTAAGCTTTAACACTGTGAAAAGTACGGACCTGCCAGAGAGCAGTTTTTTCGAGTGCTTCTCTCTGTTTTTTATTGGACGACATTTCACTTTTTGCCCTAGTCTTCAATGTGCTCTGAATATCACTCTTTTGGTTTTACAGGAAGAGTGTTCAAACTGTGTCTTATGAGAAGAAAGTTATAACTCCCTAAGTGGAATACACACAACACAGGGCAGTTTCTCAGAAAGCTTCTCTCCAGTTTTTATCTGACTATATTTTCTATTTCACCATAGGCACGAATGTGTTCTCAAATATCCTTTCGCGGATACATCCACAAGGGAGTATCCAAGCTGCGTAATGTAAAGAAAGCTTCATCTATGTGATATGATAAAACATAGCAAATAGAAGATTCACAGAAAGCTTCTTTCCAGTTTTTATCTGAAGATATTTCCTTTCTCACCATAGTCCAGAAAGTGCTCCAGAAGGTCCCTTCGTGGATCACTCCATGACAGTTTCCAAGCTGTGTAATGTAAGTAAAGATTTTTCTATGTGAGATGATTACATGAATCACAGAGTAGTTTCCTGGAAAGCTTCTTTCCAGTTTTTGTCTGAGGCTATTTCCCTTTTCACCATCAGCATCAGCATGCTCCTGAATATCACTTGGTACCTGTTTCTCCAAAAGGGTTTCCCCGATGCTGTATGAGAAGAGAGGTATAACACTGTGACTGGAATTCACACGTCACAAAGTAGTTACTCGGAAAGCTTCTCTCCAGTTTCGGTCTGAATATATTTCGTTTTTCACCGTTAGTCTCAAAGTGCTTCCGAATATCCCATCACACCCTAAACACACACAGGGCTAGAATGAAAATGAAAAGAGAGGCTTATCTGAGTGAGAGGAAACAAGACGACACAGAGCAGTTTCACAGAAAGCTTCCTTCTGGATTTTACCTGAGGATATTTCTTTCCCATATTCCAAGGATAGTTACCAAATGTCCTTCCTCAGATTCCACAAAAACAGTGATTTCAAGCTGCTCAATCCAAAGAATGGTTTAACGCTATGAGACGAATACACACATCGCAAAGCAGGTGCTCAGAACGTTTCTCTGGAACTTTTATCAGAAGACGTTAACTTGGTCACCACAAGCTTCCGGGCGTCACTAAATATCCTTTCACAGATTCTTCAAAGACAGAGTTTTGAAACTCTGCAACATAGAGTAAGCATTAACACTGTGAAGTGAAGACACATATCAGAGAGCATATTCTTGGAACGCTTCTTCCTCAATTTTATTTCAGTATATTTTACTATTCGCCATAGTCCTCAATGTGAACAGAAATATCACTGTTTTGGTTTCACAAGTACAGTGTTCAAACATGCCTTGTGAGAAAAGAGGTATCACTCCCTGAGTGGAATGCATACATCCCAAAGTAGTTTCTCAGAAAACTTCTATCCAGTTTTTATCTGAAAATATTTCCTCTTTCACTATAGGGCTGAATGTGCTCCCGAATGTCCCTTCTTGGATCAGTGCCTTAAGGAGTTTCCAAAATGCGTAATATAAGAAAAGTTTTAACTATGCAAGATGAATAAATATATCTAACACAAAGCAGTTTCACAGAAATTTTCTTTCCAGTTTTTCTCTGAGGATATTTCCTTTTCCACCATAACCCTCGCTATACTCCAGAATGTCTCTTGGTAGCTTTTTCTCCAAAAGGGATTCCGGAATCCTATATGGGAAGAAGGGTATATTTCTGTGAGTGGAACGCACATGTCACAAAGCAGTTCCTCAGAAAGCTTCTCCCAGTTTCTATTTAAAGACATTTCCTTTCTCACGGTAAGCCTCAAAGCATTCCAGAATAACCCTTTGCAGTCTAAACAAAAACAGTGTTATGATACTACTCTATGAAAAGAGAAGGTTAACTGTGTGACCAGAATTCACGTGACACAGAGGAGATTCACAGAAAGCTTCCTTCTGGTTTTCTCTGAGGTTACTTCTTTTTCAGGATATTCTAAGGAGGGTTAACAGATGTCCTTTCTCAGATTCCACAGAAATAGTGATTTCAAACTGCTCAATCCAAAGAATCATATAACCCTATGAGATGAATACAAACATCACAAAAGAGTTGCATGGAAAGATTCTCTAGGATATTCGATGGAACACATTTCCTTGCTCGACACAGGATTCTGGTTGCCACTTACTATAACTTTGTAGGAAACTCAAAGACTGACTTTCAAACTGCGGAATGTAGAGGAAGCTTTAACCCTGTGAAAAGAATGGACATGTCAGAGAGCAGCTTTTTTGATTGCTTCTTTGTGTTTTTTATTGGGCGACATTTGACTTTTTGCCATAGTCTTCAATGTGCTCCGAATATCACTCTTTTGGTTTTACAGGAATAGAGTTCAAACTCTGCCTTATGAAAAGAAAGTAATAGCTGCCTGAGTGGAATACACAAATCACCAAGCAGTTTCTCAGAAAACTTCTCTCCAGTTTTTATCTGACTATATTTCCTATTTCACCATAGGCCCGAATGTGATCCCAAATATCCCATCGTGGATACATCCACGAGGGAGTTTCCAAGCTGTGCAATGGAAGGAAAGCTTCAGGTGTGTGAGATGATTAAACACAGCAAAATCAGAATGACAGAAAGCTTCTTTCCATTTTTTTTCTGAAGATATTTCCCTTTTCACCATAGTCCTCAATGTGCTCTCGACGGTCCCTTCGTGCATCCATCCGTGACAGTTTCCAAGCTGAGTAATGTAAAGAAAGCTTTAACTATGTGAGATGATTACAGATATCAGAGAGTAGTTTCCTGGAAACCATCTTTCCAGTTTGTGTCTGAGGCTATTTCCCTTTTCACCATTGGCATCAACATGCTCCTGAATATCACTTGCTACCTGTTTCTCCAAAAGGGTTTCCCCGACGCTGTATGAGAAGAGAGGTATAACACTGTGACTGGAATGCACTTGTCACAAAGCAGTTCCTCACAATGCTTCTCTCCAGTTTAGCTCTGAACCTATTTCCTTTCTCACTGTTAGCCTCAAAGTGCTCCTGAATATCCCATCATACGCTAAGCATACACAAGGCTAGAAAACTGCTCAATGAAAAGAGAGGCTTATCTGAGTGAGAGAAATTAAGACGGCACAGAGTAGTTTCACAGAAAGCTTCCTTCTGGATTTTACCTGAGGATATTTCTTTCTCCATATTCTAAGGATCGTTCCCAGATGTCCTTCCTCAGATTCCACAAAAACAGTGATTTCAAGCTGCTCCATCCAAAGAATGGTTTTACTCTTTCAGACGAATAGACCCACAGCAAAGCAGTTCCTCAGAACGGTTCTTTGCAGGTTTCATTGGAAGGCGTTTCCTTGCTCACCACAAGCCTCCGGGCGTCACTAAGTATCCCTTCACAGATTCTTCAAAGAGACAGTTTCAAAACTGAGCAACATAGAGTAAGCATTAACTCTGTGATTTGGATGCACATATCAAGGAGCAAATTCTTGAAACCTCCTTGCTCGATTTTATTTCAGTATATTTCACTATTGGCCATAGTACGCGATGCGTTCCGAAGTATCACATTTTCGGTTTTGCAGGAACAGTGTTCAAGCACTGCCTTGTGAGAATAGAGGTATAACTCCCTGAGTGGAATGCATACATCACAAAGTAGTTACTCAGAAAGCTTCTATACAGTTTTTATCTGAAGATATCTCCTCTTTCACCATAGGGCTGAATGTGCTCCCGAATCTCTCTTTGTGGATCTGTGCATGACAGAGTTTCCAAACTGCGTAATATAATTAAAGTTTTAACTATGTGAGATGAATAAATATGTCTAACACAAAGCAGTTTCACAGAAATCTTCTTTCCAGTTTTTGTCTGAGGATATTTCCTTTTTCACCATAGTCGTCGCTATACTCCCAAATAAATCTTCGTAGCTTTTTCTTCAAAAGGGATTCTGAAATCCTCTATGAGAAGAAAGATATATTTCTGTGAGTTGAATGCACACATCACAAATCAGCTCCTCAGAAAGCTTCTCTCCAGTTTCCATTTGAAGACAATTCCTTTCTCAATGTAAGCCTCAAAGCCCTCCTGAATATCCCTTCACAGACTAAACAAAAATATTATGAAACAGCTCAATGAAAAGAGAAGCTTAACTCTGTGAACGGAATTCACATGACACAGAGCAGTTTCACAGAAAGCCTCATTCTGGTTTCTCTCTGCGGTTATTTCTTTTCCAGGATATTCTAAAGTGCATTTCCAAATGTCCTTTCTCAGATTACACAGAAACAGTGATTTCAAACTGCTCAATCCAAAGAATGATTTAACGCTATGAGATGAATACAAACATCACAAAAGTGTTGCACAGAAATCTTCTCTCCAATTTTTGATCGAAGACATTTTCTTGCCTCACACAGGACTCCGGTCACCAATTACTATCCCTTCACAGAACCCTGTTCACAGAACAGTGTTGAAACTGTGCCTTATGACAAGAAAGTTAAAAGTCCCTGAGTGGAATGCGCACATCATCAAGCAGTTTCTCAGAAAGCTTCTCTCCAGTTTTATTTGACTCTATCTCCTATTTCACCATAGGCCTGAATGTGATCCCAAATATCCCTTCGCAGATCCATCCACGAGGGAGTTTCCAAGCTGTGTAATGTAAAAAAAGCTTCATTTATGTGAGACGAATAAACGTTTCAAAAGGAATATTCACAGAAATCTTCTTTCCAGTTTTAATCTGAAGATACTTCCTTTTTCACCAGAGTCCAAAATGTGCTCCTGAAGGTCCCTTCATGGATCCGTCCATGACAGTTTCCAAGCTCTGTTATGTAAAGAAAGCTTTATCTATGTGAGATGATTACACATATCACAGAGTAGATTCCTAGAAAGCTTCTTTCAGTTTTGTCTGCTGCTATTTCCCTTTTCATAATTGGCATCGACATGCTCCCGAATATCACTTGGTACCTGTTTCTCCAAAAGGGATTCGCGAAGCTCTATGAGAAGAGAGGTATAACATGGTGACTGGAATGCACACGTCACAAAACAGTTCCTTGGAAAGCTTCCCTCCAGTTTCGGTATGATCATATTTCCTTTTTCACCGTTAGCCTCAAAGTGCTCCCGAATATCCCATCACATGCTAAACATACACAAGGCTAGAAAACTGCTCAGTGAAAAGAGAGGCTTATCTGAGTGAGAGGAATTAAGACGACAAAGAGCAGTTTCACAGAAAACTTCCTTCTGGATTTTACCTGAGGATATTTCTTTCTCCATATTCTAAGGATGTCCTTCCTCAGATTCCACAATAACAGTGACTTCAAGCTGCTCAACACAATGAATGTTTGAAATCTTTGAGACGAATACACACATCGCCATGCAGTTGCTCAGAACGTTTCCCTGCTGGTTTCATCGGCAGACATTTCCTCGCTCACCAGGAGGCTCCGTGTGTCACTAAATGTCCCTTCACAGATTCTTCAAAGACAGAGTTTTGAAACACGGCAACATAGAGCAAGCATTAACTCTGTGAAGTGAATGCACATATCAGAGAGCAGATTCTTGGAATGCTTCTTCCTTGATTTTACTTCAGTGTATTTCACTATTTGCCATAATCCTCAAAGCGTTCTGAAGTATCACTTTTTCGGTTTCACAGGAACAGTGTTCAAACACTGCCTTGTGAGAAAAGAGGTATAACTCCCTGAGTGGAATGCATATATCACAAAGTAGTTTCTCAGAAAGCTTCTGTCCAGTTTTTATCTGAAGATATCTCCTCTTTCACTGTAGGCCTGAATGTGCTCCCGAATGTCCCTTAGTAGACATGTGGATGATGGAGTCTCCAAACTGCGTAATATCATTAAAGTTTTAACAATGCGAGATGAATAAATATATCTAACACAAAGCAGTTTCACAGAAATCTTCTTTCCAGTTTTTGTGTGAGGATATTTCCTTTTTCACCACAGGTGTTGCTTTTCACCCAAATATCTCTTGGCAGCTTTTTCTCCAAAAGGGATTCTGGAATCCTCTAGGAAAAGGAACCTATATTTCTGTGAGTAGAATGCACACATCACAAAGCAGCTCCTCAGAAAGCTTCCCTCCAGTTTCTATCTGAAGACGTTTCCTTTCTCACCATAAGCCTCAAAGCCCTCTGATATATCCCTTTGCAGACTAAAGAAAAACAGTGTTATGATACAACTCAGTGAAAAGAGAAGTTTAACTGGGTCAGCAGAATTCACATGACACAGAATAGGTTCACAGAAAGCTTCCTTCTGGTTTCCCTCTGAGGTCATTTGTTTTTCAGGATATTCTCAAGAGCGTTTCCAATTGTCCTTTCTCACATTCCACAGAAAGACTGATTTCAAACTGCTCAATCCAAAGAATGATTTAACGATATGAGATGAATACAAACATCACAAAAGAGTTGCGTAGAAAGCTTCTCTCTAATATTCGATGGAAGATATTTCCTTGCCTGACACAGGCCTCCGGTCGCCACCTATTACCCTTTCGCAGAACCCCCAAAGACCGGCTTTTAAATTGGGAAATGTAGAGTAAGCTTTAACCCTGTGGAAAGAATGGAAATGTCAGGGAGCCGTTTCTTCGAGTGCTTCTTTCTGTTTTTTATTGGAAGACATTTCACTTTTTGCCATAGTCTTCAATGTGCTCCGAATATCACTCTTTCAATTTTACAGCAACAGTGTTCAAACTGTGCATTATGAGAAAAAAGTTATAACTCCCTGACTGGAAAGCACATCATAGAGCAGTTTGTTTGAAAGCTTCTCTCCAGTTTTTATCTGACTATATTTCCTATTTCACCACAGGCTGGAATATGATCCCAAGTATCTCTTTGCGGATCCATCCACGAGGGAGATTCCAAGCTGCATAATGTAAAGAAAACTTTACCTATGTGAGATGAATAAACATAGCAAAAAGCAGATTCACAGAAAGCTTCTTTCCAGTTTTGATCTGAAGATATTTCCTTTTTCACCAGAATCAGAATGTGCTCCCGAAGTTGCCTTCATGGATCTATCCATTACAGTTTCCAAGCTGCATAATGTAAGGAAGGCTTTATTTATGTGAGATGATTACACATATCACAGGGAAGTTTCCTAGAAATCTTCTTCCCAGTTTCTGTCTGAGACTATTTCCCTTTTCACCATCAGCATCAACATGCTCACGAATATCACTTGGAACCTGTTTCTCCAAAAGAGTTTCCCCGACACTGTATTAGAAGAGAGGTATAACTCTGTGACTGGAATGCACACGTCACAAAGCAGTTCTTCAGAAAGCTTCTCTCCAGTTTCGGTGTGAACATATTTCTTTTTTCACCATTAGCCTCAAAGTGCTCCCGAATATCCCATCACATGCTAAACATACACTGGGCTAGGAAACTGCTCAATGAATAGAGAGGCTTATCTGAGTGAGGGGAATTAAGATGACACAGAGCAGTTTCACAGAATGCTTCCTTCTGGATTTTACCTGAGTATATTTCTTTCCCCATATTCCTAGGATCGTTCCCAAACGTCCTTCCTCCGATCCCAGAAAAACAGTGATTACAAGCTGCTCAATCCAAAGAATGGTTTAACTCTATGTGACGAATACACACAATGCAAAGCAGTTACTCAGAACGTTTCTCTGCAGTTTTCATCAGAAGGTGTTTCCTCGCTCACCAGAAGTGACCATGTGTCACTAAATATCTCTTCACAGATTCTTCAAAGACAGAGTTTCGAAACTCGGTAACAAAAAGTAAGCATTAACACTGTGAAGTGAATTCACATATCTGAGAGCAGATTCTTGGAAGGCTTCTTCCTCGATTTTATTTCAGTATATTTCACTATTCGTCATAGTCCTCAATGCATTCGGAAATATCACTTTTGTGGTTTCACAGGAACAGTGTTCAAACACTGTCTTGTGAGAAAAGAGGTATAACTCCATGAATGGAATGCAAACATCACAAAGTAGATTCTCAGAAAGCTTCTATCCAGTTTTTATCTGAAGATATCTCCTCTTTCACCATAGGCCTGAATGGGCTCCAAAATGTCCCTTCGCAGATCTGGGCATGACGGAGTTTCCAAACTGCATAATATAATTAAAGTTTTAACTTTGTGAGACTAGTAAATAGGTCTAACATAAAGCAGTTTCACAGAAATCTAATATCCAGTTTTTGTCTGACGGTATTTCCTTTTTCACCATACTCATCACTATACTCCCGAATATCTCTTGGTAGCCTTTTCTAAAAAAGGGATTCCGGAATGCTCTAGGGGAAGAAAGGTACACTTCTGTGAGTGGAATGCACACGTCACAGAGCAGCTGCTCAGAAAGCTTCTCTCCAGTTTCTATCTGAAGATGTTTCCATTCTCACTATAAGCCACAAAGCGCTCGTGAATATCCCATCGCAGACTAAACAAATAAAGTGTTATAATACTCCACAATGAAAAGAGTAGCTTAACTGTGTCAGGAGAATTCACGTGACACAGTGCAGTTTCAGAGCTCCCAAATATCACTTTACAGAATCCACAAAAACAGTGTTAGCAAACTGTTTCAAGAAGGGAAGGGGGGAACTCTGTGTAATGAAGTCACACATCAGAAAGCAATCTCTCAGAAATCTTCTCTCAAGTTATAATCTGAGGATATTTCCTTTTTCACCATGGGCCCCAGTTGGCTCCCAAATTTCACTTTGCAGATTCCACGAAAAGAGTGTTAGCAAACTGCTTTCTGAGGACTAAGTTGTAACATTGTGAGATGAATTCACAGATCACAAACAAGTTTCTCAGAAAGCTTCTTTGACATTTTTAACTGATGGTATTTCCTTTATCACGTAGGCCTCAATGCGATACGAAGTAGCCCTTCTAAGGCTCCTCAAAGACAGTGTTAATGGACTGCTCCATGAAACATAAGTGTAACTCTCTGAGATGAATTCACACATCACCAAGAAGTTTCTAAGAAATTTCTTTCTACTTTCCATCTGAGGATATTTCCTTTGTCTCCGTAAGCTTCATGCGCTAAGAATTATCCCATTGCAGATTTCAAGAAAACTGTGTTACAAACTGATCGCTGAAGAGAAACGTGTAACTCAGTGAGTTGCATTCAAACATCGCAATGCAGTTTCTCAGAAAGCTTCTTTCCAGTTATTATCTGAGAATATTTTCTTTTTCACCATAGCCCTCAGTGAGCTCCCAAATATCACCTTGCAGAATCCACAAAAACAGTGTTAGCAAACTGTTCCAAAAAGGGAAGGTTGGAACTCTATGTGAAGACGTCACACATCAGAAAGCAATCTCTCAGAAAACTTCTCTCTAGTTATTGTCTGAGGATATTTTCTTTTCAATCATGGGCCCCAATGGGCTCGGAAATATCACTTTGCAGATTCCACGAAAAGAGTGTTAGCAAACTGCTTCCTGAGGACTAAGGTGTAACTCTGTGACATGAATTCACAGATCACAAAGAAGTTTCTCAGAAAGCTTCTTTCACGCTTTTAACTGATGATATTTCCTTTATCAGTGTAGGCCTCAATGTCATACAAAGTAGCCCTTCTAAGGTTCCTCAAAGACAGTGTTAACGGACTGCTCCATGAAACATAAGTGTAACTCTGTGAGATGAATTCACACATCACCAAGAAGTTTCTAAGAAAGTTTCTTTCTACTTTCCATCTAAGGATATTTCCTTTGTCTCTGTAAGCTTCAGTGCTCTAAGAAGTATCCCTCTGCAGATTTCAAGAAAACTGTGTTAGCAAAATGATCACTGAAGAGAAACGTGTAACTCTGTGAGTTGCATTCACACATCACAATGCAGTTTCTCAGAAAGCTTCTTTCCAGTTTTTATCTGAGGTTATTTCCTTTTTCACCATAGTCCTTCATGAGCTCCCAAATACCATTTTGTAGAATCCACAAAAACAGTGTTAGCAAAATGTTCCAAGAAGGGAAGGGTGGAACTCTGTGTAATGAAGTCACACATCAGAAAGCAATCTTTTAGAAAGCTTCTCTCTAGTTATTATCTGAGGATATTTTCTTTTTCACCATGGGCCCCAATGGGCTCTGAAATATCACTTTGCAGATTCCACGAAAAGAATGTTAGCAAATTGCCTCCTGAGGACTAAGTTGTAACTCTGTGAGATGAATTCAGAGATCACAAAGAAGTTTCTGAGAAAGCTTCTTTCACATTATGAACTGATGATATTTCCCTTATCAGTGTAGGCCTCAGTGCGATCCAAAGTAGCCCTTCTCATGTTCCTCAAAGACAGTGTTAATGGACTGCTCCACGAAACTTAAGTGTAACTCTGTGAGATGAATTCACAAATCACCAAGAAGTTTCTAGGAAAGCTTCTTTCTAGTTTTCATCTGAGGATATTTCCTTTGTCACCATAATCTTTATTGCACTAAGAAGTATCCCATTGCAGATTTCAAGACAACTGTGTTACAAACTGATCACTGAAGAGAAACGTTTAACTCTGTGAGTTGCATTCACACATTGCAATGCAGTTTCTAGGAAGGTTTCTTTCCAGTTTTTATCTGAGGATATTTCCTTTTTCACCATAGCCCTTCATGAGCTCGCAAATATCACTTTGTAGAATCCAGGACAACAGTGTTAGTAAACTGTTCCAAGAAGGGAAGGGTGGAACTTTGTGTTATGAAGTCACACATCAGAAAGAAATCTCTCAGAAAGCTTCTCTCTAGTTAATATTTGAGGATATTTCCTTTTTCACCATGGGCCCCACTGGGCTCCCAAATATCACTTTGCAGATTCCACAAAAAGAGTGTTAGGAAACTGCTACCTGCGGACTAAGTTGTATCTCTGTGAGATGAAATCACAGATCACAAAGAAGTTTCTCAGAAAGCTTCTTTCACGTTTTTTTGTTTCTTTTTTTATACTTTAAGTTCTAGGGTACATGTGCATAACTTGCAGGTTTGTTACATATGTATACTTGTGGCGTGTTTGTGTGCTGCACCCATCAACCAGTCAGCACCCTTCAATTCGTCGTTTATATCAGGTATAACTCCCAATGCAATCACTTCTCCCTCCCCCATCCCCATGATGGGCCCCGATGTGTGATGTTCCCCTTCCAGAATCCAAGTGATGTCATTGTTCAGTTCTCACCTATGAGTGAGAATATGCGGTGTTTGGTTTTCTCTTCTTGTGATAGTTTGCTAAGAATGTTGATTTCCAGCTGTATCCATGTCCCTACAAAGGATGCAAACTCATCTTTTTTTATGGCTGCATAATATTCCATGGTGTATATGTGCCACATTTTCTTAATCCAGTCTGTCACAGATGGACATTTGGGTTGATTCCAAGTCTTTGCTTTTGTGAATAGTGCCACAATAAACATACGTGTGCATTTGTCTTTATAGCAGCATAATTTATAATCCTTTGGGTATATACCCAGTAGTGGGATGGGTGGATCATATGGCACATCTAGTTCTAGATCATTGAGGAATTACCATACTGTTTTCCATAATGGTTGAAATAGTTTACAATCCCACCAACAGTGTAAAAGTGTTCCTATTTCTCCACATCCTCTCCAGCACCTGTTGTTTTTAATGATTGCCATTCTAACTGGTGTGAGATGGTATCTCATTGTGGTTTTGATTTGCATTTCTCTGATGGCCAGTGATGATGAGCATTATTTCATGTGTCTGTTGGCTGTGTGAATGTCTTCTTTGGAGAAATGTCTGTTCATATCCTTTGCCCACTTTTATGGGGTTGTTTGTTTTTTTCTTGTAAATTTGTTTGAGTTCTTTGTAGATTCTGGATATTAGGACCTCTTCAAGGGGAACTACAAACCACTGCTCAGTGAAATCAAAGAGGACACAAACAAATGGAAGAACATACCATGCTCATGGATAGGAAGAATCAATATCGTGAAAATGGCCATACTGCCCAAGGTTATTTATAGATTCAATGCCATCCCCATCAAACTACCAATGAGTTTCTTCACAAAATTTTTAAAAAAGGCTTTAAAGTTCATATGGAAACAAAAAAGAGCCCGCATTGCCAAGACAATCCTAAGTCATAAGAATAAAGCTGGAGACATCACGCTACCTGACTTCAAACTATACTACAAGGCTACAGAAACCAAAATAGCATGGTACTGGTACCAAAGCAGAGATATAGACCAATGGAACAGAACAGAGTCCTCAGAAATAATACCACACATCTACAGCGATCTGATCTTTGACAAATCTGAGAGAAACAAGAAATGGAAAAAGAATTCCCTATTTAAAAAATGGTGCTGGGAAAATTGGCTAGCCATAAGTAGAAAGCTTAAACAGGATGCTTTCCTTACTCCTTATACGAAAATTAATTCTTTCACATTTTTAACTGATGATATTTCCTTTATATTTCCTTTATAAGCGTAGGCCTCAATGTGATGCAGAGTAGCCCTTCTCAGGTTCCTCAAAGACAGTGTTAATGGAAGGATCCACGAAAATTAAGTGTAACTCTGTGAGATGAATTCACACATCACCAAGAAGTTTCTAAGAAAGCTTCTCTCTAGATTTCATCAGAGGATATTTCCTTGGTCACGGTAAGCTTCATTGTGTTAAGAAGTATCCCACTCTAGATTTCAAGAAAACTGTGTTAGCAACCTGGTCACTGAATAGAAATGTGTAACTCTGTGAGTAGCATTCACCCATTGCAATGCAGTTTCTCAGAAGGCTTCTTTCCAGTTTTTATCTGAGGATATTTCCTTTTTCACCATAGCCCTCAATGTGCTCCCAAATATCACTTTGCAGAATCCATGACACCAGTGTTAGCAAACTGTTCCAAGAAGGGAAGGGTGGAACTCTGTATGATGAAGTCACACATCAAAAAGCAATCTCTCAGAAAGCTTCTCTCTAGTTATTATCTGAGGATATTTTCTTTTTCACCGTGGGCCCCAATTTGCTCCAAAATATCACCTTGCAGATTCCACGAAAAGAGTGTTAGCCAACTGCATCCTGAGGACAAAGTTGTAACTCCGTGAGATAAATTCACAAATCACAAAGAACTTTCTGAGAAAGCTTCTTTCAAGTTTTGAACTGATGATATTTCCTTTATCTTCCTAGGCTTCAATGCGATCCATAGTAGCCTTTCTCATGTTCCTCAAAGTCAGTGTTAATGGACTGCCCCACGAAATTTAAGTGTAACTCTGTGAAATGAATTCACACATCACCAAGAAGTTTCTAAGAAAGCTTCTTTCTAGTTTTCAGCTGACAGTATATTCTTTGTCAACGTAAGCTTCATTGCACTAAGAAGTATCCCATTGAAGATTTCAAGAAAACTTTACTAGCAAACTGATCACTGAAGAAAAACATGTAACTCTGTGAGTTGCTTTCACACATCGCAATGCAGTTTCTCAGAAGGCTGCTTTCCAGTTTTTATCTGAGGATATTTCCTGTTTCACCATAGCCCTCAATGAGCTCCCAAATACTACTTTGCAGAATCCACAACAACAGTGTTAGCAAACTGTTCCAAGAAGGGAAGGGTGGAACTCTGTGTGATGAAGTCACACATCAGAAAGAAATCTCTCAGAAAGTTTCTCTATATTTATTATCTGAGGATATATCCTTTTCCACCATGGGCCCCAATGGGCTGCCAAATATCACTTTGCAGATTCCACGAAAAGAGTGTTATCAAACAGCTTCCTGAGGACTAAGTTGTAACTCTGTGAGATGAATTCACAGATCACAAAGAAGTTTCTCAGAAAGCTTCTTTCACGTTTTGAACTGACGATATATCCTTTATCAGCATAGGCCTCAATGCGATCGAAAGTACCACTTCTCCGCTTCCTCAAAGACAGTGTTAGTGGGCTGCTCCATGAAATATAAGTGTAACTCTGTGAGATGAATTCACACATCACCAAGAAGTTTCTAAGAAATCTTCTTTCTAGTTTTAAACTGAGGATGTTTCCTTTGTCACAGTCAACTTCCTTGCCCTAAGAGATATCCCAATGCAGATTTCAAGAAAACAGTCTTAGCAATGGATCAAGGAAAATGAAAGTGTAACTCTGTGAGTTGCATCCACATGTCACAAGGCAGTTTTTCAGAACGCTTTTTTCCAGTTTTTATCTGAGGATATTTCTTTTTCACTACAGCCCTCAATGAGCTCCCAAATAACACTTGGCAGAATCCACGACAACAGTGTTAGGAACCTGCTGCAAGAAGGGAAAGGTGAATCTCTGTGTTATGAATTCACACATCAGAAAGCAACTTCTGAGAAGGATTCTTTCTAGTTATTATCTGAGGATATTTCCGTTTTAAACATACGCCTCTCTTCGCTCTGAAATATCACTTTGCAGATTCCACAAAAACACTGGTAGCAAACTGCTACAAGAAGGGAAAGGTGAATGTCATTGTGATGAATTCACATATCACAGTGAAATCTCTCAGAAACCTTCTTTCTCGATTTTATCTGAGGAAATTTCCGTTTTCACCATGGGCTTCCATTTGCTCCCAAATATCACTTTGCAGATTCCACGACAACAGTGTTAGCAAACTTCTTTGTGAAGACAAAGTTGTAACTCCGTGAGATGAATTCACATATCACAAAGAAGTTTCTCAGATAGCGACTTTCTAGTTTGTATTTGAGGATATTTCCTTTGTCTCCATCTGTTTCATTGCGCTAGAAAATGTCCCAATGCAGATTTCATGAAAAGAGTGTTTGCAAGCGAATCACTGAAAAGGAAAGTGAAACTCTGTGAGTTGTATTCACAGGTCACGACACAGTTTCTCAGAATGCTTCTTCCAGTTTTTATTTGAGGAGATTTTCTTTTACAAAATAACCCTCACTGGGCTCCCAAACATCACTTTACAAATTCCACAAGAACAGTCTCAGCGAAAGGCTTCATGAGGAGAAAGGTGTAACTCTGTGAGATGAATTCACAGATCACACTGAAGTTTCTCAGAAAGCTTCTTTCTCATTTTTAACGGAGGATATTTCCTTTGGCCCTATAGTCTTCAAGGGATCCGAAATATCAGTTCTCAGATTCCACAGAAACAGGGCTAGCCCAGGGCTCCACGAAACACAGGAGTAACTGAGTCAGTTGAATTCACACATCACAGAGCAGTTTCTCAGAAATATTCTTTCTTCTTTGTGCTGAGGTTATTTGTGGTCTCGGAGTGCCACCGTGTGTCTTATTGCAGTTTTTCTGAAAATACTGTTAGCAAGCTCCTGAATGAAAACAGTCATCTAACCCTGTGAGCTGAATGCACCCACAACAGAGAAGTTTCTGAGAAGGCTTCTCTGCAGATTTGTCTGAAGATATTTCATTATTCACCATGGGATTCAACGATATCAAAAACATCCCTTCTGAGCTTCCACAAAGTCAGTGCTAGCAGACTCGTCCGTGAAACTGTGCTTCGTGAAGACTAAGTTGTAGTGAAGACTAAGTTGTAACTCGGTGAGATGAATTCACATGTCACAAAGAAGTTTCTCAGAAAGCTACTTTCCAGTTTTTCTCTGAGGATATTTCCTTTCTCACCGTCAGCTTCATTGCGCTGAGAGATATCCCAATGCAGATTGCAAGAAAAGAGTCCTAGCAACGGATAATGAAAAGGAAAGTGTAACTCTGTGAGTTGCATCCACATGTCACAAGGCAGTTTCTCAGAACGCTTCTTTCAAGTTTTTATCTGAGGATATTTCCTTTTTCACCATAGCCCTCAATGAGCTTCCAAATATCACTTGCCAGAATCCATGATAACAGTGTTAGGAACCTGCTGCAAGAAGGGAAAAGTGAATCTCTGTGTTATGAATTCACACATCAGAAAGCAACTTCTGAGAAAACTTCTTTCTAGGTATTGTCTGAGGATATTTCCCTTTTCACCATAGGCCTCAATGCACTCCCAAATATCACTTTGCAGATTCCATGAAAACACTGTTAGCAAACTGCTTCATTAAGAGTAAATTGTTACTCTATGAGATGAATTCACATATCATAAAGAAGTTTGTCACAAAACCTCTTTCACGTTTTTAATTGAGGACATTTCCTGTAAAAGCATAGGCCTCAAAGCCATCCAAGGTAGCATTTCTCAGGTTCCTCAAAGACAGTGTTTATCAACTGCTCCATGAAATGTCAGTGTAACTCTGTGAGATGAGTTGACACATCACAAAGAAGTTTCTAAGAGAGTTTTTTTTAGTTTTTCTCTGAGGATATTTCCTTTGTCAATATAAGCCTCATTGCGCTCAGAAGTATCCAATTGCAGATTTGAAGAAAACTGTGTTAGCAACATGATCTCTGAAGAGAAAAGCGTATCTCTGTGAGTTGCATTCACACATCATAATGCAGTTTCTCAGAATGCTTCTTTCTAGTTTTTATCTGAGTATATTTCCTTTTTCATCATAGCCCTCAAGGAGCTCCCAAATATCACTTTGCAGATTCCACGACAACAGTGCTAGCAAACTGCTTCGTGAAGACAAAGTTGTAACTCAGTAAGATGAATTCACATGTCACAAGGAAGTTTCTCAGAAAGCGACTTTCTAGTTTCTAATCTGAGGATATTTCCTTTGTCACCGTCAGCTTCATTGCGCTAAGAAATATCGCAAAGCAGATTTCAAGAAAATATTCTTAGCAAACGAATCAATGAAAAGGAAAGTATAACTCTGTGAGTTGCATCCACATGTCACAAGGCAGTTTCTCAGAACGCTTCTTTCCAGTTTTTATCTGAGGATATTTCCTTTTTCAACATAGCCTTCAATGAGCTTCCAAATATCCCTTGCCAGAATCCATGATAACAGTATTAGGAACCTGCTGCAAGAAGGGAAAGTGAATCTCTGTGTTATGAATTCACACATCAGAAAGCAACTTCTGAGAAAACTTCTTTCTAGTTATTATCTGAGGATATTTCCGTTTTCACCATAGGTCTCAATGCACTCCCAAATATCACTTTGCGGATTCCACGAAAACACTGTTAGCAAACTGCTTCATTAAGACTAAATTGTTGCTCTAGGAGATGAATTCACATATCATAAAAAATTTGGCACAAATTTTCTTTCACGTTTTTAATTGAGGACATTTCCTATAACAGCATAGGCCTCAATGCCATCCAAGGTAGCACGTCTACAGGCTCCTCAAGGACAGTGTTTATCGACTGCTCCATCAAACGTAAGTGTAACTCTGTGAGATGAATTGACACATCACAAAGAAGTTTCTAAGAGAGGTTTTTGTAGTTTTTGTCTGAGGATATTTCTTTGGCACCTTAAGCTTCATTGCGCTCAGAAGTATCCAATTGCAGATTTCAAGAAAACTGTGTACAAAATGATCTCTGGAGATAAAAGCATAACTCTGTGAGTTGCATTCACACATCATAAAGCACTTTCTCAGAATGCTTCTTTTCAGTTTTTATCTGATTATATTTCCTTTTTCACCATAGCCCTCAAGGAGCTCCCAAATATCACTTTGCAGATTCCACGACAACCGTGCTAGCAAACTGCTTCGTGTAGACAAAGTTGTAACTCAGTAAGATGAATTCACATGACACAAGGAAGTTTCTCAGAAAGCGACTTTCTAGTTTTTAATCTGAGGATATTTCTTTTGTCACCGTCAGCTTCATTGCATTAAGAAATATGCCAAAGCAGGGTTCAAGAAAAGATTGTTAGCAAACGAATCAATGAAAAAGAAAGTGTACCTCTGTGAGTTGTATTCACAGGTCACAATGCAAGTTCTCTGAACGCTTCCTTCTAGTTTTTATATGAGGAGATTTCCTTTTTCACATTAATCCTCACTGGGCTCCCAAATATCACTTTGCAAAATCCACGAGAACAGTCTCCGCAAATGGCTTCATGAGGAGAAAGGTGTTACTCTGTGAGATGAATTCACAGATCACGTTGAAGTTTCTCAGAAGGCTTCTTTCACATTTTTAACAGAGGATATTTCCTTTGGCCCTATAGTCTTCAAAGTGATCTGAAATATCGGTTCTCAGATTCCACAAAAACAGGGCTAGCCAACGGCTCCACGAAACACAGGAGTAACTCAGTGAGTTGAATTCACACATCTCAGAGCAGTTTCTCAGAAATTCTTTCTTGTTTTAGCTAATGTTATTTGTGGTCTCAGAGCGCCATCGTGTGTCTTATTGCAGGTTCTGCGAAAACAGTGTTAGCAAGCTCCTGAATGAAAACTGTCATCTGACCCTGTGAGCTGAATTCATCCACAACAAAGAAGTTTCTCACAAGGCTTCTCTGCAGATTTATCTGAAGGTATTTCATTATTCACCATGAGATTCAACAATATCCATGACATCACTTCTGAGCTTCACAAAGTCAGTGCTAGCAGACTCCTCCGTGAAACAGTGGTGTAACACTTTGAAACGAATTCACACATCACAAAGCAGTTTCTCAGAAAGAGTCATTCTGGTTTTTCTCGGAGGATATTTCTTTTTTCACCATAGCCCTCAAAGAGCTCCCAAGTATCACTTTGCAGATTCCACGACAACAGCATTAGCAAACTGCTTCATGAAGACAAAGTTGTAACTCGGTGAGATGAATTAACATGTCACAAAGAAGTTCAGAAAGCTACTTTCTAGTTTTTCTTTGAGGAAATTTCCTGTCTTACCGTCAGCTTCATTGTGCTTACAGATATCCTAATGCAATTTGTAAGAAAAGAGTCTTAGCCACGGATCAATGAAAAGGAAAGTGTGACTCTGTGAGTTGCATCCACTTGTAACAAGGCAGTTTCTAGGAATGCTTCTTTTCAGTTTTTATCTGAGGATATTTCCTTTTTCACCATAGCCCTCAATGATCTCCCAAATATCACTTTGCAGCATCCACGACAACAGTGTTAGGAACCTGATGCAAGAAGGGAAAAGTGAATCTCTGTGTTATGAAGTCACACATCAGAAAACAACTTCCGAGAAAGCTTCTTTCTAGTTATTATCTGAGGATATTTCCTTTTTCACCATAGGCCTCAAGGCGCTCCCAAATATCACTTTGCATATTCCATGAAAACACTGTTAGCAAACTGCTTCATGAAGACTGAGTTGTTACTCTGTGAGATGAATTCACACATCACAAAGAACTTTGTCACAAAGCTTCTTTCACGTTTTTAATTGACGATAATTCCTGTAACAGCATAGGCCTCAATGCGATCCAAAGTAGCACTTCTCGGATTCTTCAAAGACAGTGTTTATCGACTGCTCCATGAAACGTAAATGTAGCTCTGTGAGATGAATAGACATATCACAAAGAAGTTTCTAAGAGAGCTTCTTTGTAGTTTTTGTCTGAGGATATTTCCTTTGTCACGGTAAGCCTCATTGGGCTCAGAAGTATCCAATTGCAGATTTCAAGAAAACTGTGTTAGCAAACTGATCTCTGAAGAGAAAAGTGTGAGTTGCATTCACATATCATAATGCAGTTTGCCAGAACGCTTCTTTCCAGTTTTAATCCGAGGATATATCCTTTTTCCCCATAACCCTCAATGAGCTCCCAAATATCACTTTGCAGATTCCACGACAACAGTGTTAGCAAACTGCTTCATGAAGTCAAAGTTGTAACTCGGTGAGATGAATTCACATGTCACAAAGAAGTTTCTCAGAAAGCTACTTTCTAGTTTTTATCTGAGGATATCTCCTTTGCCACTGTCAGCTTCTTTACGCTAAGAAATATCCCAATGCAGATTTCAAGAAAAGAGTCTTATCAAAGGTATGAATGAAAAGGAAAGTGTAACTCTGTGAGTTGCATCCACATGTCACTATGCAGTTTCTCAGAACGCTTCTTTCAAGTTTTTATCTGAGGATATTTCGTTTTTCACCACAGCCCTCAATGAGCTCCCAAATATCAGTTGGCAGGATCCATGACAACAGTGTTAGGAAACTGCTGCAAGAAGGGAAAGTGAATCTCTTTGTTATGTGTTCACACAGCAGAAAGCAACATCTGAGAAAGCTTCTTTCTAGTTATTATCTGAGGATATTTCCGTTTTCACCATAGGCCTCAAGGCGCTCTCATATATCACTTTGCATATTCCACGAAAACACTGTTAGCAAACTGCTACAAGAAGGGAAAGGTGAATGTCTCTGTGATGAATTCACAAATCACAAAGCAATTTATTAGAAAGCTTCTATCTAGATTTTATCTGAGGTTATTTGCCTTTTTCACCATGCGCCTCCATACTATCCCAAATATCACATTACAGATTCTACGACAACAGTGTTAGCAAACTGCTTCGTGAAGACAAAGTTGTAACTCGTTGAGAGGAATTCACATATCATAAAGACGTTTCTCAGAAAGTTATTTTCTAGTTTTTATTTCAGGATATTTCCTTTGTCTCCGTCAGCTTCATTGCGCTAAGAAATATCCCAATGCAGATTTTAAGAAAAGAGTGTTAGCAAAGGGATCAATGAAAAGGAAAGTGTAACTCTGTGAGTTGTATTCACAGGTTACGATGCAGTTTCTCTGAACGCTTCCTACCAGTTTTTATCTGAAGAGATTTCCTTTTTCAACGCTACCCTCACTGGGCTCCCAAATATCTTCTTGCAAATTCCACGAGAACAGTCTCAGCAAACGGCTTCATGAGGAGAAAGGTGTAACTCTGTGAGGTGAATTCACCAATCACATTGAAGTTTCTCAGAAAGCTTCTTTCTCATTTTTAACGGAGGAGATTTCCTTTGGCCCTACAGTCTTCAAAGGGATCCGAAATATTGGTTCTCAGATTCCACAAAAACAGGGGTAGCCAACGGCTCCAGGAAACACAGGAGTAACTCAGTGAGTTGAATTCACACATCGCAGACCAGTTTCTCAGAAACTTTCTTTCTTCTTTGAGCTGAAGTTATTTGTGGTCTCAGAGCGCCACTGTGTGTCTTGTTGCAGTTTCTGCGAAAACTCTGTTAGCAAGCTTCTGAATGAAAACAATCATCTAACACTGTGAGCTGAATTCACCCACAACAGAGAAGTTTCTGAGAAGGCTTTTCTACAGATGTTTCTGAAGATAATTCATTATTCACCATGGGATTCAATGATATCCAAGACATCACTTCTGAGCTTCCACAAAGTCAGTGCTAGCAGACTCCTCCGTGAAACAGTGGTATAACACTTTGAAATGAATTGACACATCACAAAGCAGTTTCTCAGAAAGCTTCATTCCGGTTTTTATCTGAGGATATTTCCTTTTTCACCGTAGCCCTCAATGAGATCCCAAATATCACTTTACAGAATCCACGAAAACAGTGTTAGCACACAGGTACAAGAAGAGAAAGGTGAATCTCTGTGTGATGAATTCACATATCGAAGGCAATTTCTCAGGAAACTTCTTTCTAGTTTTCACCTGAGGATATTTCCGTTTTCATGATGGGCCTCAGTGCGCTCCCAAATATCACTTTACAGATTCCATCACAACAGTGTTAGCAAACTGCTCCATGAAGACAAAGTTGTAACTCGGTGAGATGAATTCCCAGGTCACAAAGAAGTTTCTCAGAAAGCTACTTTCTAGTTTTTATTTGAGGAAATTTCCATTGTCACCATCAGCTTCATTGTGCTAAGAAATATCCCAATGCAGATTTCAAGAAAAGAGTGTTAGCAAACGGATCAATGAAAAGGAAAGTGTAACTCTGTGTGGTGTATTCACAGGTCACAATGCAGTTTCACCATAGGCCCGAATGTGATCCCTATCCCATGAGTTTTTGTCTGAGGATATTTCCTTATTCACCAGAGCCGTCCCTATACTCCCGAATGTCTCTTGGTAGCTTTTTCTCCAAAAGGGATTCTCGAATCCTTTTGGAGAAGAAAGTTATATTTCTTTCAGTGGAATGCACACGTCACAAAGTAGCTCCTCAGAACGTTTCTCTCCAGTTTCCATCTGAAGGCGATACCTTTCTCACCACAAATCTCAAAGCACTCCTGAATATCCCTTCTCAGACTAAACAAAAACAGTGTTATGATACTGCTCAATGGAAAGGGAACCTTAACTGTGTGAGTGGAATTCACGTGACACAGAGCAGTTTCACAGAAAGTTTCCTTCTGGTTTCTCTCTGTGGTTATTTCTTTTTCAGGATATTCCAAAGAGCGTTTCCAAATGTCCTTTATCAGATTCCACAGAAACAGTGATTTCAAACTGCTCAATCCAAAGAATGATTTAGCTCTATAAGATGAATACAAACATCACAAAAGAGTTGCACAGAAATCTTCTCTCCACTTTTCGATGGAAGACATTTTCTTGCTCGACACAGGCCTCCGTTTGCCTATTACTATCCCTTTGCAGAACCCTCAATGACTGACTTTCAAAGTGGTAAATGTAGTGTCAGCTTTAACCCTCTGAACAGAATGGACATGTCAGAGAGCAGTTTCTTCGAGTGCTTCCTTCTGTTTTTTATTGGACGACATTACACTTTATGCCATAGTCTTCAATGTGCTCTGAATATCACTCTTTTGGTTTTACAGGAACAGTGTTCAAACTGTGCCCTATGAGATGAAAGTTATAGCTCCCTGAGTGGAATGCTCACATCACCAAGCAGTTTTTCAGAAAGTTTCTCTCCATTTTTCATCTGACCATTTTTCCTCTTTCACCATAGGCCCAAATGTGATCCCAAATATGCCTTCGCGGATCCATCCAGAAGGGAGCTTCCAAGCTCCATAAAGTAAAGAAAGCTTCATCTAGGTGAGATGAATAAACATAGCAAAAAGCAGATTAACAGAAAGCTTCTTTCCAGTTTTTATCTGAAGATATTTCCTTTCTACCATAGTGATGAATGTGCTCCTGAAGGTCGGTTAGTGAATCCGACCATGACAGTTCCAAGCTGCGTAATGTAAAGAAAGCTTTATCTATGTAAGATCATTACACATATCACAGAGTAGTTTCCTAGAAAGCTTCTTTCCAGTTTTTGTCGAGGCTATGTCCCTTTTCACCATCGGCATCAACATGCTCCTGAATATCACTTGGTTCCTTTTTCTCCAAAAGGGTATCCCCGACGCTGTATGAGCAGAGAGATATAACAGTATGAGTGGAATGCACACGTCACAAAGCAGCTCCTCGGAATGCTTCTCTTCAGTTTCAGTCCTAACAGATTTCCTTTTTCACCATAGGCCACACAGTGATCCCGAATATCCCATCACACGCTAAACATACACAGGGTTAGAAAACTGCTGAATGAAAAGGGAGACATAACAGAGGGAGCAGATTTAAGATGACAGAGAGCAGTTTCAAAGAAAGCTTCCTTCTGGATTTTACCTGAAAATATTTCTTTCTCCATATTCCAAGTTTTGTTCCCAAATGTTCTTCCTCAGATTCCACACAAACAGTGATTTCAAGCTGCTCAATCCAAAGAAGGTTTAACTCTTTGAGACGAATACACACACCGCTAAGCAGTTGCTCAGAAAGTTTCTCTGGAGGTTTCATCAGAAGATGTTTCCTTGCTCACAACAACCCTCCGGGCGTCACTAAATATCCCTTCACATATTCTTCAAAGACAGATTTTCGAAACTGGGCAACATAGAATCAGCATTAAAGCTGTGAATTGAATGCACGTGTCACAGAGCAGATTCTTGAAACGCTTCTTACTCGATTTCATTTCAGTATATTTCACTTTTTGCCATAGTCCTCAATGCACCCTGAAATATCACATTTTCGGTTTCACAGAAACAGTGTTCAAAAACTGCTTTGTGAGAAAAGAGCTATAACTCCCTGAGTGGAATGCATACATCACAAAGTAGTTTCTCAGAAAGCTTCTATCCAGTTTTTATCTGAAGATATCTCCTCTTTCACCATAGGCCTGAATGTGCTCTGAGTGTCCCTTCACGGATCCGTGCATGACGGAGTTTCCAAACTGTGTAATAAAAAGAAAGTTTTAACTATTCCAAATAAATAAATATATCTAACACAGAGGAGTTTCACAAAAATCTTCTTTCCAGGTTTTGTCTGAGAATATTTCCTTTTTCACCATAGCTGTCCCTATACTCCCGAATGTCTCTTGGTACCTTTTCCTCCAAAAGGGATTTAGGAATCCTCTTTGAGTAAGAAGATATATTTCTGTGTGTGGAATGCAGACTTCACAAAGCAGCTCCTCAGAAAGGTACTCTCCAGTTTCTATCTGAAGACATCCTTTCTCTCCGTAAGCCTAAAAGCGTTGCTGAATATCCCTTTGCAGACAAAGCAAAAACAGAGTCATGATACTGATCAATGCGAAGAGAAGCTTAATTGTGTGAGGGGAATTCGCGTGACAAAGAGCAGTTTCGCAGAAAGCTTCCTTCTGGTTTCTCTCTGAGGTTATTTCTTTTTCAGGATATTCTAAAGAGCGTTTCCAAATGTCCTGTCTTAGATTCCACAGTAACAGTGATTTCAAACTGCTCAATCCAAAGAATGATTTAGCTCTATGAGATGAATACAAACATCACAAAAAGTTGTGCAGAAGGCTTCTCTCCAATTTTCGATGAAAGACATTTCCTTTTTCGACACAGACCTTCAGTTGCCCCTTACTATCCCTTCGCAGAACCCTGAAAGACAGACTTTCAACTTTTGAAATATACAGTAAGTTTTAACCCTGTGAATAGAATAGACGTGTCAGAGAGCAGTTTCTTTGAGTGCTTCTTTCTGTTTTTTATTGGACAACATTTTACTTTATGCCATAGTCTTCAATGTGCTCCAAATATCACTCTTTTGGTTTTACAGGAAGAGTCTTCAAACTGTGCCTTATGAGAAGAAATTTATAACTCCCTGTGTGGAATGCACATATCACCATGCAGTTTCTCTAAAGCTTCTCTCCAGTTTTTATCTGACTATATTTCCTATTTGACCATAGGCCCGAATGTGATACCAAATATCCCTTCGCAGATCCATCCACGAGGGACTTTCCAAGCTGTGTAATGTAAAGGAAGTCTCATCTATGTGAAATGAATAAACGTAGCAAAAAACAGATTCACAGAAAGCTTCTTTCCAGTTTTTAATCTGAAGAAATTTCCTTTTTCACCATAGTCCTGAATGTGCTCCCGAAGGTCCCTTCATGGATCACTTCATGACAGTTTCCAAGCTGCACAATGTAAAGAAAGCTTTATCTATGTGAGATGATTACACATATCACAGAGTAGTTTTCTAGAAAGCTTCTTTCCAGTTTTTGTCTGAGGCTAATTCCCTTTTCACCATCGGCATCAACATGCTTCTAAATAGCACTTGGTAACTCTTTCTCCAGAAAGGTTTCCCCGACGCTGTATGAGAAGAGAGGCCTAGCACTGTGAGTGGAATGCACATATCACAAAACAGTTCCTCAGAAAGCTTCTCTCCAGATTCGGTATGAACATATTTCTTTTTTCACCGTAAGCCTCAAAGTGCTCTAGAACATGCTAAACATACACAGCATTAGAAAACTGCTCATTGAAAAGAGAGAGTTAAGTGAGTGAGAGGAATTAAACGACACAGAGCAGTTTCACAGAAACTTCCTTCTGGATTTTACCTGAGGATATTTCTTTCTCCATATTCTAAGGATCATTTCCAAATGTCCTTCCTCAGATTCCACAAAAACAGTGATTTCAACCTGCAGAATCGAAAGAATGGTTTAACTCTATGAGACGAATACACACATCACAAAGCAGTTGCTCAGAAAGTTACTCTGCAGGTTTCATCGGAAGATGTTTCCTTGCTCTCCACAAGCCTCCGGGCATCACTAAATATCCCTTCACAGAAGCTGCAAAGACAGAGTTTCGAAACTGGGCAAAAAAGAGTAAGCATTAACACTGTGAAGTGAATGCACATATCCAGGAGCAGTTCTTGGAACGCTTCTTCATCGATTTTATTTCAGTATATTTCTGTATTTGCCATAGTCCTCAATGAGCTCCGAAATATCACTTCTTTGTTTTCACAGGAACAGTGTGCAAGCACTGGTTGTGAGAAAAGACTTATAACTCCCTGAGTGGAATAAATACATCACAAAGTAGTTTCTCAGAAAGGTTCTATTCAGTTTTTATGTGAAGATATCTCCACTTTCACCATAGGCCTGAATGTGTTCCAGACTGTCCTTTGCGGATCCGTGCATGACGGAGTTTCCAAACTGTGTAATATAAGAAAAGTTTTAACTATGCGAGATGAATAAATATACCTAACCCAAAGCAGTTTCCCAGAAAGCTTCTTTCCAGTTTTTTTCTAAGGATATTTCCTTTTTCACCGTAGCCATCCCTATACTCCTGAATGTGTCATGGTAGCTTTTTCTCCAAAAGGGATTCTGTAATCCACTATAAGAAGAAAGGTATATTTCTCTGGGTGGAACACACAAGTCACAAAGCAGCTCCTCAGAAAGCTTCTACCCAGTTTCTATCTAAACACGTTTCTTTTCTCTCCATAAGCCTCAAAGCGCTTCAGAATATCCCTTTGTAGAATAAACAAAAAGTGTTATGTTACTCCCCTATGAAAAGAGAAGCCTACCTGTGTGAGCGGAATTCACGTGACACAGAGCAGTTTCACAGAAAGAATCCTTCTGGTTTCTCTCTGAGGTTATTTCTTTTCCAGGATATTCAAAAGAGTGTTTCCAAATGTCCTTTCTCAGATTCCACAGAAACAGTGATATCAAATTGCTCACTCCAAAGAATGATTTAACTCTATGAGATGAAATAAAACATCACAAAAGAGTTGCAGAGAAAGATTCTCTCCAGTATTCGATGGAAGACGTTTCCTTGCTCAACAAAGGCCTTAGGTTGCCACTTACTAACCCTTCGCAGAACCCTCAAAGACCGACTTTCAAACTGGGAAATGTAAAGGAAGCTTTAACCCTGTGAAAGGAATGGACATGTCAGAGAGCAGTTTCTTCGAGTGTTTCTTTCTATTTTTAAATGGACTACATTTCACTTTTTGCAATAGTCTTCAATGTGCTCCGAATATCACACTTTTGGTTTTACAGGAATAGTGTTCAAACTGTGCCTTATGAGAAGAAAGTTATACCTCCCTGAGTGGAATGCACACATCACCAAGCAGTTTCTCAGAAAGCTTCTCTCCAGTTTTTATCTGACTATATTTCCTATTTCATCATTGGCCCAAATGTGGTCCCATATATTGCATCGCAGATCCATCCATGAGGGAGTATCCAAGCTCTGTAATGTAAAGTAATCTTCATCTAGGTGAGATCAATAAACGTAGCAAAAAGCAGATTCACAGAAGGCTTCTTTCCAGTTTTTATCTGAAGATATTTCCTTTTTCATCATAGTCCTGAATGTGCTCCCGAAGGTCCCTTTGTGGATCCGTCCATGACAGTTTTTAACTCCGTAATGTAAAGAAAGCTTTAGTCCAGAAGGTATTCCTGAAGGTCCTCCGTGGATCCATTCAAGAGAGTTTCCAAACTGTGTAATGTAAAGAAAGCTTTATCTATCTGAGAGGATTACACATATCACAGAGTAGTTTCCTAGAAAGCTTCTTTCCAGTTTTTGTCTGTGGCTATTTCCCTTTTCACCATCAGCATCAACATGCTCTAGAATATCACTTGGTACCTGTTTCTCCAAAAGGGTTTCCCTGACGCTGTATGAGAAGAGAGGTATAACACTGTGACTGGAATCCACACGACACAGAGCAGTTCCTCAGAATGCTTCTCTCCAGTTTCGGTCTGAACATATTTCCTTTTTCACCGTTAGCCTCAAAGTGCTCCCGAATATCCCATCACATGCTAAACATACACAGGGTTGGAATACTGCTCAATGAAAAGAGAGGCTTATCTGAGTGAGAGGAATTAAGACGACACAGAGCAGTTTTACAGAAGGCTTCCTTCTGGATTTTACCTGAGGATATTTCTTTCTCCATATTCTAAGTATCATTCCCAAATTTCCTTCTGAGATTCCACAAAAACAGTGATTTCAAGCTGCTCAATCGAAAGAATGGTTTAACTCTAGGAGACGAATACACACATCGCAAAGCAGTTGCTCAGAACGTTTCTCTGCAGGTTTCATCGGATGACGTTTCCTCCTCACGACAAGCCTCCGGGCCTCACTAAATATCCCTTCCCAGATTCTACAAAGACAGAGTTTCGAAACTGGGCACCATAGAGTAAGCATTTACTCTGTGAAGTGAATGCACATATCAGAGGCAGATTCTTGGAACGCTTCTTCCTCGATTTTATTTCAGTATATTTCACTATTCGCCATAGTCCTCAATGCGTTCCGAAATATCACTTTTTCGGGTTCACAAGAACAGTGTTCAAACACTGCCTTGTGAGAAAAGAGGTACAGCTCCCTGAGTGGAATCCATACATCACAAATTAGTTTCTCAGAAAGCTTCTCTCCAGTTTTTATGTGAAGATACCTCCTCTTTCACCGTAGGTCTGAATGTACTCCCGATTGTCACTTTGCAGATCTGTGCATGATGAAGTTTCCAAGCTGTGTAATATAATTAAAGTTTTAACTATGCAAGAGGAATAAATATGCCTACCACAAAGCAGTTGCACAGAAATCTTCTTTTCCGTTTTTGTCTGAGGATATTTCCTTTTTCACAATAGTCATCTCCCGAATAACTCTTGGTAGCTTTTACTCCAAAAGGGATTCCAGAGTCCTCTAGGATAAGAAAGGTATATTTCTGTGAGTGGAATGCACACATCACAAAGCAGTTCCTCCAAAAGCCTCTCTCCAGTTTCTATCTGAAGACATTTCCTTTCTCACCGTAAGCCTGAAAGCTCTCCGGAGTATCCCTTCGCAGACTAAACAAAAACAGTGTTATGATAGAGCTCAATGAAAAGAGAAGCTTAACTGTGTGAGCAGAATTCACGTGACACAGAGCAGTTTCACAGAAAGATTCCTTCTGGTTTCTCTCTGAGATTATTTCTTTTTCAGGATATATTAAAGAGCATTTCTAAATGTCCTTTCTCAGATTCCACAGAAACAGTGATTTCAAAGTGCTCAATCCAAAAAATGATTTAACGCTATGTGATGAATACAAACATCACAAAGGAGTTGCACAGAAAGTGTCTCTCTGATTTTCGATGGAAGACATTTCCTTGCCTCACACAGACCTCCGGTCGCCAATAATATCCCTTCGCAGAACCCTCAAAGACCGACTTTTAAACTCGGAAATATAGAGTAAACTTTATCCCTGTGAAGAGAATGGAGATGTCAGAGAGCAGTTTCTTCGAGTGCTTCTTTCTCTTTTTTTTTGGACGACATTTCACTTTTTGCCATAGTCTTCAATGTGCTCTGAATATCACTCTTTTGGTTTTACAGCAACAGTGTTCAAACTGTGCCTTATGAGAAGAAAGTTATAACTCCCTGAGTGGAATGCACAAATCACCAAGCAGTTTCTCAGAAAGCGTCTCTCCAGTTTTTATCTGACTATATTTCCTCTTTCACCATAGGCCAGAATGTGATCCCAAATATCCCTTCAAGGATCCATCCACGAGGGAGTTTCCAAGTGGCATAATGTAAAGAAACCTTCATCTATCAGAGATGAATAAACATAGCAAAAATCAGATTCACAGAAAGCTTCTTTCTAGTTTTTATCTGAAGATATTTCCTTTTTCACCCTAGTCCAAAATTTGCTCCCAAAGGTCCCTTCATGGATCCGTCCATGACAGTTTCCAAACTGCATAATATAATTAAAGTTTTAACTATGCGAGTTGAATAAATATATCTAACACAAAGCATTTTCACAGAAATCTTCTTTCCAGTTTTAGTCCGAGGATATATTGTTTTTCACCATAGTCGTCTCTATACTCCCAAGTATCTCTTGGTAGTTTTTTCTCCAAGAAAGGTATATTTCTGTGAGTGGAATGCACACGTCACAAAGCAGCTCCTCAGAAAGCTTCTCTCCAGTTTCTATCTGAAGACGTTTCCTTTCTCACCGTAAGACTCGAAGTGCTCCTGAATATCCCTTCACAGACTAAAAAAAAAAAAAAAAAACAGTGTTATGATACAGCTCAATGAAAAGAGAAGCTTAAATATGTGAGCAGAATTCACGTGACACAGAGCAGTTTCACGGAAATCTCCTTCTGGTTTCTTTCTGAGGTTATTCCTTTTTCAGGATATTCTAAGGAGCATTTCCAAATGTCCTTTCTCAGAGCCCACAGAAACAGTGATTTCAAACTGCTCAACCCCAAGAATTGTTTAACTCTATGAGATGAATACAAACATCACAAAAGTGGTGCGCAGAAAGCTTCTCTCCAATTTTTGATGGAAGGCATCTCCTTGCTTAACACAGGCCCCCATTTGCCAATTACTATCCCTTCGCAGAAAACTCTAAGAGGGACTTTCTAACTGGGAAATGTAGAGTAAGCTTTAACCCTCTCAAAAGAGTGGACATGACAGAGAGCAGTTTCTTCCACTGCTTCTTTCTGTTTTTATTGGACGACATTTCACTTTTTGCCATAGTCTTCAATGTGCTCCGAATATCACTCTTTTGGTTTTACAAAAACAGTGTTCAAACTATGCCTTATGAGAAGAAATTTATAACTCCCTGAGTGGAATACACACATCAGCAAGCAGTTTCTCAGAAAGCTACTCTCCATGGTTTATATGATGATATTTCCTATTTCACCATAGGCCCAAATGCAATCCCAAATATCGCTTCACAAATGCATCCACGAGAAAACTTCCAAGCTGCGTAATGTAAAGTAAGCTTCACCTATGTGAGATGAATAAACACATCAAAAAGCAGATTCACAGAAAGCTTCTTTCCAGTTTTTATCTGAAGATATTTCCTTTTTCACCCTAGTCCTGAATGTGCTCCCGAAGGTTCCTTCATGGATCCGTGCATGACAGTTTCCAAGCTTTGTAATGCAAAGTAAGCTTTATCTATGTGGGATGATTAGACATATCACAGAGTAGTTCCCTAGAAAGCTTCTTTCCAGGTTGTTTCTGAGGCTATTTCCCTTTTCACCATCGGCATCAACATGCTCACGAATATCACTTGGAACCTGTTTCTCAAAAAGAGTTTCCCTGACGCTGTATGAAAAGAGAGGTATAAGACTCTGAGTGGAATGTACACGTCACAAACCAGTTCATCGTAAAGCTTCTCTCCAATTTCGGTATGAACATATTTCCTATTTCAGCATTAGTCTCCAAGTGCTCCCGAATATCCCACATGCTAAATATGCACAGGGATAGAAAACTGCTCAATGAAAAGAGAGGCTTATCTGGGTGAGAGGAACTAAGATGACACAGAACAGTTTCACAGAAAGCTTTCTTCTGGATTTTACCTCGGGATATTTCATTCTCCATATTCTAAGGATCATTCATAAATATTCTTCCTCAGATTCCACAAAAACAGTGATTTCACGGTGCTCAATCCAAGGAATGGATTAACTCTAGGAGACGAATACACACATTGTGAAGCACTTGCCCAGAACGTTTCTCTGCATGTTTCATCAAAGACGTTTCCTCGCTCACTGCAACCCTCCAGGCGTCACTAAATATCCCTTGACAGATTCTTCAAAGATAGAGTTTCGAAAGTGGGCAACATAGAGTAAGCATTAACTATGTGAAGTGAATGCTCTTATCAGAGAGCAGATTCTTAGAATGCATCTTCCTAGATTTTATTTCAGTATATTTCACTGTTCGCCATAGTCGTCAAAGCATTCTGAAATATCACATTTTTGGTTTCAAGGAACAGTGTTCAAACACTGACTTGTGAGAAAAGAGGTATAACTCCCTGAGTAGAATGCATACATCACAAAGTAGTTTCTCAGAAAGCTTCTATCCAGTTTTTATCTGAAGATATCTCCTCTTTCACCATACGCCTGAATGTACTCCCGAATGTCCCTTCATGGATCTGTGCATGACGGAGTTTCCAAACTGCCTAATATAATTACAGTTTTAACTCTGCGAGACACATAAATATATCTAACACAAAGCATTTTCACAGAAATCTTCTTTCCAGTTTTTGTCTGAGGATAATTCCTTTTTCACCATAGTCCTCTCTATACTCCCGAATATCTCTTGGTAGCTATTTCTCCAAAAGAGATTTCAGAATCCTCTAGGAGAAGACAGGTATATCCATGTGAGTGGAATGCATACGTCACAAAGAAGCTCCTCAGATAGTTTCTCTCCAGTTTCTATCTGAAGGCGTTTCCTTTCTCACTGTGAGCCTCCAATCTTTCCAGAATATCCCTTCACAGGCTAAACAAAAGCAGTGTTATGATACAACTCAATGAAAAGAGAAGCTTAACTGTGTGAGGAGAATTCAAGTGACACAGAGCAGGATGACAGAAAGCTTTCTTCTTGTTCTCTCTGAGGTTACTTCTTTTTCAGGATATTCTAAAGAGCATTTCCAATTGTCCTTTCTCAGAATTCACAGAAACAGTGATTTCAAACTGCTCAATCCAAAGAATATTTTAACGCTATGAGATGAATACAAACATCACAAAATAGTTGCTCTGAAAGCTTCTCTCCGATTTTTGTTGGAAGACATTTCCTTGCCTCACACAGGCCTCCGGTCACAAGTTACTATCCCTTCGCAGAACCCTCAGAGACCACCTTTCAAACTGGGAAATGTAGAGTAAGCTTTAACACTGTGAAAAGTATGGACCTCTCAGAAAGCAGCTTTTTCCAGTGCTTCTCTGTTTTTTATTGGAAGACATTTCACTTTTTGCCATAGTCTTCAATGTGTTCCGAATATCACTCTTTTGGTTTTACAGGAACAGTGTTCAAACTGTGCCTTATGAGAAGAAACTTATAACTCTCTGAGTGGAATGTGCACATCACCAAGCAGTTTCTCAGAAAGCTTCTCTCCAGTTTCTCTGGGACTATATTTCCCCTTTCACCATAGGCCCAAATGGCATCCCAAATATCCCTTCGTGGATCCATCCACGAGGGAATTTCTCAGCTGTGTAATGTAAAGAAAGCTTCTTGTATGTGAGATGAATAAACATACCAAAAAGCAGATTCACAGAAAGCTTCTTTTGAGTTTATAACTGAAGATATTTCCTTTTTCACCATAGTCCCAAATGTGCTCCAAAGGTCCCTTCGTTGATCTGTCCATGACAGTTTCCAAGCTGCGCTATGTAAGGAAAGCTTTATCTATGTGAGATGATTACATGTATCACTGAGTAGTTTCCTAGAAAGCTTCTTTCCAGTTTTGTCTGGGACTATTTCCCTTTTCACCATTGGCATCAACATGCTCCCGAATATCACTTGGTACCTGTTTCTCCAAAACGGTTTACCTGACACTGTATGAGAAACGAGGTATACCACTGTGAGTGGAATGCACACATTGCAAAGCAGTTCCTCGGAATGCGTGTCTCCAGTTTCGGTCTGAACATATTTCCTTTTTCACCCTTAGCCTCAAAGGGCTCCCGAATATCCCATCACATGCTTAACATACACAGGGTCAGGAAACTGCTCAATGAAAAAAGAGGCTTAAATAAGTGAGAGGAATTAAGATGACATAGAGAAGTTTCACAGGAAGCTTCCTTCTGAATTTTACCTGAGGATATTTCTTTCCCTATATTCTAAGGATCGTTCCCATATGTCCTTCCTCAGATTCCACAACAACAGTGATTTCAAGCTGCTCAATCCAAAGAATGGTTTAACTCCTTGAGACGAATACACACATCGAAAGCAGTTGCTTAGAAAGATTCTCTGCAGGTTTCATCGGAAGACGTTTCCTCGCTCACCACAAGCGTCCGGGCGTCACTAAATATCCCTTCACAGATTCTTCAAAGACAGAGATTCGAAACTGGGCAAAATAGAGTAAGGATTAACTTTGTGAAATGAATGCACATATCAGAGAGCAGATTCCTGGAATGCTTCTTCTTCGATTTTTATTTCAGTAAGCTTTTTTTATTTCTGTAAGCTTTTTATTTCAGTAAGCTTTTTTTTTTGAGGCGGAGTCTTGCTCTGTCGAAAGGGCTGAAGGGCAGTGGCTGGATCTCAGCTCCCTGTAAGCTCCACCTCCTGGATTTACGCCATTCTCCTGCCTCAGCCTCCTGAGTAGCTGGAAATACAGGCGCCCAAAACCTCGCCCGGCTAGTTTTTGTATTTTTAGTAGAGATGAGGTTTCACCATGTTAGCCAGGATGGTCTCGATCTCCTGACCTCGTGATCCACCCATCTCGGCCTCTCAAAGTGCTGGGATTGCAGGCTTGAGCCACTGCACCCAGCCTTTTTCAGGATATTCTAAAGAGCGTTTCCAAATGACCTTTCTCAGATGTCACAGAAACACTGATTTGAAACTCCTCATTCCAAAGAATGATTATCTCTATGAGATGAATACAAATATCACAAAAGAATTTCACAGAAAGCTTATCTCTAATTTTCGATGGAAGAAATTTCCTTGCTCGACACAGGCCTCCGGTTGCTACTTAGTATCTCTTCGCAGAACTCTCAAAGACCGACTTTCATACTGGGAAATGTAGAGGAAGATTTAACCCTGTGAAGACAATGGACATGTCAGAGAGCTGTTTCTTCGAGTGCTTCTTTCTGTTTTTTATTGGACGACATTTCACTTTTTGCCATAGTCTTCAATGTGCTCTGAATATAACTCTTTTGGTTTTAAAGGAAGAGTGTTCAAACTGTGCCTTATGAGAAGAAAGTTACAACTCCCTGAGTGGAATGCACACATCACCAAGCAGTTTCTCAGAAGCTTCTCTTCAGTTTTTATATGACTATATTTCTTCTTTCACCATAGGCCCAAATGTCATCCCACATATCCATTTACAGATCCATGCACAAGGGAGTTTCCAACCTGCGTAAGGTAAAAAAAGCTTCATGTATGTGAGATGAATAAACATAGCAAAAAGCAGATTCACAGAAAGCTTCCTTCCAGTTTTTATCTGAAGATATTTCCTTTCTCACCATAGTACAGAATGTGCTCCCGAAGGTCTCTTCGTGGATCCATCCATGACAGTTTCCAAGCTGCGTAATGTAAAGAAAGGTTCATCTATGTTAGATGATTACACATATCATGGAGTAGTTTCCTAGAAAGTTTCTTTCTAGTTTTGTCCGAGGCTATTTCACTTTTCACCATTGGCATCAACATGCTCCCGAATATCACTTGGTACCTGTTTCTCCAAAAGAGTTTCCCAATGCTGTATTAGAAGAGATGTATAAAATTGTGACTGGAATGCACATGTCACAAAGCAGTTCCCTGGAAAGCTTCTCTCCAGTTAAGGTCTGAACATATTTACTTTTTCACTGTGAGCCTCAAAGTGCTCCCGAATATCCCATCGCAAGCTAAACATACAAAGGGCTAGAAAATTTCTCAATGAAAAGAGATGCTTATCTGAGTGAGAGGAATTAAGAGGACACAGAGCAGTTTCATGGAACGCTTCCTTCTGGATTTTACCTGAGGATATTTCTTTCTCCATATTCTAAGGATATACTTCCACAGATTCCACAAAAACAGTGATTTTAATCTGCTCAATCTAAAGAACTGTTTAACTCTTTGAGACAAATACACACACCGCAAACAAATTGCTCAGAACGTTTCCCAGCAGGATTCAACGGAAGACGTTTCCTCGCTCACCACAAGACTCTGGGCATCACTAAATATCCCTTCACAGATTCTTCAAAGACAGAGTTTCGAAACTGGGCAACATAGAGTAAGCATTAACTCTGTGAAGCGAATGCACCTATCAGAGCAGATTCTTGGAAGGCTTCTTCCTCTGTTTTATTTCAGTATATTTCACTATTGGCCATAGTCCGCAATGTGTTCCGAAATATCACTTTTTCTGTTTCACAGGAAAAGTGTTCAAACACTGCCTTGTGAGAAAAGAGGTATAACTCCCTCAATGGAATGCATACATCACAAAGCAGTTTCTCAGAAAGCATCTATCCAGTTTTTATCTGAAGGCATTTCCTCTTTCACCGTAGCCCTGAATATACTCCCGAAAGTCCCTTCGTGGATGTGTGCATGACAGAGTTTTAAAACTGCGTAATGTAAGTAAAGTTTTAACTATGCGAGACGAATAAATATATCTAACCCAAAGAAGTTTCACAGAAATCTTCTTTCCAGTTTTTGTCTGAGGTTATTTCCTTTTACAACGTAGTCGTCGCTATACTCCCGAATATCTCTTTGTAGCTTTTTCTCCAAAAGGGATTCCAGAATCCTCTAGGAGAGGAAAGGTATATTTCTTTGAGTAGAATGTACACAACACAAACCAGCTCCTCAGAAAGCTTCTCTCCAGTTTCTATCTGAAGACGTTTCCTTTCACACCATAAGCCTCAAAGCCCTCCAGAATATCCCATCGCAGACTAAACAAAAACAGTGTTGTGATACAACTCAATGAAAAGTGAAGCTTAACTGGATCAGTGGAATTCATGTGACACAGAGCAGTTTCACAGAAAGGTTCCTTCTGATTTGTCTCTGAGGTTATTTGTTTTTCAGGATATTCTAAAGAGCGTTTCCAAATGTCCTTTCTCAGATTGCACAGAAAAAGTGATTTCAAACTTCTCAATCCAAAGAATGTTTTAACTCTATGAGATGAATAGAAACATCACAAAAGTGTTGCGCAGAAAGCTTCTCTCTGATTTTCGATGGAAGACATTTCCTTGCCTCACAAAGTGCTCCAGTCACCACTTACTATCCTTTCGCAGAAACCTCAAAGATTGACTTTCAAACTCGGAAATCTAGAGTAAGCTTTAATACTGTGAAAAGAATGGATATGTCAGAGAGCCCTTTCTTCGAGTGCTTCTTTATGTTTTTTATTGGATGACATTTCACTTATTGCCATAGTTTTCAAAGTGCTCTGAATACCACTCTATTGGTTTACAAGAACAGTGTTCATACTCTGCCTTATGAGAAGAAAGTTATAAATCCCGGAGTGTAATGCACACATTACCAAGCAGTTTCTCGTAAAGCTTTTCTCCAGTTTTTATCTGACTATATTTCCTCTTTCACCATAGGCCTGAAAGTGATGCCATATATCCCTTGCCAATACATCCACGAGCGAGTTTCCAAGCTGCGTAATGTAAAGAGAGCTTCGTCTATGTGAGATGAATAATCATAGCAAAAAGCATATTCACAGAAAGCTTCTTTCCAGTTTTCATCTGAAGATATTTACTTTTTCACCCTACTCCAGAATGTGCTCACAAATGTTCCTTCGTGCATCCGTCCATGAAAATTTCCAAGCTGCGTAATGTAAAGAAAGCTTTATCTATGTTAGGTGATAACACATATCGCAGAGTAGTTTCCTACAAACTTTCTTTTAAGGTTTTGTCTGAGGCTATTTCCCTTTTCACCATCGGCATCAACATGCTCCCACATATCACTTGGTGCCTGTTTCTCCAAAAGGTTTTCTCCGACGCTGTATGAGAAGAGAGGTATAACATGGTGACTGGAACGCACGCATCACAAAGCAGTTCCCTGGGAAGCTTCTCCCCAGTTTTGGTACGAACATATTTCCTTTTTCAACATTAGCCTCAAAGTGCTTCTGAATATCCCATCACATGCTAAATATACACAGGGTTAGAAAACTGCTCAATGAAAAGAGAGGCTTAACTGAGTGAGAGGAATTAAGACGACACAGAGTAGTTTCACAGAAAGCTTCTTTCTGGATTTTACCTGAGGATATTTCTTTCTACAATTTCTAAGGATCGTTCCCACATGTCCTTCTTCAGATTCCACAAAAACAGTGATTTCAAGTTGCTCAATCCAAATAATGGTTTACCTCTAGGAGATGACTACACACATCACAAAGCAGTTGCTCAGAACGTTTCTCTGCGCAACGCTTTTGTGATGTTTGTGTTCATCTCATAGAGTTAAATCATTCTTTGGATTGAGCAGTTTGAAATCACTGTTTTTGTGGAATCTGAGAAAGGACATTTGGAAACGCTGTTTAGAATATCCTGAAAAGAAATAACGTCAAATAGAAACCAGAAGGAATCTCTGTTAACCTGTTCTGTGTCACGTGAATTCCATTCAAACAGTTAAGCTTCTCTTTTCATTGAGCTGTATCATAACACTGTTTTTGTTTAGTCTGCAAATGGATATTCTGGGGGGGCTTTGAGGCTTACC
Source organism: Piliocolobus tephrosceles (assembly GCF_002776525.5). Classification (NCBI taxonomy): domain Eukaryota; kingdom Metazoa; phylum Chordata; class Mammalia; order Primates; family Cercopithecidae; genus Piliocolobus; species Piliocolobus tephrosceles. Next base: position 127,969,474 of record NC_045435.1, on the reverse strand, counting down.
GTGAGAAAGGAAACATCTTCAGATAGAAACTGGAGAGACGTTTACTGAGGAGCTGCTTTGTGACGTGTACATTCCACTCACAGAAATACACCTTTCTTCTTCTAGAGGATTCTCAAATCTCTTTTGGAGAAAAAGCTACAAAACAGATATTCGGTAGTATAGGATTGGCTATGGTGAAAAAGGAAATATCCTCAGAGAAAAACTGGAAAGGAGATTTGTGTGAAACTGCTTTGTGTTAGATATATTTATTCATCTTGTATTGTTAAAACTTTAATTTTATTAGGCAGTTTGGAAATTCCGTCAAGTAAACATCCACAAAGGGACATTCGGGAACACATTCAGGCCTACAGTGAAAGAGGAGATATACTCATAGAAAAACTGGATAGAAGCATTCTGAGAAACTAGTTTGTGATATATGCGTTCCACTCAGGGAGTTATACCTCTTTTCTCACAAGGCAGTGTTTGAACACTGTTCCTGTGAATTTGAAAATGTGATATTTTGCACAGCATTGAGGTCTATGGTGAATAGTGAAATATACTGAAATAAAATCAATGAAGAAAAGTTCCAAGAATCTGCTCTCTGATACGTGCATTCACTTCACAGAGTTAATACTTACTCTATGTTGCCCAGTTTTGAAACTCTCTCTTTGATGTATCTGTGAAGGGATATTTAGTGATGCCCGGAGACTTGTGGTGAGCGAGGAAACGTCTTCTGATGAAACCTGCAGAGAAACGTTCTGAACAACTGCTTTGTGATGTGTGTATTCATCTCCTGGAGTTAAACCATTCTTTGGATTGAGCAGCTTGAAATCACTGTTTTTGTGAAATCTGAGGAGGGACATTTGGGAACGATCCTTAGAATTTGGGGAAAGAAATATCCTCAGGTAAAATCCAGAAAGAAGCTTTCTGTGAAACTACTCTGTGTCATCTTAATTCCTCTCACCCAGAAAAGCCTTTCTTTTCCTTGACCAGTTTTCTAACCCTGTGTATGTTTAGCGTGTGATGGGATATTCAGGAGCACTTTGAGACTAATGGTGAAAAATGGAATATGTTCAGACCAAAACTGGAGAGAAGTTTTCGGAGGAACTGCTTTGTGATGTGTGCATTCTAGTTACAGTGTTATAGTTCTCTTCTCTTACAGCGTCCAAGAAAGCCTTTTGAAGAAACAGGTACCAAGTGATATTCGAGAGCATGTTGATGCCGATGGTGAAAAGGCAAATAGCCTCAGATAAAAACTGGAAAGAAGCTTTCTAGGAAACTACACTGTGATATATGTAATCATCTCACATAGATAAGGGTTTCTTTACATTATGCAGGTTGGAAACTGTCATGGACGGATCCCTGAAGGGACCTTCGGGAGCACATTCTGGAATATGTTGAAAAAGGAAATATCTTCAGATAAAAACTGGAAAGAAGCTTTCTGTGAATCTGCTTTTGTCTATATTTATTCATCTCACATAGATGAAGCTTTCTTTACATTACGCAGCTTGGAAACTCCCTCGTGGATGGATCCATGAAGGGATATTTGGGATCACATTTGGCACAATGGTGAAAGAGGAAATATCATCAGTTAGAAACTGGAGAGAAGCTTTCTGAGAAACTGCTTGTTGATGTGTGCATTCCACTCAGGGAGTTATAACTTTCTTCTCATAATGCACAGTTTGAACACTGTTCCTGTAAAACTGAAAGAATGATATTCGGGGCTCATTGAAGACTGTGGCAGAAAGTGATATTTCGGAACGCATTGACGTCTATGACGAATAGTGAAATATACTGAAAGAAAATCGAGGAAGAAGGGTTCCAGCAATCTGCTCTCAGATATGTGCATTCACTTTACAGAGTTAATGCTTACTCTATCTTGCCCAGTTTCGAAACTCTGCGTTTGAGTAATCTGAGAAGGGATATTTAGTGACGCCTGGAGGCTTGTGGTGACCGAGGAAACGCCTTCCAATGAAACCTGCAGAGAAACGTTATGCGCAATTGCTTTGCAATGTGTGTATGCGTCTCAAAGAGTTGAACAATTCTATGGATTGAGCAGATTGAAATCACTGTTTTTGTGGAATCTGAGGAAGTACATCCTTAGAATATGGAGAAAGAAATACCTTCTGGTAAAATCCAGAAGGAAGCTTTCTATGAAACTGTTTTTGTCGTCTTAATTTCCCTCATTCAGATAAGCCTCTCTTTCATCGAGCAGTTTTCTAGCCCTGTGTATGTATAGCGTGTGATGGGATATTGGAGAGCACTTTGAGGCTAACGGTGAAAATGGAAATATGTTCAGACTGAAACTGGAGAGAAGCTTTCCGAGGAACTGCTTTGTCATGTGTGCATTCCAGTCACAGTGTTATACCTCTCTTCTCATACAGCGTCGTGGAAACACTTTTGAAGAAATAGGTACCAAGTTATATTCGGTAGCATGTTGATGCCAATGGTGAAAAGGGAAGTAACCTCAGACAAAAACAGGAAAGAAGCTTTCTAGGAAACTACTCTGTGATATGTGTAATCACCTCACATAGATAAAGCTTTCTTTACAGTACACAGCTTGGAAACTGTCATGGAGGGATCGAAGAAGGGACCTTCGGGAGCACATACTGGACTATTGTGAAAAAGGAACTATCTTCAGATAAAAACTGGAAAGAAGATTTCTCTGAATATGCTTTGGATACTTTTATTCATCTCACACAGATGAAGCTTACTTTACATTACACAACTTGGGAACTCCCTCGTGGATGGATCCGTGAAGGGATATTAGGGATCACATTCGGGCCTATGGTGAAATAGGAAATATAGTCAGATAAACACTGGAGAGAAGCTTTCGGGAAACTGCTTGGTGATGTTCGCATTCCGCCCAGGGAGTTATAACTTTTTTCTCATAAGGCACAGTTTGAACACTGTTCTTGTAAAAGCAAAAGAGTGATATTCGGAGCACTTAGAAGACTATGGCAGAAAGTGAAATGTCGTCCAATAAAAAACAGAATAAAGCACTTCAAGCAACTGCTCTTTGACACATCCATTCTCTTAACAGGGTTAAAGCTTACTCTACATTTCCCAGTTTGAAAGTCGTTCTTTGAGGGTTTTGCGAAGGGATAGTAAGTGGACACCGGAGGCCTCTGTGAGACATGGAATTGTCTTCCATCGAAAATCGAAGAGAAGCTTTCTGCGCAACTCTTTTGTGATATTTGTATTCATCTCATAGAGTTAAATCTTTCTTTGAATTGAGTAGTTTGAAATCACTATTTCTGTGGAATCTGAGAAAGGACATTTGAAAACACTCTTTAGAATACCCTGAAAAGGAAATAACCTCAGAGAGAAACCATAAGGAAGCTTTCTGTGAAACTGCTCTGTGTCACATGAATTCCGCTCACACAATTAAGCTTCTCTTTTCATTGAGCTGTACCATAAAACTGTTTTTGTTTAGTCTGCGAGGGGATATTCTGGAGGTCTTTGAGGCTTACTGTGAGAAGGGAAACTTCTTCAGATACAAATTGGAGAGAAGCCCTCTGAGGAGATGCATTGTGACGTGTGCATTCCACTCACAGAAATATACCGTTCTTCTCCCAGAGGATTCCGGAATCCCTTTTGGAGAAAAGGCTACCAACAGATATTGGGGAGTATAGCGACAACTATGGTGATAAAGGAAATATCCTCAGACAAACGTGTAAAGAAATTTCTGTGAAACTGCTTTGTGTTAAATATATTTATTCTTCTCCTATACTTAAAACTTTAATTGCATTACGCTGTTTGGAAACTTTGTCATGCACAGATCCGTGAAGGGACATTAAGGAGCACATTCAGGACTATGGTGAAAGAGAAGATATCTTCAGATAAAAACTGGAGAGAAGCTTTCTCAGAAACTACTTTGTGATGTATGCATTCCACTCAGGGAAGTATACCTCTTTTCTCAAAAGTCAGTGGCAAATAGTGAAATATACTGAAATAAAATCGAGAAAGAAGCATTCCAAGAATCTCGTCTCTGATATTTACATTCACTTCACAGAATTTATGCTTACACCATATTGCCCAGTTTCGAAATTCTGTCTTTGGAGAGTCTGTGAAGGGATATTTAGCGACGCCTGGAGGCTTGTGGTGAGCAAGGAAATATCTTCCGATGAAACCTGCAGAGTAACATTCTGAACAACTGCTTTGTGATATGTTTATTCATCTCAAAGATTTAAACCATTCTTTGGATTGGTCAGATTGAAATCACTGTTTTTATGGAATCTGAGTATGGACATTTGGGAACTATCCTTAGAACATGGAGAAAGAATTATCCTCAGGTAAAATCCAGAAGGAATCTTTCTGTGAATCTACTCTGTGTCATCTTAATTCCCCTCGCTTAGTTAAGCCTCTCCTTACGTTAAGCAGTCTAAAGACACTCTTTAGAATGCCCTGAAGAAGAAATAACCTCAGAGGGAAACCAGAAGGAAGGTTTCTGTGAAACTGCTCTGTGTCACGTGAATTCTGTTCACACAGTTAAGCTTCTTTTTTCACTGAGCAGTATCATAACACTGTTATTGATTAGACTGCAAAGGGATATTCAGGAGCGATTTGAAGGTTATGGTGAGAAAGGCAATGTCTTCAGATAGAAACTGGAGAGAAGCTTTCTGAGAAGCTGATCTGTGACATGTGCATTTCACTCACAGAAATATACCTTTCTTCTCCTAGAGGATTCTGGAATCCCTTTTGGAGAAAAACTACCAAGAGACATTCGGGAGTATAAGGACAGCTATGGTGAAAAAGGATGTATCCTCAAAGAGAACTGGAAAGAAGCTTTCTGTGAAACTGCTTCGTGTTAGATATATCTATTCATCACGCATAGTTCAAACCTTTCTTATATTACGCAGTTTGGAAACTCCATCATGCACGAATCCGCGAAGGGACTTTTGGGAGCACATTCAGGCCTACAGTGAAAGAGGATATATCTTCAGATAAATACTGGATAAAAGCTTTGTGAGAAACTACTTGTGATGTATGCATTCTGCTCAGGGAGTTGTACTTCATTTATCACAAACTAGTGTTTAAACACTCTTCCTGTGTAACTGAAAATGTGATATATTGGAGCGCTCTGAGGACTATCGCAAATAGTGAAATGTACTGAAATAAAATCAAGAAAGAAGCATTCCAAGAATCTGATCTCTGATATGTTCATCCACTTCACAGAATTTATGCTTACTCTATGTTGCCCATCTTCGAAATTCTGTCTTGAAGAATCTGTGAAGGGATATTTAGAGATGCCCAGAGGCTTGTGGTGAGCAAGGAAACATCTTCCGATGAATCCTGCATAGTAACATTCTGAGAAACTGCTTTGTGATGTGTGTATTCGTCTCACTGATTTAAACCGTTCTTTGGATTGAGCAGCTTGAAATCACTGTTTTTGAGGAATCTGAGGAAGGACATTTGGGAACGATCCTTAGAACATGGAGAAAGAAATATCCTCAGGTAAAATCCAGAAGGAAGCTTTCTGCGAAACTACTCTGTGTCATCTTAATTACTCTCACTTAGTTAAGCCTCTCCTTATGTTGAATAGTTATATACCCCTTTGTATGTTTAGCGTGTCGGGACATTTGGGAGCACTTTGAGGCTTACCTTGAAAACGGAAATATGTTAAGAACGAAACTGGGGAGAAGCTTTCCGAGGAACTGCTTTGTGACGTGTGCATTCCACTCACAGAAATATACCTTTCTTCTCTGAGATGATTCCGGAATCCCTTTTTGAGAAAAAGATACCAAGAGACACTTGGGAGTACAGGGATGGCTATCGTGAAAAACGAAATATCCTCAGACAACCTGGAGAGAAGATTTCTGTGATTCTGCTTCGTGTTAGATATATCTATTCATCTCACATAGTTGAAACCTTTCTTATATTACGCAGTTTGGAATCTCCGTCATGCACGCATCCGCAAAGGGACATAGGAGCACATTCAGGCCTACGGTGAAAGAGGAGATGTCTTCACATTAAAACTGGATAGAAGCTTTCTGAGAAACTGCTTGTGATGTATGCATTCCGCTCAGGGTGTTATACCTCTTTTCTCACAAGGCACTGTTTAAACAGTGTTATTGTGTAACTAAAAAAGTGGTATTTCGGAGGGCACTGAGGACTATGGCAAATAGTGAAATATACTGCAATAAAATCGAGGAAGAAGCGTTCCAAGAATGTGCTCTCTGATATGTGCATTCACTTCCAGAACTTATGCTTACTCTATGTTGCCCAGTTTTAAAATTCTCTCTTTGAAGAGTCTGTGAAGGGATATTTAGTGACACCCGGAGGCTTGTGGTGAGCAAGGAAACATTTTCCGATGAAATCTGCAGGGCAACATTCTGAGCAACTGCTTTGCGATGTGTGTATTCGTCTCATAGATTCAAACCGTTCTTTGGATTGAGCAGAATGAAAGAACTGTTTTTATGGAATCTGAGGAAAGTCATTTGGGAACGATCCTTAGAACATGGAGAAAACAATATCCTCAGGTAAAATCCAGAAGGAAGCTTTCTGTGAAACTACTCTGTGTTATCTTAATTCCTCTCACTTAGTTAAGCCTCTCCTTATGTTGAGTAGTTTTATAACCATGTGTATGTTTAGCATGTGATGGGACATTCGGGAGTACTTTGAGGCTTACAGTGAAAAAGGAAATATGTTCAGACCGAAACTGGAGAGAAGCATTCTGAGGAACTGCTTTGTGACGAGTGCATTCCACTCACAGTGTTATACCTCTCTTCTCATACAGCGTCGGGGAAACCCTTTTTGAGAAAAAGGTACCAAGTGATATTCGGGAGCATGTTGATGCCAATGATGAAAAGGGATATAGCCTCAGACAAAACCTGGAAACTACTTTTTGATACGTGTTATCATCTCACAGACATAAAGTTTCCTTACATTACACAGCTTGAAAACTGTCATGGACAGATACACGAAAGGTCTTTCGGGAGCACACTCAGGACTATGTTGAAAAAGGAAATACCTTAGGAAGCTGTCTGGGAACCTGTTCTGTGTCACGTGAATTCTGCTCACACAGTTAAGCTTCTCTTTTCAATGAGCAGTATCATAACACTATTTTTGTTTAGTCTGCGAAGGGATATTCAGGAGCGCTTTGTGACTTACGGTGAGAAAGGAAACGTCTTCAGATTGAAACTGGAAAGAAGCTTTCTGAGGGGTTGCTTTGTGATGTGTGTATTCCACTCAAGGAAATATACCTTTCTTCTCCTATAGGATTCTGGAATCCCTTTTGGAGAAAAAGCTACCAAGAGACATTCATGAGTATAGGGATGGCTATGGTGAAAATGAAATGTCCACAGACAAAAAATGGAAAGAAGATTTCTATGAAACTGCTTTGTGTTAGATATATTTATTTATCCAGCATAGTTAAAACTTTTCTTATACTATGCAGTTTGGAAACTCCATCATGAGTAGATCTGTAAAGGGACTTTCTAGAGCACATACAGTCCTGCATTGAAAGATTAGATATCCTCAGATAAAACCTGGATAGAATGTTCCTGAGAAACTAGTTTGTGATGTATGCATTCAACTCAGGGAGTTTTACCTTTTTCTCACAAGGCAGCTTTTGAACATTGTTCTTGTGAAACCAAAAAACTGATGTTTTGGAGCGCATTGAGGATTATGGCGAATAGTGAAATATACTGAAATAAAATCGAGGAAGAAGCATTCCAAGAATCTGCTCTCTGATACGTGCATTGATTTCACAGAGTTATGCTTACTCTATGTTAACGAGTATGCTTACTTAACGCTTACTCTTTGACACCCAGTTTCGAAACTCTGTCTTTGAAGAATCTGTGAAAGGATATTTTGTGACGGCCGGAGGCTTGTGATGAGCAAGGAAACGTCTTCCGATTAAAGCTGCAGATAAACTTTCTAAGCAACTGCTTGACGTTGTAGGTATTCGTCTCATAGAGTTAAACCGTTCCTTGGATTGAGCAGCTTGATATCACTGTTTCTGTGGAATCTAAGGAAGGACATTTGGGAACGATCTTTTGAATATGGCGAAAGAAATATACTGAGGTAAAATCCAGAAGGAAGCTTTTTGTGAAACTGCTCTGTGTCGTCTGAATTTCTCTCTCTCAGTTAAGCATCACTTTTCATTCAGCAGTTTTCTAACCCTGTGTATGTTTAGCTTGTTATGGAATATTCGGAAGCACTTTGAGGCTTACGGTGAAAAAGGAAATATGTTCAGACCTTAACTGGAGAGAAGCTTTCCGAGGAACTGCCTTGTGACTTGTGCATTCAACTCACAGTGTTGTACCTCTCTTCTCATGTGGCGTCGGGGATACAATTTTGGACATACAGGTAGCAAGCGATATTCGGGAGCATGTTGACGCCGATGGTAAAAAGACAGATAACCTCAGACAAAAACTGGAAAGAAGCTTTCTAGGAAACTACTCTGTGATATGTGTAATCATCCCACATAGATAAAGCTTTCTTTACACTACACAGCTTGGAAACTGTCATGGACGGATCCATGAAAGGACCTTGGGGAGCACATTGAGGACTATCGTGAAAAAAAGATATCTTCAGATAAAAACTGGAAAGAAAATGTCTGTGATTCTCCCTTTTGCTGTGATTATTCATCTCACATAGATGAAGTTTTCTTTACATTACACAGCTTGGAAACTCCCTCGTGGATGGATCTGGGAAGGGATATTTGGGATCACTGTCGGGCCTATGGTGAAATAGAAAATATAGTGAGATAAAAACTGGAGAGAAGCTTTCCGAGCAACTGCTTGGTGATGGGTACATTCCATTCAGGGAGTTATAACTTTCTTGTCATTAGGAACAGTTTGAACACGGTTCCTCTAAAACCAAAAAAGTGATATTCAGAGCACATTGAAGATTATGGCAAAAAGTGAAGTGTCGTCCAATAAAAATAAAAAGAAGCACCCCATGAAACTGCTCTTTGACCTGTCCATTCTTGTTGGAGGGTTAAAGCTTACTCGATATTTCCCAGTTTGAATGTTGGTCTTTGATGATTCTGCAAAGGGATAGTAAGTGGCAACCAGAGGCATCTGTCAAGCAAGGAAATGTTTTCCATCGAAAATTGGAGAGAAGCTTTCTGCACAACTCTTTTGTGATGTCTGTGTTCGTCACAAAGAGTTAAATCATTCTGTGGATTGAGCAGTTTGGAATCACTGTTTCTGTGGAATCTGAGAAAGGACATTTGGAGACGCTCTTTAGAATACCCTGAAAAAGAAATAACCTCAGAGAGGAACCAGAAGGAAGTTTTCTGTGAACCTGCTCTGTGTCACGTGAATTCCGCTCACCCAGTTAAGCTTCTCTTTTCATTGAGCAGTATCATAACACTGTTTTTGTTTAGACTGCGAAGGAATATTTAGGAGCGAATTGAGCTTTATGATGAGAAAGGAAAAGTCTTCAGATAGAAACTGGAGAAAAGCTTTCTGAGGAGCTGCTTCGTGACGTGTGCATTCCACTCAGAGAAATATACCATTCTTCTCCTAGAGGACTCCGGAATCCCTTTTGGAGAAAAAGCTACCAAGAGACATTTGGAGTATAGGGATGGCTATGGTGAAAAAGGAAATATCCTGCGACAAAAACTGGAAAGAAGATTTCAGTGGAACTGCTTAGTGTTAAATATATCTATTCATCTTGCATAGTTAAATCCTTTCCTATATTGAGCAATTTGGAAACTCCGTCATGCATGTATCCCTGAAGGAACATTGGGAGCACATTCAGGCTTTTGGTGAAAGAGGAGATATCATCAGATAAAAACTGGAAAGAAGCTTTCTGAGAAACTACTTGTGATGTATGCATTCCACTCAGTGAGTTATAGCCCTTTTCTCACAAGGTAGGGTTTTAACACTGTTCCTGTGAAACCGAAAAAGGGATATTTCTGAGCACATTGAGGACTACGGCGAATAGTGAAAAATACTGAAATAAAATCGAGGAAGAAGCGTTCCAAGAATCTGCTCTCTGATATGTGCATTCACTTCACAGAATTTATGCTTATTCTATGTTGCCCAGTTTCCAAATTCTGTCTTTGAAGAATCTGTGAGGGGATATTTAGTGACGCCAAGAGGCTTGTGGTGAGCAAGGAAACATCTTCCAATGAAACGTGCAGACTAACTTTCTGAGCAACTGCTTTGCGATGTTTGTATCTGTCTCATAGATTTAAACCATTCCTTGAATTGAGCAGATTGAAATCACATTTTTTGTGGAATCTGAGGAAGGACATTTGGGAACGATCCTTAGAACATGGAGAAAGAAACATCCTCAGGTAAAACCCAGAAGGAAGCTTTCTGTGAAACTACTCTGTGTCATCTTAATTCCTCTCGGTTAGTTAAGTCTCTCCTTATGTTGAGTAGTTTTATAACCCTGTGTATGTTTAGCATGGGATGGGACATTTGGGAGCTCTTTGAGGCTTACGGTGAAAAAGGAAATATGTTCAGACCAAAACTGGAGAGAAGCTTTCTGAGGAACTGCTTTGTGACGTGTGCATTCCACTCACAGAAATATACCTTTCTTCTCCTAGAGCATTCTGGAATCCCTTTTGGAGAAAAAGCTACCAAGAGACATTCAGGAGAACAGGGATGGCTATGGTGAAAAAGGAAATATCCTCAGACAAAACTGGAGAGAAGATTTCTGTGGAACTGCTTGGTGTTAGATATATCTATTCATCTCGCATAGTTCAAACGTTTTTTACATTAAGCAGTTTGGAAACTACTTCATGCACGAATTCACGAAGGGACATTCAGGAGCACTTTCAGGCCTACAGTGAAAGAGGAGGTATCTTCGGATAAAAACTGTATAGAAGACTTTTTAAGAACTGCTTTTGATGCATGCATTATGCTCAGGGAATTATACCTCTTTTCTCATAAAGCAGTGTTTAAACACTGTTCCTGTGTAACCGAAAAAATGATATTTCGGAGCACACTGAGGAATATGGCAAATAGTGAAATATACTGTAATAAAATCGAGATAAAAGGGTTCCAAGAATCTGCTCTCTGATATGTGATATGTGCATTCACTTCATAGAATTTATGTTTACTCTATGTTGCCCAGTTTCGAAATTCTGTCTTTGAAGAATCTGTGAAGGGATATTTTGTGACGCCTGGAAGCTTCTGTTGAGCAGGGAAACATCTTCTGATGAAATCTGCAGAGTAATTTTCTGAGCAACTGCTTTGCGATGTGTGTATTTGTCTCATTGATTTAAACCGTTCTTTGGATTGAAGAGATTGAAATCATTGTTTTTGTGGAATATGAGGAAGGACATTTGGGAATGATCCTTAGAACATGGAGAAAGAAATATCTTCAGGTAAAATCCAGAAGGAAGCTTTATGTGAAACTACTCTGTGTCATCTTAATTCCTCTTACTCAGTTAAGCTTCTCCTTGCGTTGAGTAGTTATATACCCCTGTGTATATTCATCGTGTGATGGGAAATTCGGGGACACTTTGAGGCTTATGCTGAAAAAGGAAATATGTTAAGACCGAAACTGGAGAGAAGCTTTCCGAGGAACTGCTTTGTGACGTGTGCATTCCACTCACAGAAATATACCTTTCTTCTCCTACAGGTTTCTGGAATCCCTTTTGGAGAAAAAGCTACCAAGAGACATCGGGAGTATAGGGATGGCTATGGTGAAATAGGAAATATCCTCCGACAAAACTGGAAAGATGATTTTGGCGAAACTGCTTCATGTTAGATATATCTATTCATCTCGAATAGTTCAAAGGTTTCTTATATTATGCAGTTTGGAAACTCCGTGATGCATGAATCCGCAAAGGGACTTTTGGAGTACATTCAGGCCTACGGTGAAAGAGGAGATATCTTCAGATAAAAACTGACAAAAAGTTTTGTGAGAAACTACTTGTGATGTATGCATTCTGCTCAATTAGTAATATCTCTTTTCTCACAAGGCAGTGTTTAAACACTGTTCCAGTGTAACGGAAAAAGTGATATTTCGCAGCACACTGAGGACTATGACAAATAGTGAAATATACTGAAATAAAATCGAGAAAGAAGCGTTCCAAGAATCTGCTCTCTGATATGTGCATTCACTTCACAGAATTTATGCTTACTCTATGTTGCCCAGTTTCCAAATTCAGTCTTTGAAGTATCTGTGAAGCGATATTTAGTTACATCCAGAAGTTTGCAGTGAGCAAGGAAACATCTTCCGATGAAACGTGCAGAGTAACATTCTGAGCAACTGCTTTGCGATGTGTGTATTCATCTCATAGAGTTAAACCTTTCTTTGGATTGAGCAGATTGAAATCACTGTTTTGTGGAATCTCAGGAAGGACATTTGGGAATGATCCATAGAACATTGAGAAAGAAATATCCTCAGGTAAAATCCAGATGGAAGATTTCTGTGAATCTACTCTGTGTCGTCTTAATTCCTCATGCTTAGTTAAGCCTCTCCTTATGTTGAGTAGTTTTATAACCCTGTGTATGCTTAGCGTGTGATGGGACATTCAGGAGCACTTTGATTGTTACGGTGAAAAAGCAAATATGTTCAGACCGAAACTGGAGAGAAGCTTTCCGAGAAACTGCTTTGTGACGTGTGCATTCCAGTCAAAGTGTTATGCCTCTCTTGTCATACAGCGTCGGGGAAACCCTTTTGGAGAAACAGGTACCAAGTGATATTCGGGAGCATGTTGATGCCGATGATGAAAAGGGAAATAGCCTCAGACAAAACCTGGAAAGAAGCTTTCTAGGAAACTACTCTATGATATGTGTAATCATCTCATGGAGATAAAGGTTTTCTTACATTACACAGCTTGAAAACTGTCATGGACGGATCCGCGAAGGGACTTTCGGGAGCACACTCATGACTATAGTGAAAAAGGAAATGTCTTCAGATAAAAACTGCAAAGGAGCATTCTGTGAATCTTCTTTTTTCTATGTTTATTCTTCTCACATAGATGAAGCTTTCTTTACATTAGACAGCTTGGAAACTCCCTCGTTGATGGATCAATGAAGGGATATTTGGGATCACATACGGGCCTATTGTCAAATAGGAAATATAGTCAGATAAAAACTTGAGAGAAGCTTTCTGAGAAACTGCTTGGTGATGTGTGCATTTCCCTCTGGAGTTCTAATGTTCTTCTCATATGGTGCAGTTTGAACACTGTTCTTGTAAAACCAAAAGAGTGATATTCGGAGCACATTGAAAGCTATGGCAAAAAGTGTAATGTTGTCCAATAAAAAACAGAAGGAAGCACTCGAGGAAACTGCTCTCTGACCAGACCACTCTTTTCACAGGCTTAAAGCTTATCCTACATTTCCCAGTTTGAAAGTCAGCCTGTGAGGTTTCCACAAAGGGATAGTAAGTGGCAACCAGAGGCCTGTGTAGAGTAAGGAAATGTCTCCCATCGAAAATTGGGGGAACCTTTCTGTGCAACACTTTTGTGATGTTTGTATTCATCTAAAAGAGTTAAATCATTCTTTGGATTGAGGAGTTTGAAATCACCGTTTCTGTGGAATCTGAGAAAGGACATTTGGAGATGCTCTTCAGAATACCCTGAAGAAGACATAACCTCAGACAGAAACCAGAAAGAAGCTTTCTGTGAAACTGCTCTGTGTTACGTGTCAGGTGAATTCCAGTCACACAGTTAAGCTTCTCTTTTCATTGAGAACTATCGCAAAACTGTTTTGGTTTAGACTGCTAAGGGATACTCAGAAGCGATTTGAGGGTTACAGTGAGAAAGAAAACGTCTTCAGATAGAAACTGGAGAGAAGTTTTCTGAGGAGCTGCTTTGTGACGTGTGCATTCCACTCACAGAAATATACCTTTCTTCTCCTAGAGAATTCCATAATCCGTTTTGGTGAAAAAGCTACCAAGAGCCATTCGGGAGTATAGGGACGGCTATGGTGAAAAAGGAAATATCCTCAGGCAAAACCTGGAAAGAAGATTTCATGAAACTGCTTCATGAGAGAGATATATCTATTCATCTCGCACAGTTCAAACCTTTCTTATATTATGCAGTTTGGAAACGCCGTTATGAACGGATCTGCGAAGGTACATTCAAGAGCACATTCTGTCCTTCGGTGGAAGAGGTGATATCATCAGATAAAACGTAGAGAGAAGCTTTCTGAGAAACTACTTTACAGTGTATGCATTCCACTCAGGGAGTTATAACTCTTCTCACAAGGCAGGGTTTAAACACTGTTCCTGTGAAATGGAAAAAGTGATATTTTGGAGCACACTGTGGACTATGGCTAATAGTGAAATATGCTGAAATAAAATCGAGAAAGAAGGGTTCCAAGAATGTGCTCTCTCATATGTGCATTCACTTCACAGAATTTATGCTTACTCTATGTTGCCCAGTTTCGAAATTATGACTTTGAAGAATCTGTGAAGGGATATTTAGTGACGCCCGGAGTCTTGTGTTGAGCAAGGAAACATCTTCCGATGAAATCTGCAGAGTAACTTTCTGAGCAACTGTTTTGCGATGTGTGTATTTGTCTCATAGATTTAAACCATTCTGTGGATTGAGCAGATTGAAATCACTGTTTTTGTGGAATCTGAGGAAGGACATTTGGGAATAATCCTTAGAACATGGAGAAATAAATATCCTCAGGTAAAATCCAGAAGGAAGCTTTCTGTGGAACTACTCTGTGTCACCTTAATTCCTCTTGCTCAGGTTACCCTCTCCTTATGGTGAGTGGTTTATAACCCTGTGTATGTTTAGGGTGTGATGGGACATTCAGGAGCACTTTGAGGCTTACGGTGAAAAAGGTATATGTTGAGACCGAATCTGGAGAGAACCTTTCCGAGAAACTGCTTTGTGACATGTGCATTTCACTCACAGAAATATACCTTTTCTCTCCTAGAGGATTCCGGAATCCCTTTGGGAGAAAAAGCTACCAAGAGACATTCGAAAGTATAGGGACGGCTATGGTGAAAAGAAAATATCCTCAGTCAAACCTGGAAAGAAGATTTCTGTGAAACTGCTTCGTGTTAGATATACCTATTCATCTCGCATAGTTCAAACCTTTCTTATATTATGCAGTTTGTAAACTTCGTCATGCCCAAATCCGCGAAGGGACATTCGGGAGCACATTCAGGCCAACAGTGAAAAAGGAGATATCTCCAGATAAAAATTGGATAGAAGCTTTCTGAGAAACCACCTGTGATCTATGCATTCCTCTCCAGGAGTTATACCTCTTTTCTCACAAGGCAGTGTTTAAACACTGTGTAACCGAAAAAGTGACATTTCCGAGAGCACTGAGGACTATGGCAAATAGTGAAATATACTGAAATAAAGGCAAGGAAGAAGCGTTCCAAGAATCTGCTCTCTGATATGTGCATTCACTTCACAGAATTTATGCTTACTCTGTTGCCCAGTTTCCAAATTCTGTCTTTGAAGAGTCTGTGGAGGGATATTTATTGATGCCCAGAGGCTTCTGGTGAGCAAGGAAACATCCTGCGATGAAACCTGCAGAGTAACTTTCTGAGCAACTGCTTTGCAATGTGTGTATTTGTCTCATAGATTTAAACCGTTCTTGGATTCAGCAGATTGAAATCACTGTTTTTGTGAAATCTGAGGAAGGACATTTGGAAACGACCCTTAGAACATGGAGAAAGAAATATCCTCAGGTAAAACCAAGAAGGAAGCTTTCTGTGAAACTACTCTGTGTCATCTTAATTCCTCTCGCTTAGGTAAGCCTCTGCTTACATTGAGTAGTTTTAAAACCCTGTGTATGTTTAGCGTGTGATGGGACATTCGGGAGCACTTTGAGGCTTACAGTGAAAAAGGAAATATGTGCAGACCGAAAATAGAGAGAAACTTTCTGAGGAACTGCTTTGTGATGTTTGCATTCCACTCAAAGTGTTATACCTCTCTTCTCATACAGCTTCGGGGAAACCCTTTTGGAGAAACAGGTACCAGGTGACATTCGTGAGCATGTTGATGCTGATGATGAAAAGGGAAATAGCCTCAGACAAAACCTGGAAAGAAGCTTTCTAGGAAACTACTCTGTGATATGTGTAATCACCTCAGAGATAAAGGTTTCCTTACATTTCACCGCTTGAAAACTGTCAGGGACGGATCAACGAAGGGACTTTTGGGAGCACGCTCAGGACTGTGGTGAAAAAGGAAATATCTTCACATAAAAACTTGAAAGAAGCTTTCTGTGAATCTGCTTTTTTCTATGTTTATTCTTCTCACATCGATGAAGCTTTCTTTACATTATGCAGCTTGGAAACTCCCTTGTGGATGGATCCGTGAAGGAATGTTTGGGATCACATTTGTGCCTATGGTCACATAGGAAATATATTCTGATAAGATCTACAGAGAAGCTTTCTGAGAAAGTGCCTGGTGATGTGTGCATTACACTCAGGGTGGTATAAGTTTCTTCTCATAAGGCACAGTTCGAACACTGTTCCCATAAAACCAAAAGAGTGATATTTGGAGCACATTTAAGACTATGGCAAAAAGTGAATTGTCGTCTAATAAAAAGGAGAAAGAAGCACTCGAAGATACTGCTGTCTGATATGTCCATTCTTTTCACAGCGGTGAAGTTTACTCTACATTTCACAGTTTGAAAGTTGGTCTTTGAGGGTTCTGCAAAGAAATACTAAGTAGCAACCAGATGTCCTTGTGAGGCAAGGAAACGTCTTCCATCGAAAATTAGACAGAAGATTTCTGCGCAACTCTTTTGTGATGTTTGCAATCATCTCATAGAGTGAAATCATTCTTTGGATTGAGCAGTTTGAAATCACTGTTTATGTGGATTCTGAGAAAGGACATTTGGATACGATCTTTTGAATATCCTGAAAAGGAAATAACCTCAGAGAGAAACCAGAAGGAAGCTTTCTGTGAAACTACTCTGGGTCACGTGAATTCTGCTCACACAATTAAGCTTCTCATTTCCCTGAGCAGTTTCATAACACTGTTTTTGTATAGTCTGCGAAGGGATATTCAGGAGCTCATTGAGGCTTATGGTGAGAAAGGAAACATCTTCAGATAGAAACTGGAGAGAAACTTTCTGAGGAGCTGCTTTGGGACGTATGCATTCCACTCACAGAAATATACCTTTCTTCTCCTAGAAGATTCCATCATCCCTTTTGAAGAAAAAGCTACCAAGAAACATTCGGGAGTATATGGAAGGCTAAGGTGAAAAAGGAAATATCCTGAGACAAAAACTGGAAAGAAGATTTCTGTGAAACTGCTATGTGTTAGATGTATTTATACATCTTGCATAGTTAAAACTTTTCTTATATTATGCAGTTTGGAAACTCTGTCATGCACGGGTCTGTGAAGGGACATTCGGAACACATTCAGGCCTATGGTGAAAGAGGTGATATCATCAGATAAAAACTGGAGAGAAGCTTTCTGAGAAACTACTTTGTAGTGTATGCATTCCCCTCAGGGAGTTATACCTCTTCTCTCACAAGGCAACGTTTGAACACTCTTCCTGTGAAACCAAAAGCTGATATTTCAGAATTTCTTGAGGACTATGGCGAATAGTGAAATATACTGAAATAAAATCCAGGAAGAAGCGTTCCAAGAATCTGCTCTCTGCTACGTGCATTCAATTCACAGAGTTAATACTCTATGTTACCCAATTTGGAAAAATCTATCTTTGACGAATCTGTGAATGTATGTATAGTGACACCCGGAGGCTTCTGGTGAGAAAGGAAACATCTTCCGATGAAACCTGCAGAGAAACTTTCTTAGCAACTGCTTTCCATTGTGTGTATTCGTCTCACAGATTTAAACCATTCTTTGCATTGAGCAGTTTGAAATCACTGTTTTTGTGGCATCTGAGGAAGGACATTTGCAAACGATCCTTAGAATATGGAGAAATAAGTATCCTCAGGTAAAATCCAGAAGGAAGTTGTCTGTGAAACTGCTCTGTTTAGTTGTAATTCCTCTCGCTTAGTTAAGCCTTTCTTTTCATTGAGCAGTTTTCTAACCCTGTGTATGTTTTGCGTGTGATGGGATATTCGGGAGCACTTTGAGGCTAATGGTGAAAAAGGAAGTATGTTCGGACCGAAACTGGAGAGAAGCTTCCCAGGGAACTGCTTTGTGATGTGTGCATTCCACTCACACTGTTATATCTCTCTTCTCATACAGTGTTGAGGAAACCCTTTTGGAGAAACAGGCACTAAGTGATATTCGGTAGCATGTTGATGCAGATGGTGAAAAGCGAAATAGCGTCAGACAAAAACTGGAAAGAAGCTTTCTAAGAAACTACTCTGTGGTAAGGATAATAATCTCACTTACAAAAAGCTTCCTCTATATTACACAGGAATCTCCGTAAGGTACGGATACATGAAGGGACATGCGGGAGCACATTGAGGCCTATGGTAAAAGAGGAGATATTTTCAGATAAAAACTGGATAGAAGCTTTCTGAGAAACTACTTTGTGATGTATGCATTCCACTGATGGAGTGATACCTCTTTTCTCACAAGGCAGTGTTTGGACACTGTACCTGTGAATCCAAAAAGTGATATTTCGGTTCACATTGAGGACTATGACGAATAGTGAAATATACTGAAGTAAAATCGAGGAAGAAGCGTTCCAAGAATCTGCTCTATGATACGTGCATTAACTTCACAGTGTTAATGTTTCCTCTATCTTGCCCAGTTTCGAAACTCTGTCTTTGAAGTATCTGTGACAGGATATTTAGTGACGACTGGAGGCTTGTGGTGAACAAGGTAACTTTTTCCAATGAAACTTGCAGAGAAGCTTTCCGTACTACTGCTTTGCGATGTGTGTATTCGTCTGAAAGAGTTAAACCATTCTTTGGATTGATCAGCTTGAAATCACTCTTTGTGTGGCATCTGAGAAAGGACATTTGGGAATGATCCTTAAATATGGAGAAAGAAATATCCTCCGGAAAAATCCAGGAGGAAGCTTTCTATGAAACTGCTCCATGTCGTCTCAATTCCTCATGCTCAGTTAAGCCTCCCTTTTAATTGAGCAGTTTTCTAATGCTGTATATGTTTAGCGTGTGATGGGATATTCGGGAGCACTTTGAGGCTAATGGTGAAAAAGGAAATATGTTCAGACCGAAATTGGAGAGAAGCTATCTGAGGAACTGTTGAACATTGTTCCTGTAAAACCAAAAGAGTGATATTCGGAGCGCATTGAAGACTATGGCAAATACTGAAATGTCATCCAATAAAAATTTCCCACTTTGAAAATCATTCTTTGATGCTTCTGCAAAGGGATACTAAGTGGCGACCGAGGTTCTGTGTGAGGCTAGGAAATGTGTTCCATCCAAAATCGGAGAGAAGTTTTCTGTGCAAGTCTTTTGTGATGTTTGTAATCATCTCATAGCGTTAAATCATTCTTTGGATTGAGCAGTTTGAAATCACTGTTTCTGTATAATCTGAGAAAGGACATTTGGAAAAGCTTTTTAGAATATCGGGAAAAGAAATAACCTCACATAGAAACCAGAAGGAAGCTTTCTGTGAAACTGCCCTGTGTCACGTGAATTATGCTCACACAGTTAAGCTTCTCATTTCATTGAGCTGTATCATAACACGGTTTTTGTTTAGTCTGCAAAGGGATAATCTGGAGGGCTTTGAGGCTTATGTTGAGAAAGAAATCGTCTTCCGAGAGAAACTGGAGAGAAGCTTTCTGAAGAGCTACTTTGTGACGTGTGTATTCCACTCACAGAAATATAGCTTTCTTCTCCTAGAGGATTCCAGAATCCCTTTCAGAGAAAAAGCTACCAAGAGATATTCTGGAGTCGACTAAGGTGAAAAATTAAATATCCTCAGACAAAAACTGGAAGGAAGATTTCTGTGAAACTGCTTTGTGCTAGATATATTTATTCATCTTGCATAGTTAAAACTTTAATTATATTACGCAGTTTAGAAACTCTGTCATGCACAGAACTGCAAAGGGACATTCGGGAGGACATTCAGGCCTACAGTGAAAGAGGAGATATCTTCAGATAAAAATTGGATAGAAGCTTTCTGATAAACTATTTTAGGATGTATGCATTCCACTCAGGGAGTTATACCTCTTTTCTCAGAAGGCTGTGTTTGGATACTGTTCCTGTGAAACCAAAAAAGTGATATTTCAGGACACATCAAGGACTATGGCGAATAGTTAAATATACTGAAATAAAATCGAGGAAGAAGCGTTCCAAGATTTTGCTTACTGATATGTGCATTCACTTCACAGAGTTAATGCTTACTCTATGTTGCCCAGTTTCCAAACTCTGTCTTTGAAGAATCTGTGAAGGAATATTTAGTGACGCCTGGAGGCTTGTGGTGAGCGAGGAAACACCTTCCAATGAAACCTGCCGAGAACCGTTCTGAGCAACTGCTTTGTGATGTGTGTATTCGTATCCTAGAGTTAAACCATTCTTTTGCTAGAGCAGCTTGAAATCACTGTTTTTGTGGAATCTGAGGAAGGACATTTGGGAATGATCCTTAGAATATGGAGAAAGAAATATCCTTAGGTAAAATCCAGAAGGAAGCTTTCTGTGAAACTGGTGTGTCATCTTCATTCCTCTCACTCAGATAAACCTCTCTTTTCATTGAGCAGTTTTCTAGCCCTGTGTATGTGTAGCTTGTGATGGGATATTCGGGAGCACTTTGAGGCTAACGGTGAAAAACGACATATGTTCAGACTGAAACTGGAGAGAAGCTTTCTGAGGAAATGATTTGTGATGAGTGCATTCCAGTCACAGTGTTATACCTCTCTTGTCATACAGCGTCGGGGAAACCATTTTGCAGAAACAAGTACCAAGTGATATTCGGGAGCATGTTGATGCTGATGGTGAAAAGGGAAATAGCCACAGACAAAAACTGGAAAGAAGCTTTCTAGGAAACTACTCTGTGATATGTGTAATCATCTCACATAGTAAAGCTTTCTTTACATTACACACCTTGGAAACTGTCATGGACAGATCCACAAAGGGACATTTGGGAGCACATTCAGGACTATGGTGAAAAAGTAAGTATCTTCTGATAAAAACTGGAAAGAAGCTTTCTGTGAATCTGCATTTTTCTATATTTATTCATCTCACAGAGATGAAGCTTTCTTTACATTACGCAGCTTGGAAACTCCCTCATGAGTGGATTCATGAAAGGATATTTGGGCTCACATTGGAGTCTATGGTGAAATAGGAAATATAGTGAGATAATAACTGGAGACAAGCTTTCTGAGAAACTGCTTCATGATGTGAGCATTCCCCTCAGGGAGTTATAACTTTCTTCTCATAAGGCACAGTTTGAACACTGTTCCTGTAAAACCAAAAGAGTGGTATTCGGAGCCCATTGAAGACTATGGCAAAAAGTGAAATGTTGTCCAATAAAAAAGAAAAAGAAGCACTCGAAGAAACTGCTCTCTGACATGTCCATTCTTTTCACATGGTAAAAGCTTCCTCTACATTTCCCAGCTTGAAAGTCGGTCTTTCAGGGTTCTGCAGAGGGATAGTAAGTGGCAACCGGAGGCCTGTGTCGAGCAAGGAAATATCTTCCATCGAAAATCAGAGAGAAGCTTTCTGCGCAACTGTTTTGTGATGTTTCTATTCATCTCATAGAGTTAAATCATTATTTGGGTTGAGCAGTTTCAAATCACTGTTTCTGTTATATCTGAGGAAGGACATTTGGAAACGCTCTTTAGAATATCCGGAAAAAGAAATAACCTCACAGAGAAACCAGAAGGAAGCTTTCTGTGAAAATGCTCTGTCTCACGGGAATTCCACTGACACAGTTGAGCTACTATTTTTATTGAGCAGTATTATAACACTGTTTATGTTTAGTCAGAGAAGGTATATTCAGGAGTGCTTTGAGGCTTATGGTGAGAAATGAAACGTCTTCAGACAGAAACTGGAAAGAAGCTTTCTGAGGAGCTGCTTTGTGACGTGTGCATTCCACTCACATTAATATACCTTGGTTCTCTTAGAGGATTCCAGAGTCTATTTTGGAGAAAGAGTTACCAAAAGACATTCGGGTGCATAGGGAGGGATATGGTGAAAAAGGAAATATCCTCAGACAAAAACTGGAAGGAAGAATTCTGTGAATCTGCTTTGTGTTAGACATATTAATTCCTCTTGCATAGTTAAAACTTCTCTTTTATTATGCTTTGGAAACTCCGTCATGCAAGGATATGTGAGGGGACATTAGGGAGGACATTGAGGCCGATGGTGAAAGAGGATAAATCTTCAGATAAAATTGCATAGAAGCTTTCTGAGAAACTACTTTGTGATGTATGCATTCCACTCAGGGAGTTATACCTCTTTTCTCACAAGGCAGCGTTTGAACACTGTTCCAGAGAAACCAAAAATGTGATATTTTGGAATGCGTTGAGGTCTATGGCGAATAGTAAAATATACTGAAATAAAATGGAGTAAGAAGTGCTGCAAAAATCTGCTCTCTGATATGTGCCTTCACTTCACAGGGTTAATGCTTACTCTATGTTGCCCAGTTTCGAAACTCTGTCTTTGAAGGATCTGTGAAGGGATATTTAGTGACGCTCGATGGCTGCTGGTGAGCGAGTAAACGTGTTCCAATGAAAACTGCAGAGAAACCTTCTGAGCAACTGCTTTGTGATGTGTGTATTCATCTCATAGCATAAACCATTCTTTGGATTGAGCAGCTTGAAATCACTGTTTTTGTGGAATCTGAGGAAGAACATTTGGGAACGATGCTTAGAATATGGAGAAAGAAATATCCTCAGGTAATATCCAGAAGGAAGCTTTCTGTTAAACTGCTCTGTGCCGTCTTAATTCCTCTCACTCATATAAGCCTCTCTTTTCACTGAGCAGTTTTCTAGCCCTGTGTATGTTTAGCGTGTGATGGGATATTCGGGAGCACTTAGAGACTAACAGTGAAAACGGAAATATGTTCAGAACGAAAGTGAAAAGAACCTTTCTGAGCAACTGCTTTGTGACATGTGCATTGCAGTCACAGTGTTATACCTCTCTTCTCATACAGTGTCGGGGAAACCCTTTTGGAGAAACAGGTAGCAAGTGATATTCGGGAGCAAGTTGATTCAGATGGTGAAAAGGGAAATAGCCTCAGACAAAAACTGGAAAGAAGGTTTCCAGGAAACTACTCTGTGATATGTGTAATCAACTCACATAGATAAAGCTTTCTTTACATTAAGCACCTTGGAAACTGTCATCGACGGATCCACGAAGGGACCTTGGAGAACACATTGAGGACTATGGTGAAAATGGAAATATCTTCAGAAAAAAACTATAAAGAAGGTTTCTGTAAATCTGCTTTTTGCTATGTTTAACCATCTCACATACCTGAAGCTTTCTTTACATTGCACAGCTTGGAAACTCCCTGCTGGATGTATCCGCGATGGGATATTTGGGATCACATTCGGGCCTATAGTGAAATAGGAAATATAGTCAGAGAAAAACTGGAGAGAAGTTTTCTGAGAATCTGCGTGCTGATTTGTGCATTCCACTCAGGCTGCTATAACTTTCTTCTCATAAGCACAGTTTGAACTCTATTCCTGTAAAACCAAAGAGTGATATTCACAGCACATTGAAGACTATGGCAAAAAGTCAAATGTCCCCAAATAAAAAACAGAAAGAAGCACTCGAAAAAGTTGCTCTCTGACATGTCCATTCTTTTCACAGTGTTAAAGCTTTCTCTACATTCCGCAGTTTGAAAGACGGTCTTTGAGGTTCCTACGAAGGGATAGTAAGTGGCAAGCGAATCCTGTGTCAAGCAAGGAAATGTGTTCCATCGAAAATTGGAGAGAATCTTTCCGTGCAACTCTTTTGTGGTGTTTGTATTCATCTCATAGCGTTATATGATTCTTTTGATTGAGCAGTTTGAAATCACTTTTTCTGTGGAATCTGAGAAAGGACATCGGGAAACCCTCTTTAGAATATCCTGAAAAAGAACTAACCTCAGAGAAAACCAGAAGGAATATTTCTGTGAAACTCCTCTGTGTTACGTGAATTCTGCTCACACCGTTAACCTTCTCTTTTCATAGAGCAGTATCATAACACTGTTTTTGTTCAGACTGCAAAGGGTTATTCTTGAACCCCTTGAGGCTTACGGTGAGAAAGGAAATGTCTTTAAATAGAAACTGGAGAGAAGTTTTCTGAGGAACTGCTTTGTGACATGTGCGTTCCACTCACAGAAATATACCCTTCTTCTCATATAGGATTCTGAAATCCCTTTTGGAGAAAAAGCTACCAGGAGACATTCAAGAGTATAGGGAGAGCTATGGTGGAAAAGGAAATATCCTCACAGAAAAACTGGAAAGAAAATTTTTGTGAAACTGTTTTGTGATAGATATATTTATTCACCTTGCATAGTTAAAACTTTTCTTATGTTACACATTTTCGAAACTCCTTAAGGCACGGATCCACGAAGGGACATGCGGGAGCACATTCAGGACTACGGTGAAAGAGGAGATATCTTCAGATAAAACCCAGATAGAAGCTTTCTGGGAAACTACTTGTGATGTATGCATTCTGCTCAGGGAGTTATACCTCTTTTCTCACAAGGCAGTGGTTAAACACTGTTCCTGAGTCACCGAAAAAGTGATATTTCGGAGCGCATTGAGAACTATGGCAAATAGTGAAATATACTGAAATAATATCGAGGAAGAGGCGTTCCAAGAATCTGCTCTCTGATATGTGCATTCACTTCACTGCATTTATGCTTACTCTATGTTGCCCAGTTTCAAAATTCTGACTTGAAGACTCTGAGAAGGGATATTTAGTGACGGCAGGTGGCTTGGGGTGAGCAATGAAACATCTTCCAATGAAACCTGCAGAGGAACTTTCTGTGCAACTGCTTTGCGATGTGTGCATTCGTCTCATTGATTTAAACTGTTCTTTGGATTGAGCAGATTGAAATCACTGTTTTTGAGGTATCTGAGGAAGGACATTTTGGAACAATCCTTAGAACAAGGAGGAAGAAATATCCTCAGGTAAAATCCAGAAGGAATCTTTCTGTGAAACTACTCTGTGTCATCTTAATTCCTCTCGCTCAGTTAAGTCTCTCCTTACGTTGAGTAGTTTTATACCCCTGTGTTTGTTTAGCATGTGATGGGACATTCAGAACACTTTGAGGCTTATGGGGAAAAAGGAAATAAGTTCAGACTGAAACTGGAGAGAAGCTTTCTGAGGAACGGCTTTGTTACGTGTGCATTCCACTCACAAAAATATACCTTTCCTCTCCTAGAGTATTCCAGAATCCCTTTTCAAGGAAAAGCTACCAAGAGACATTCGGGAGTACAGGGACAGCTATGGTGAAAAAGGAAATATCCTCAGACAAACCTGGAGAGAAGATTTCTGTGAAACTGCTTCATGTTAGATATATCTATTCATCTCGCATAGTTCAAACCTTTCTTATATTACACAGTTTGGAAACTCCGTCATGCACGAATCTGCAAAGGGACATTCAAGAGCACATTCAAGCCTATGGTGAAAGAGGAGGTAGCTTCGGTTAAGAACTGGATAGAAGATTTTTGAGAAACTGCTTGTGTTGTATGCACTCCACTCAGGGAGTTATACCTCTTTTCTCACAAGGCAGTGTTTAAACACTGTTCCCCTGTAACCGAAAAAATGATACTTCAGAGTGCACTGAGGACTATGGCAAATAGTGAAATATACTGCAATAAAATCGAGAAAGAAGCGTTCCACGAATCTGCTCTCTGATATGTGCATTCACTTGACAGTAATTATGCTTACACTGTGTTGCACAGTTTCGAAATTCTGTCTTTGAAGAATCTGTGAAGTGATATTTAGTGACGCCCGGAGGCTTGCGGTGAGCAAGGAAACATCTTCCAATGAAACCTGTAGAGTAACTTTCTGAGCAACTGCTTTGCAATGTGTGTATTTGTCACATAGATTTAAACTGTTCTTTGGATTGAGCAGATTGAAATCACTGTTTTTGTGGAATCTGAGGAAGGACATGGGTTACGACCCTTAGAACATGGAGAAAGAAATATCCTTAGGTATAATCCAGAAGGAAGCTTTCTGTGAAACTACTCTGTGTCATCTTAATTGCTCTCGCTCAGTTAAGCCTCTCCTTACATTGAGTAGTTTTATATCCCTGTGTATGCTGAGCGTGTCATGGGACATTCGGGAGCACTTTGAGGCTTACAGTGAAAAAGGAAGTATGTTCAGACAGAAACTGGAGAGAAGCTTTCGGAGGAACTGCTTTGTGAGCTGTGCATTCCACTCAGAGTGTTATACCTCTCTTCTCATACAGTGTCGGGGAAACCCTTTTGGAGTAACAGGTACCAAATGATATTAGGGAGCATGTTGATGCTGATGATGAAAAGGGAAATAGCCTAAGACAAAACCTGGAAAGAAGTTTTCTAGGAAACTATTCCGTGATATGTGTAATCATTTCACAGAGATAAACGTTTCCTTACATTACACAGCTTGAAATCTGTCATGCACAGATCCACGAAGGGACTTTCGGGAGCACACTCAGGACTATGGTGAAAAAGGAAATATCTTCAGATAAAAACTGGAAAGAAGCTTTCTGTGAATCTGTTTTTTTTATGTTTATTCATTTCACATAGATGAAGCTTTCTTTACATTACACAGCTTGGAAACTCCCTCATGGATGGAGCAGCGAAGGGATATTTGGGATCACATTTGGCACTATGGTGAAAGAGGAAATATCGTCAGATAGAAACTGGAGAGAAGCTTTCTGAGAAACTACTTGTTGATGTGTGCATTCCACTCAGGGAGTTATAACCTTCTTCTCATAAGGCACAGTTTGAACACTGTTCCTGGAAAACTGAAAGAATGATATTCGGAGCACATTGAAGACTGTGGCAAAAGGTGAAATGTCATCCAATAAAAAACAGAAAGAAGGACTCGAAGAAATTGCTCTCTGACATGTCCATTCTTTTCACAGTGTTAAAGCTTACTCTGTATTTTGGAGTTGGAAAGTCGGTCTTTGAGGTTTCTGCGAAAGGATAGTAAGTGGCAACCGGAGGCCAGTGTGAGGCAAGGAAATGTCTTCCATCAAGAATCGGAGAGAAGCTTTCTGTGCAACTCTTTT
The DNA here is from genome assembly GCF_002776525.5 of Piliocolobus tephrosceles. Taxonomy (NCBI): domain Eukaryota; kingdom Metazoa; phylum Chordata; class Mammalia; order Primates; family Cercopithecidae; genus Piliocolobus; species Piliocolobus tephrosceles. The sequence goes on along the minus strand of NC_045435.1, from coordinate 127,942,548 downwards.
GTGATGTTTGTATTCATCTCACAGAATTAAATCATTCTTTGGATTGAGCAGTTTGAAATCACTGTTTCTGTGGAATCTGAGAAAGGACATTTGGAAACGCTCTTTAGAATATCCTGAAAATGAAATAACCTCAGAGAGAAACCAGAAGGAACCTTTCTGTGAACCTGCTCTGTGTCATGTGAATTCTGCTTGCACAGTTAAGCTTCGCTTTTCTTTGAGCTGTATCATAATGCTGTTATTGTTTTGTCTGTGAAGGGATATTCTGGAGGCCTTTGAGGATGACGGTGAGAAAGGAAATGTCTTCAGATAGAAACTGGAGAGAAGCTTTCTGAGAAGCTGCTTTGTGATGTGTGCATTGCACTCAGAGAAATATACCTTTCTCCTTCTAGAGGATTCTGGAATCTCTTCTGGAGAAAAAGCTACAAAACAGATATTCAGGAGTATAGGAAAGACTATGGTGAAAAAGGAAATATCCTCAGACAAAAACTGGAAAGAAGATTTCTGTAAAACTGCTTTGTGTTAGATATATTTATTCGTCTCATATAGTTAAAACTTTAATTATATTACGCAGTTTGGAAACTCCGTCATGCACAGAACCACAAAGGGACGTTCGGGAGCACATTAAGGCCTACGGTGAAAGAGGAGATATCTTCAGATAAAAACTGGATAGAAGCCTTCTGAGAAACTACTTTGAGATGTATGCATTCCACTCAGAGAGTTATACCTCTTTTCTCACAAGGCAGTGTTTGAACACTGTTCCTGTGAAAACGAAAAAGTGATACTTCGGAACACATTGAGGTCTATGGCGAATAGTGAAATATACTGAAAGAAAATCGAGGAAGAAGGGTTCCAACAATCTGCTCTCAGATATGTGCATTCACTTCACAGAGTTAATGCTTACTCTATGTTGCCCAGTTTTGAAACTCTGTGTTTGAAGAATTTGAGAAGGGACATTTAGCGACACCCGGAGGCTTGTGGTGACTGAGGAATCGCCTTCCAATGAAACCTGCAGAGAAATGTTCTGAGCAACTGCCTTGCAATGTGCGTATTCGTCTCATTGAGTCAAGCCATTCTTTAGATCGAGCAGCTTGAAATCACTGTTTTTGTGGAATCTGAGGAAGGACATTTGGAAACGATCCTTAGAATATGGAGAAAGAATTATCCTTAGGTAAAATCCAGAAGGAAGCTTTCTGTGAAACTGCTCTGTGTCGTCTTAATTCCTCTCACTCAGATAAGCCTCTCTTTTCATTGAGCAGTTTTCTACCCTGTGTATTTTGAGCATGTGATAGGATATTCGGGAGCCCTTTGAGGCTAGTGGTGAAAGAGGAAATATGTGCAGACCAAAACTGGAGAGAAGCTTACCGAAGAACTGCTCTGTGACGTGTTCATTCCAGTTACAGTGTTATGCCTTTTTCTTCATACAGCGGTGGGGAATACTTTTGGAGAAACAGCTACCAAGTGACATTTGGGAGCATGTTGGTGCTGCTGGTCAAAAGGGAAATAGCCTCAGACAAAAACTGGAAAGAAGCTTTCTAGGAAAATACTCTTTGATATGAGTAATCATCTCACAAAGGTAAAGCTTTCTTTACATTATGCAGCTTGGAAACTGTCTTGGACGGATCCACGAAGGGACCTTTGGGTGCACATCTGGACGATGTTGAAAAAGGATATATCTTCAGATAAAAACTGGAAAGAAGCATTTTGTGAATCTGCTTATTGTTATGTTTATTCATCTCACATAGATGAAGCTTTCTTTACATTACGCAGCTTGGATTCTCCCTCGTGGATGGATCCGAGAAGAAATATTTGAGATCATATTCGGGCCTGTGGTGAAAAAGGAAATATAGTCAGATAAAAACTGGTGAGAGGCTTTCTGACAAACTGCTTGGTGATGTGTGCTTTCCATTCAGGGAGTTATAACTTTCTCCTCATAAAGCACAGTTTTAACACTGTTCCTGTAAAACTGAGAGAGTGATATTCAGAGCACATTGAAGACTATGGTAAAAAGTGAAATGTTGTCCAGTAAAAAACAGAAGGAAGCACTGAAGAAACTGCTCTCTAACATGTCCATTCTTTTCACAGGGTTAAAGCTTATTCTACATTTCCCAGTTTAAAAGTCGGTCTTTGAGGTTTGTGCGAAGAGATAGTAAGTAGTGACCTGAGGCCTGTGTAAGGCAAGGAAATGTCTTCCATCGAAAATCAGAGAAAAGCTTTCTACACAACTCTTTTGTGATGTTTGTATTCATCTCATATCGCTAAATGATTCTTTGCATTGAGCAGTTTCAAATCACTGTTTCTGTGGAATCTGAGAAAGGACATTTGGAAATGCTCTTTAGAATATCCTGAAAAAAAAAATGACCTCAGAGAGAAACCAGAAGGAAACTTTCTGTGAACCTGCTCTGTGTCACGTCAATTCCGCTGACACAGTTCAGCTTCTCTTTTCATTGAGCTGTATCATAACACTGTTTTTGATTAGTCTGCGAAGGGATATCCTGGAGGGCTTTGAGGCTTACGGTGAGAAAGGAAACGTCTTCAGATAGAAACTGGAGAGAAGCTTTCTGAGGATCTGCTTTGTGATGTGTGCATTCCACTCACAGAAATATAGGTTTCTGCTTCTAGAGGATTCCGGAATCCCTTTTGGAGAAAAAAAAAGCTACCAAGAGATATTTGGGAGAATAGCGACGACTATGGTGTGAAAGGAAATATCCTCAGAGAAAAACTGGAAAGAAGATTTCTGTGAAACTGCTTTGTGTTAGATATATTTATTCGTCTCAAATTGTTGAAACTTTAATTATATTATGCAGTTTGGAAACTCCGTCATGCACAGATCTGCGAAGGGACATTCGGGAGCTCATTCAGGCCTACAGTGAAAGAGGAGATATCTTCAGATAAAAACTGGATAGAAGCTTTCTGAGAAACTACTACTTTGTGATGTATGCATTCCACTCAGGGAGTTATACCTCTTTTCTCACAAGACAGTGTATGAACACTGTTCCTGTGAAACCGAAAAAGTGATATTTTGGAACGCATTGAGGACTATGGAGAATAGTGAAAAATACTGAAATAAAACTGAGGAAGAAGCATTCCAAGAATCTGCTCTCTGATATGTGCATTCACTTCACAGAGTTAGTGCTTGCTGTATTGTGCCCAGTTTCGAAACTCTGTCTTTGAAGAATCTGTGAAGGGATATTTAGTGATACCCGGAGGCTTGTGGTGAGCGAGGAAACGTCTTCCTATGTAACAAGCAGGGAAACGTTCTGCGCACCTACTTGGCCATGTGTGTATTCATCTCAAAGATTTAAAACATTGTTTGGATTGAGCAGCTTGAAATCACGGTTTTTGTGGAATCTGAAGAAGGATATCCTTAGAATATGTAGAAAGAAATATCCTCGGGTAAAATCCAGAAGGAAGCTTTCTGTGAAACTGCTCTTTTTCGTCTTAATTCCTCTCACTCAGATAAGCCTCTCTTTTCATTGAGCAGTTTTCTAGCCTTGTGTATGTTTCACTTGTGATGGGATATTCTGGAGCACTTTGAGGCTAACAGTGAAAAAGGAAATAAGATCAGACCGAAACTGGAGGGAAACTTGCTGAGGAACGCTTTTCTGACGTGTGCATTCCAGTCACCATGTTATACCTCTCTTCTCATACAGCGTCAGGAAACCCTTTTTGAGAAACAGGTACCAAGTAATATTCGGGAGCATCTTGATGCCAATGCTGAAAAGGGAAATAGCCTCAGACAAAAACTGGAAAGAAGCTTTCTAGGAAACTACTCTGTGATATGTGTAATCACCTCACATAGATAAAGCTATTTTACATTATACAGCTTGGAAACTGTCATGGATGGATCCCCGAAGGGACCTCGGAGCACATTCTGGACTCTGGTGAAAAAGGAATTATCTTCATATAAAAACTGGAAAGAAGATTTATCTGAATATGCTTTTTGATACGTTTATTCATCTCACATAGATGAAGCTTTCTTTACATTATGCAGCTTGGAAACTCCCTCGTAGATGGATCTGCGAAGGGATATTTGGGATCACATTCCGGCCTATGGTGAAATAGGAAATATTGTCAGAAAAAAACTGGAGAGAAGCTTTCTGAGACACAGCTTGAAGATGTGTACATTCCACTCACGGACTTATAACTTTCTTCTCATAAGACACAGTTTTAACATTGTTCCTGTAAAACCAAAAAAGTGATATTCAGAGCACATTGAAGGCTATGGCAAAAAGTGAAATGTCATCGAATAAAAAACAGAAAGAAGCACTCGAAGAAAATGCAATCTGACATGTCCATTCTCTTCACAGGGTTAAATCTTACTCTACATTTCCCAGTTTGAAAGTCGGTCTTTGAGGGTTCTGCGAAGGGATAGTAATTGGAGACTGGAGGCTTGTGTGAGGCAAGGAAAAGTCTTTCATTGAAAATCGGAGAGAAGCTTTCTGTGCAACTATTTTGTGATGTTTGTATTCATTTCATAAAGTTAAATCATTCTTTGGATCGAGCAGTTGGAAACCCTGTTTCTGTGGAATCTGAGAAATACATTTGGAAACGCTCTTTAGAATATCCTGAAAAAGAAATAATCTCAGAGAGAAACTGGAAGGAAGCTTTCTGTGAAACTGCTCTGTGTTGCGTGAATTCTGCTCACACAGTTAAGCTTCTCTTTTCATTGAGCTGTATCATAACTCTGTTTTTGTTTAGTCTGCAAGGGGATATTCTGGAGGGCTATGAGGCTTACAGTGAGAAAGGAAACGTCTTCAGATAGAAATTGGAGAGAAGCTTTCTGAGGAGCTGCTTTGTGACATGTGCATTCCCCTCACAGAAATATACCTTTCTTCACCTACCGGATTCCGGAATCCCTTTTGGAGAAAAAGCTACCAAGAGAAATTCGGGAGTATAGCGACAACTGTGGTGAAAAAGGAAATATCCTCAGACAAAAACTGGAAAGAAGATTTCTGTGAAACTGCTCTGTGTTAGATACATTTATTCATCTCGAATAGTTAAAACTTTAATTATATTACGCAGCTTGGAAACTCCATTATGCACAGTTCTGCATAGGGATGTTTGGGAGCACATTCAGAGCTATGGTGAAAGAGGAGATATCTTCAGATAAAACCTGGATGGAACCTTTCAGAGAAACTACTTTGTGTTGTATGCATTTCACTCAGGGAGTTATACCTCTTTTCTCACAAGGCAGTGTTTCAAAACTGATCTTTTGAAACCGAAAAAGTGATATTTCAGAACACTTTGAGGACTATGGTGAATTGTGAACTACAATGAAATAAAATCGAGGACGAAGCGTTCCAGGAATCTACTCTCTGATATGTGCCTTCAATTCACAGGGCTAATGCTTACTCTATGTTGCCCAGTTTTGAAACTCTGTCTTTGAAGGATCTGTGGTGATATTTAGTGACACTCAGTGGCTTGTGTTGAGCGAGGAAACGTGTTCCCATGAAAAGTGCAGAGAAACGTTCTGAGCAACTGCTTTGTGATGTGTTTATTCATCTCATATCATTAAAAAATTTCTTGGATTGAGCAGCTTGAAATCACTGTTTTTGTAGAATCGGAGGAAGGATATTTGGGAACGATCCTTGGAATTTGGAGAAAGAAATATCCTCAGGTAACATCCAGAAGGAAGCTTTCTGTGAAACTGCTCTGTGTCATCTTAATTCCTCTCACTCAGATAAGCCTCTCTTTTCATTGAGCAGTTTTCTGGGAAATAGCCTGAGACAAAAACTGGAAAGAAGCATTCCAGGAAACTACTCTGTGATATGTTTATTCATCTCACATAGATAAAGCTTTCTTTACATTACGCAGCTTGGAAACTGTCATGGATTGATCCACGAAGGGACCTTCAAGAGCACATTGAGGCCTATGGTGAAAATTGAAATATCTTCAGAAAAAAACTGGAGAGAATCTTTCTGTAAATCTACTTTTTGCTATGTTTAATCATCTTACATACGTGAAGCTTTCTTTACATTGCAGAGATTGGAAACTCCCTTGTGGATGTATCTGCCATGGGATATTTGGCATCACATTCGGGCCTATGGTGGAATAGGAAAAATAGTCAGATAAAAACTGGAGAGAAGTTTTCTGAGAAACTGCTTGGTTATTTGTGCTTTCCACTCGGGCAGCTATAACTTTGTTCTCATAAGGCACAGTTTGAACTCTATTCCTATAAAACCAAAAGATTGATATCCGGAGCACATTGAAGACTATGGCAAAAAGTCAAATGTCACCCAATAAAAAACAGAAAGAAGCACTCGAAAAAGCTGCTCTCTGACATGTCCATTATTTTCACACGGTTAAAGCTTCCTTTACATTACCCAGTTTGAAAGACGGTCTTTGAGATTCCTACCAAGTGGCAACCAGAATCCTGTGTCGAGCAAGGAAATGTGTTCAATCGAAAATCGGAGAGAATCTTTCCATGCAACTCTTTTGTGATGTTTGTATTCATCTCATAGCATCATACCATTCTTTGGATTGAGCAATTTGAAATCACTGTTTCTGTGGAATCTGAGAAAGGATATCTGGAAACGCTCTTCAGAATATTATGAAAAAGAAGTAACCTCAGAGAAAACAAGAAGGAAGATTTCTGTGAAACTCCTCTGTGTCACATGAATTCTGCTCACACCGTTAACCTTCTCTTTTCATAGAGCAGTATCATAACACTGTTTTTACTTAGAAGATTTCTGTGAAACTGCTTCGTGTTAGATATTTTTATTCGTCTTGCATACTTAAAACTTTAATTATATTACGCAGTTTGGGAACTTCGTCATGCACAGATCTGCGGAGCGGCATTCTGGAGCACATTCATATCTACAGGGAAGGAGGAGATATCTTCAGATAAAACCTGGATAGAAGCGTTCTGAGAAACTACTTTGTGATATATGCAATCCACTCAGGGAGTTATATCTCTTTTCTCACAAGGCAGTGTTTGAACACTGTTCCTGTGAAACCGAAAAAGTGATATTTTGGAACGCATTGAGGACTATGGCGAATAGTGAAATATACTGAAATAAAATCGAGGAAGAAGTGTTTCAAGAATCTGCTCTCTGATATGAGCATTCACTTCACAGAGTTAATGCTTACTCTATGTTGCCCAGTTTCGAAACTCTGTCTTTGAAAAATCTGTGAAGGGATATTTAGTGATGCCCGAAGGCTGGTAGTGAGTGAGGATATGCCTTCCGATGAAACCTGCAGAGAAACTTTCTGAGCAACTGCTTTGTGAAGTGTGCATTCGTGTCGTAGAGTTAAACCATTCTTTGGATTGAGCAGCTTGAAATCAGTTTTTTTGTGGAATCTAAGGAAAGACATTTGGGAACGATTCTTAGAATATGTAGAAAGAAATATCCTCAGGTAAAATCCAGAAGGAAGCTTTCTGTGAAACTGCTCTGTGTCATCTTAATTCCTCTCACTCAGATAAGCCTTTCTTTTCATTGAGCAGTTTTCTAGCCCTGCATTTTTTTGTGTGTGTGTGCTGGGATATTCAGAACCACTTTGAGCCTAACGTTGAAAAAGAAAATATGTTCAGACCATAACTGGAGAGAAGCTTTCCGAGGAACTGCTTTGTGATGTGTGCATTCCAGTCACAGTGTTGTACCTCTATTCTCATACAGCGTCGGGGAAACCCTTTTGGAGAAACAGCTACCAAGTGATGTTCAGGAGCATGTTTATGCCGATGGTGAAAAGTGAAATAGCTTCAAACAAAAAATGGAAAGAAGCTATCTAGGAAATTACTCTGTGATATCTCTAATCATCTCATATAGATTAAGTTTCTTTATGTTAGGCAGCTTGGAAACTGTCATGGAAGGATGCCGAAGGGACCTTCGGTAGCACATTCTGACTATGGGGAAAAAGGAAATATCTACAGATAAAAACTGGAAAGAAGCTTTCTGTGAATATGCTTTTCAATACGTTTATTAATTTCACATAGATGAAGCTTTCTTTACATTACACAGCTTGGAAACTCCCTCGTGGTTGGATGCGTGAAGGGATATTTGAGATCACAGTCAGGCCTATGGTGAAATAGGAAATATAGTCAGTTAAAAACTGGAGAGAAGCTTTCGGGAAACTGCTTGGTGATGTGCACATTCCACCCAGGGAGTTATAACTTTCTTCTCATCAGGCACAGTTTGAACACTGTTCCTGGAAAACCAAAAGAGTGATATTCGGAGCACATAGAAGACTATGGCAAAACGTGAAATGTCGTCCAATAAGAAACAGAATAATGCACTTCAAGCAACTGCTCTCTGACATGTCCATTCTCTTAACAGGGTTAAAGATTACTTTACATTTCCCGGTTTGAAAGTAGTTCTTTCAGGGTTTTGCGAAGGGATAGCAAGTGGACACCGGATGCCTCTGTGAGACATGGAATTGTCTTCCATCGAAAATCGGAGAGAAACTTTCTGCACAACTCTTTTGTGATATTTGTATTCATCTCATAGAGTTAAATCATTCTTTGAATTGAGCAGTTTGAAATCACTGTTCAAGTGGCATCTGAGAAAGGCCATTTGGAAACGCTCTTTAGAATATCCTGAAAAGGAAATAACCTCAAAGAGAAACCAGAAGGAAGCTTTCTGTGAAACTGCTCTTTGTCACATGAATTCCGCTCAGGCAGTTAAGCTTCTCTTTTCATTGAACTGTATCATAACACTGTTTTTGTTCAGACTGCAAAAGGATATTCTGGAAGGCTTTGAGGCTTACGGTAAGAAAGTAAACCTCTTCAGGTAGAAACTGGGGAGAAGCTTTCTGAGGAGCTGCTTTGTGATGTGTGCATTCCACTCACAGGAATATACCTTTCTTCTCCTAGAGGATTCCCGAATCCCTTTTGGAGAAATAGCTACCAAGAGATACTTGGGAGTATAGTGACAAATGTGGTGAACAAGGACATACCCTCAGACAAACACTAGAAAGAAGATTTCTGTGAAATAGCTTTGTGTTGGATATATTTATTCATCTTGCATAGTTAAAACTTTAATTACATTACGTAGTTTGGAAACTCTGTCATGCAGAGTTCCAAGAAAGGACATTCGGGAGCACATTCAAGTCTATGGTGAAAGAAGAGATATCTGTAGACAAAATCTTGATAGAAGCTTTCTGAGAAACTACTTTGTGATGTGTGCATTCCACTCAGGGAGTTATACATCTTTTCTCACAAGGCAGTGTTTGAACACTGATCCTTTGAAACCGAAAAAGTCATATTTCAGAACACATTGAAGACTACAGCGAATAGTGAAATATACTGAAATAAAATCGAGGAAGAAGCGTTCTAATAATCTGCTCTCATATGTGTATTCATTTCAGACTGTTAATGCTTACTCTATGTTGCACAGTTTCGAAACTCTGTCTTTGAAGAATCTGTGAAGGGATATTTAGTGACGCATGGATGCTTGTGGTGAGCGAGGAAATGTGTTCCGATGAAACTTGCAGAGAAACGTTCTGAGCAACTGCTTTGCAATGTGTTTATTCGTCTCATAGAATTAAACCATTCTTTGGATAGAGCAGCTTGAAATCACTGTTTTTGTGGAATCTGAGGAAGGACATTGGAGAACATCCTTAGTATATGGAGAAATAAATATTCTCAAGAATAATCTAGTAGGAAGCTTTCTGTGAAGCTACTCTGTGTTGTCTTAATTCTTCTCGCTCAATTAAGCCTCTCATTTCATTGAGCAATTTTCTAACCCTGTGTATGTTTAGCGTGTGATGGAATATTTGGGAGCACTTTGAGGCTTACAGTGAAACAGGAAATATGTTTAGACCGAAACTGGGGAGAAGCTTTCCGAGGAACCACTTTGTGACGTGTGCATTCCACTCACACTGTTATACCTCTCTTCACATACAGCGTCGGCAAACTCTTTTGGAGAAACTGGTACAAAGTGATATTCGGGAGCATGTTGATGTGGATGGTGAAAAGGGGAAATAGTCTCAGACAACACTGGAAGGAAGCTTTCTAGGGAACTGCTCTGTGATATGTGTATTCATCTCACATAGATAAAGCTTTCTTTACATTACGCAGCGTGGAAACTGTCATGGATGGACCTACGAAGGGACCTTTGGGAGCACTTTCTGGACTATGGTGAAAAAGGAAATATCTTCAGATAAAAACTGGAAAGAAGCTTTCTGTGAATCTGCTTTTTGCTACGTTTATTCATCTCACATACATGAAGCTTTCTTTACATTACACAGCTTAAAAAATCCCTCATGGATGGATCCATGAAAGGATATTTAGAATCACTTTCGGGCCTACGGTGAAATAGGAAATATAGTCAGATAAGAAATGGAGAGAAGCTTTCTGAGAAATTGCTTGGTGACCTATGCATTCCACTCAGGGAGTTATAACTTTCTTCTCATAAGGCACAGTTTGAACACTGTTCCTGTAAAACCAAAAGAGTGATATTCAGAGCACAATGAAGACTATGCAAAAAGTGAAATGTAGTCTAATAAAAAACAGAAAGAAGCACTCAAGGAAACTGCTCTCTGACATGTCCATTCTTTTCACAGGTTAAAGATTAATCTACATTTGCCAGTTTCAAAGTTGGTCTTTGAGGGTTCCGGGAAGGGATATTGACTGGCAACAGGAGGCCTGTGTGCAGCAAGGAAATGTCTTCCATCAAAAATTGGAGACAAGCTTTCTGTGCAACTCTTTTCTCATGTTTGTATTCATTTCATAGAGTTAAATCATTCTTTGGAATGAGCAGTTTGAAATCACTATTTCTGTGGAATCTGAGAAAGGACATTTGGAAATGCTCTTTAGAATATCCTGAAAAGGAAATAACCTCAGAGAGAAACCAGAAGGAATCTTTCTGTGAAACTGCTCGGTGTCACATGAATTCCGCTCACAGTGTTAAGCTTCTCTTTTAATTGAACTGTATCATAACACTGTTTTTTTTAGTTGGTGAAGGCATATTATGGAGGTTTTTGAGGCTTATGGTGAGAAAGGAAACTACTTCAGATAGAAACTGGAGAGAAGCCCTCTGAGGAGATGCTTTGTGACATGTGCATTCCACTTCCAGAAATATACCTTTCTTCTCCCAGAGGATTCCGGAATCCCTTTTGGAGAAAAGGCTACCAGAGATAATGGGGAGTATAATGACGACTATGGTGCAAAAGGAAATATCCTCAGAGAAACGTGAAAAAAATTTCTGTGAAACTGCTTTGTGTTAGATATTACTATTCATCTTGCATAGTTAAAACTTTTTTTATATTATGCAGTTTGGAAACTCCGTCATGCACAGATACGCGAAGGGACATTCAGGAGCACATTCAGGCCTACGGTGAAAGAGGAGATATGTTCAGATAAAAACTGGATAGAAGCTTTCTGAGTAACTGCTTTGTGATGTATGCATTCCACTCAGGGAGTTATACATCTTTTCTCACAAGTCAGTGGCAAATAGTGAAATACGCTGAAATAAAATCCAGAAAGAAGCATTCCAAGGATCTTTTCTCTGATATTTGCATTCAGTTCACAGAATTTATGCTTACACCATGTTGTCCAGTTTCGAAATTCTGTCTTTGAAGTGTCTGTGAAGGGATATTTAGTGAGGCCTGGAGGCTTGTGGTGAGCAAGGAAACATCTCCCAATGAAACCTGCAGAGTAAGTTTCTGAGCAACTGCTTTGCGATGTGTTTATTCCTCTCAAAGATTTAAACCATTCTTTGGATTGAGCACACTGAATTCACTGCTTTTGTGGAATCTGAGGAAGGACATTTGGGAAGGATCCCTAGAACCTGGAGACAGAAATATCCTCTGGTAAAATCCAGAAGGAAGCTTTCTGTGAATCTACTCTGTGTAGTAATTCAACTCACTTAGTTAAGGCTCTCTTTACGTTGAGTAGTTTTATAACCCTGCGTATGTTTAGCATGTGATGGGACCTTCGGGAGCACTTTGCTGGTTATGGTGAAAAAGGAAATATATTTAGACCGAAATTGGAGAGAAGCTTTCCGAGGAACTGCTTTGTGACGTGTGCATTCCACTCATAGTGTTATACCTCTCTTCTCATACAGCGTCGGGGAAACCATTTTTACGAAACATGTACCAAGTGATATTTGGGAGCATGGTGGTGCCAATCTTGAAAAGGGAAATAGCCTCAGACAAAACCTGGAAAGAAGTTTTCTAGGAAACTACTCTGTGTTATGTGTTATCATCACACAGAGATAAAGGTTTCCTTACATTACACAGCTTGAAAACTGTCATGGATGGATCCACGAAGGGACTTTCAGGAGCACACTCAGGACTACGGTGAAAAACGAAATATGTTCAGATAAAAACTGGAAAGAAGCTTTCTGTGAATCTGCTTGTTTCTTTATTTATTCTTCTCTCATAGATGAAGCTTTCTTGACATTAATCAGCTTGGAAACTCCCTGGTGGATGGATCCACAAAGGGATATTTGGGATCACATTCGGGCCTATGGTCAAATAGGAAATATAGTCAGATAAAAACTGGAGAGAAGCTTTATGAGAAACTGCTTGGTGATGTGTGCATTCCACTCAGGGAGTTTTAATGTTCTTCTCATAAGACACAGTTTGAACACTGTTCCTGTAAAACCAAAAGAGTGATATTCAGAGCACATTGAAAGCTATGGAAAGTGAAATGTCGTGCAATGAAAAACAGAAGGAAGCACTCGAGGAAACTGTTCTCTGACGACCCATTCTTTTCACAGGGTTAAAGCTTACTCTACGTTTTCCAGTTTGAAAATCGGCCTGTAAAGGTTCTGCAAAAGGATAGTAAGTGGTAACTGGAGACTTGTGTTGAGCAAGGAAATGTCTCCCCTCGGAAATTGGAGAGAAGCTTTCTGCAAAACTATTTTTTGATGTTTGTGTTCATCTCAAAGAGTTAAATCATTCTTCGGATTGAGCAGTTTGAAATCACTGTTTCTGTGGAATCTGAGAAAGGACATTTGGAGACAATCTTTAGAATATCCTGAAGAACACATAACCTGAGAGAGAAACCAGAAGGAAGCATTCTGTGAACCTGCTCTGTGTCACGTGAATTCTTTTCACACAGTTAAGCTTCTCTTTTCATTGAGCAGTATCATAACACTGTTTTTGTTTTGACTGCGAAGGGATATTCAGGGGCGATATGAGGGTTAGGTTGAGAAAGGAAACGTCTTCAGATAGAAAATGGAGAGAATCTTTCTGAGGACCTGCTTTGTGACGTGGGCATTACACTCACAGAAATAAACCTTTCTTCTCCTAGAGGATTCCGGAATCTCTTTTGGAGAAAAAGGTAACAAGAGACATTCCGGAGTATCAGAACAGCTATGGTGAAATAGGAAATATCCTGAGACAAAAACTGGAAAGAAGAGTTCTCTGAAACTGCTTCATATTAGATCTAACTACTCATCTCGCATAGTTCAAACCTTTCTTATGTTATGCAGTTTGGAATCAACGTCATGCACAAATCCGTGAAGGGACAACCAGGATCACATTCAGGCCTACGGTGAAAGAGGAGATATCTTCAGATAAAAACTGGATAGAAGCTTTCTGAGAAACTACTTGTGATCTATGCATTCCGCTCAGGTAGTTATACCTCTTTTCTCACAAGGCAGTGTTTAAACACTGTTCCTGTGTAATCGAAAAAGTGATATTTCACAGTGCACTGAGAACTATGGCAAATAGTGAAATGTACTGAAATTAAACCGAGAAAGAAGCATTCCAAGAATCTGCTCTCTGATATGAGCATTCACTTCACAGAATTCAAGCTTTCTCTATGTTGCCCAGTTTCAAAATTCTGTCTTTGAGAAATCTGTGAAGTAATATTTAGTGACGCCCGGAGGTTTGTGCTGAGCAAGGAAACATTTTCCGATGAAACCTGCAGAGTAACGTTCGGAGCAACTGCTTTGTGATGTGTGTATTCATCTCATAGATTTAACCCGCAATTTGGAATGAGAATATTGAAATCCCTGTTTTTGTGGAATCTGAGGAAGGACATTTGGGAACGATCCTTAGAACATCGAGAAAGAAATATCCTCAGGTAAAATCCAGAAGGAAGCTTTCTGTGAAACTGGTGTGTCATCTTAATTCCTCTCACTCAGATAAACCTCTCTTTTCATTGAGCAGTTTTCTAGCTCTGTGTATGTTTAGCATGTGATGGGATATTCGGGAGCACTTTGAGGCTAATGGTGAAAAAGGACATAAGTTCTGACCGTAACTGGAGAGAAGCTTTCCGAGGAACTGCTTTGAGACGTGTGCATTCCAGTCACACTGTTATACCTCTCCACTCATACAGCGTTGGGGAAACCGTTTTGGAGAAACAGGTACCAACTGACATTCGGGAGCATGTTGATGAGGATGGTGAATAGGGAAATAGCCTCAGACAAAAACTGGAAAGAAGCTTTCTCGGAAACTACTCTGTTGTATGTGTAATCATCTCACATGAATAAAGCTTTCTTTACATTACGCAGTTTGAAATTCTCATGGATGGATCCACGAAGGGACCTTTGGGAGCACATTCTGGACTATGGTGAAAAAGGAAATATCTTCAGATAAAAACTGGAAAGAAGCTTTCTGTGAATCTGCTTTTTGCTATATTTATTCATCTCACATAGATGAAGCTTTCTTTACATTACACAGGTTGGAAACTCCCTCGTGGATGGAACCGCGAAAGGATATTTGGGATCACCTACGGGCCTATGGTGAAATAATAACGTAGTCAGATAAAAAATGGAGAGAAGCTCTCGAGAAACTGCTTGGTGATGTGAGTATTCAACTCAGGGATTCATAATTTTCTTCTCATAAGGCACAGTTTGAACACTGTTCCTCTAAAACTAAAAGAATGGTATTCAGAGCACATAGATGACAAGAACAAAAAGTGAAATGTCATCCAATAAAAAATAGAAAGAAGCACTTGAAGAAACTGCTCTATGACATGCCCATTCTTTTCATAGGGTTAAAGCTTACTCTACATTTTCCAGTTTTAAAGTCGTTCTTTGAGTGTTATGCGAGGAGATAATAAGTGGCGACCGGAGGCCTGTGTGAGGCAAGGAAATGTCTTTCATCGAAAATCGGAGAGAAGCTTTCTGCATAACTCTTTTGTAATGTTTGTATTCATCTCATAGTGTTAAGTCATTCTTTGGATTGAGCAGTTTGAAATCACTGTTTCTCTGGAATCTGAGAAAGGACATTTGGAAACACTCTTTAGAACATCCTGAAAAAGAAATAATCTCAGAGAGTAAGGAGAAGGAAAGTTTCTGTGAAACTGCTCTGTGTCACGTGAATTCCGCTCACACAGTTAAGCTTCTCTTTTCATTGAGCTGTATCATAACACTGTTTTTGTTTACTCTGAGAATTGATATTCTGGAGGGCTTTGAGGCTTACGGTGAGAAAGGAAACGTCTTCAGATAGAAACTGGAGAGAAGCTTTCTGAGGAGCTGCTTTGTGACGTGTGCATTCCACTCACAGAAATATACGTTTCTTCTCATAGAGGAACCTGGAATCCCTTTTGGAGGAAATGTTACCAGGAGATATTCGGGAGTATGGGGAGGGCTATGGCGAAAAAGGAAATATCCTCAGAGAAAAACCGGAAAGAAGATTTCTGTGAAACTGCTTTGTATTAGATATATTTATTCATCTCGCATAGTTTAAACTCTTCTTATATTATGCAGTTTGGAAACTCCGTCGTGCACGAATCTGTGAAGGGACATTCGGGAGCACATTCATGCCCATGGTGAAAGAGGAGATATCTTCAGATAAAACCTGTATAGAAGCTTTCTGTGAAACTACTTTGTGATGTGCACATTTCACTCTGGGTGTTATGCTTCTTTTCTCACAAGGCAGTGTTTGAACACTGTACCTGTGAAACCGAAAAACTGATATTTTGGTTCACATTGAGGACTATGGCGAATAGTGAAATATACTGAAATAAAATCGAGGAAGAAGCGTTCCAAGAATCTGCTCTCTGATATGTGCATTCATTTCTTAGTGTTAATGCTTACTCTATGTTGTCCAGTTTGGAAACTCTGTCTTTGAGTAATTTGTGAAAGGATCTTTAGTGACGCCCAGAGGCTTGTGGTGAGCAAGGTAACGTCTTCCAATTAAACTTGCCGAGAAACGTTCTGAGCAACTGCTTTCTGATGTGTGTATTTGTTTCAAAGAATTAAACCATTCTTTGGATTGAGCAGCTTGAATTCACTGTTTTTGTGGCATTTCATAAAGAACATTTGGGAACGATCCTTAGAATACGGAGAAAGAAATACCCTCAGGAAAATTCCAGTACAATCTTTCTGTGAAACTCCCCTGTGTTGTCTTAATTCCACTCGTTCAGTTAAGCCTCTCTTTCATTGATCAGTTTTCTAACCCTGTGTATGTTTAGCGTGTGATGGGATATTCGGGAGCCCTTTGAGGCTTATGGTGAAAAAGAAATATGTTCAGACCGAAACTGGAAAGAAGCTTTCCGAGGAACTGATTTGTGACAGGTGCATTCCAGTCATAGTGTTATACCCCTCTTCTCATAGAGCGTCAGGGAAACTCTTTTGGAGAAACAGGCAACAAGTGATATTCAGGAGTATGTTGATGCCGATGGTGAAAAGGGAAATAGCCTCAGACAAAAACTGGAAAGAAGATTTCTAGGAAACTACTCTGTGATATGTGTAATCATCTCACATAGTAAAGCTTTCTTTACATTATGCACCTTGGAAACTGTCATAGACATATCCACGAAGAGACCTTTGGGAGCACATTCAGGACTATGGTGAAAAAGTAAATATCTTCAGATAAAAACTGGAAAGAAGATTTCTGTGAATCTGCTTTTTTTCTATGTTTATTCATCTCACAGAGATGAAGCTTACTTTACATTATGCAGCTTGGAAACTCCCTCATGAATGGATCCATGAAAGGCTATTTGGGATCCTATTGGAGTCTATGGTGAAATAGGAAATATAGTGAGATAAAAACTGGAAAGAAGCTTTCTGAGAAACTGCTTCATGATGTGAGCATTCCCCTCAGGGAGTTATAACTTTCTTCTCATAAGGCACATTTTGAACACTGTTCCTGTAAAACCAAAAGAGTGGTATTCGGAGCCCATTGAAGACTATGGCAAAAAGTGAAATGTTGTCCAATAAAAAAGAGAAAGAAGCACTGGACGAAACTGCTCTCTGACATGTCCATTATTTTCACAGCGTTAAAGCTTTCTCTACGTTTCCCAGCTTGAAAGTTGTTATTTCAGGGTTCTGCAAAGGGATAGTAAGTGGCAACCAGAGGCCTTGCAGGTGTCGAGCAAGGAAATGTCTTCCATCGAAAATCGGAGAGAAGATTTCTGCGCAACTCTTTTGTGATGTTTCTATTCATCTCATAGAGTTAAATCATTATTTGGGTTGAGCAGTTTCAAATCACTGTTTCTGTTATATCTGAGAAAGGACATTTGGAAATGCTCTTTATAATATCCGGAAAAAGAAATAACCTCAGATAGAAACCAGAAGGAAGCTTTCTGTGAAACTGCTCTGTCTCACGTGAAGACGCTCATACAGTTAAGCTTCTCGTTTCATTGAGCAGTATCATCACACTGTTTTTCTTCAGACTGCTAAGGGATATTCAGGAACGATTTGAGGATTACGGTGAGAAAGGAACGTCTTCACATAGAAACTGGAGAGAAGCTTTCTGAGAAGCTGCTTTGTGACGTGTGCATTCCACTCACAGAAATATGCGTTTCTTCTCCTAGAGAATTCTGGAATCCCTTTTGAGTAAAAGCTACCAGGAGACATTCGGGAGTATAGGGATGGCTATGGTGAAAAAGGTTGTGTCCTCAGACAGAACTGGAAAGAAGCTTTCTGTGAAATTGCTTCGTGTTAGATACATCTATTCATCTTGCATAATTCAAAACTTTCTTATATTACGGAGTTTGGAAACTCCTTCATGCACGAATCTGCGAAGGGACATTCTGGAGCACATTCAGGCCTATGGTGAAAGAGGATATATCTTCAGATAAAAAATGGATAAAAGCTTTTTAATAAACTACATGTGATGTATGCATTCCACTCAGGGAGTTGCACTTCTTTTCTCACAAGGCAGTGTTTAAACACTGTTCCTGTGTAACCGAAAAAGTGATATTTTGGAGTGCACTGAGGACAATGGCAAATAGTGAAATATACTGAAATAAAACCGAGAAAGAGGTGTTCCAAGAATCTGCTCTCTGATATGTGCATTCACTTCACAGCATTTATGCTTACTCTATGTCGCCCAGTTTCGAAATTCTGTCTTTGAAGAATCTGTGAAGGGATATTTAGTGACGCTCGGAGGCTTGTGATGAGCAAGGAAACATCTTCTGATGAAACCTGCAGAGTAACATTCTGAGCAACTGCTTTGCGATGTGTGTATTCATCTCATTGAGTTAAATCGTTCTTTGGATTGAGCAGATTGAAATCACTGTTTTTGTGGAATCTGAGTAACGACATTTGAGAACGATCCTTAGAACATGGAGAAAGAAGTATCCTCAGGTAAAATCCAGAAGGAAGCTTTCTGTGAATCTACTCTGTGTCATGTTAATTTCTCTCACTTAGTTACATAACTCTGTGTATGTTTAGCGTGTGACGGGACATTTGGGGACACTTTGAGGTTTATGGTGAAAAAGGAAATATGTTAAGACTGAAACTGCAGAGAAGCTTTCCGAGGAACTGCTTTGTAACGTGTGCATTCCACTCACAGAGATATACCTTTCTTCTCCTAGAGGATTCCGGAATCCCTTTTGGAGAAAAAGCTACCAAGAGACATCAGGAGTATAGGGATGGCTATGGTGAAATAGGAAATATCCTCCGACAAAACTGGAAAGAGGATTTCGGTGAAACTGCTTCGTATTAGATATATCTATTCATCTCGCATAGTTCAAACCTTTCTTATATTACGCAGTTTGGAAACTCTGTTATGCACGAATCCATGAAGGGACATTCAGGAGCACATTCAGGCCTACGGTGAAAGAGGAGACATCTACAGATAAAAACTGGATAAAAGCTTTGTGAGAAACTACTTGTGAAGTATGCATTCCGCTCAATTATTTATACCTATTTTCTCACAAGGCAGTGTTTAAACACTGTCCCTGTGTAATGGAAAATGTGATATTTCGCAGCGCATTGAGGAATTTGGTAAATAGTGAAATATACTGAAATAAAATCGAGATAGTAGCGTTTCAAGAATCTGCTCTTTGATATGTGCATTTACTTCACAGAATTTATGCTTATTCTATGTTGCCCAGTTTCGAAATTCTGTCTTTGAAGAATCTGGGAAGCGATATTTAGATACATTCGGAGGTTTATGGCGAGCAAGGAAACATCTTCCGATGAAACCTGCAGAGTAACTTTCTGAGCAACTGCTTTGTGATGTGTGTTTTCGTCTCATAGAGTTAAACCATTCTTTGGATTGAGCAGATTGAAATCACTGTTTTGTGGAATCTGAGGAAGGACATTTGGGAATGATCCTTAGAATATGGAGAAAGAAATATCCTCAGGTAAAATCCAGAAGGAAGCTTTCTGTGAAACTACACTGTGTCGTCTTAACTCCTCTCGCTTAGTTAAGCCTCTCCTTATGTTGAGTAGTTTTATAACCCTGTATATGTTTAGCGTGTGATTGGATATTCGGGAGCACTTTGAGACTTACGGTGAAAAAGGAAATATGTTCAGACAGAAACTGGAGAGAAACTTTCCGAGGAATTGCTTTGTGACGTGTGCATTCCACTCACATTGTTATACCTCTCTTCTCATACAGCGTCGGGGAAACCCTTTTGGAGAAACAGGTACCAAGTGATATTCGGGAGCATGTTCATGCCGATGATGAAAAGGGAAATAGCCTCAGACAAAACCTGTAAAGAAGCTTTCTAGGAAACTACTCTGTGATATGTGTAATCATCTCACAGAGATAAAGGTTTCCTTATATTACACAGCTTGAAAACTGTCATGGACAGATCCACGAAGGGACTTTCGGGAGTGCACTCAGGACTGTCGTGAAAAAAGGCATTGTCTTCAGATAAAAACTGGAAAGAAGCTTTCTGTGAATCTGCTTTATTCTATGTTTATTCTTCTCACATAGATGAAGCTTTCTTTACATTATGCAGCTTGGAAACTCCCTCGTGGATGGAACCATGAAGGGTTATTTGGGATCGCATTCGGGCCTATGGTCAAATAGGAAATATAGTCAGATCAAAACTGCAGAGAAGTTTTCTGAGAAACTGCTTAGTGATGTGCATTCCACACAGGGAGTTTTAATGTTCTTCTCATAGTCACAGTTTTAACACAATTCCTGTAAAACCAAAAGAGTGATATTCGGAGCACATTGAAGACAATGGCAAAAAGTGAAATGTCGTCCAATAAAAAACAAAAAGAAGCACTCGAAGAAACTGCTCTCTGACATGCCCATTCTCTTCTCAGGATAAAAGCTTAATCTACATTTCCCAGTTTGAAAGTCAGCCTCTGGAGGTTCTGCAAAGTGATAGTAAGTGGCAACGGGGGGCGTTTGTCGAGAATGGAAATATCTTCCATCGAAAATTGGAGAGAAGCTTTCTGGACAACTCTTTTGTGATGTTTGTATTCATCTCAAAGAGTTAAATCATTCTTTGGATTGAGCAGTTTGAAATCACTGTTTCTGTGGAATCTGAGAAAGGACATTTCGAGACACTCTTTAGAATACACTGAAAAAGAAATAATCTCAGAGACAAACCAGAAGGAAGCTTTCTGTGAACCTGCTCTGTGTCACGTGAACTCCACTCACACAGTTAAGCTTCTCTTTTCATTGGGAAGTATCATAAAACTGTTTTTGTTTAGACTGCAAATGGATATTCAGGAGTGATTTGAGGGTTACGGTGAGAAAGGAAATGTCTACAATAGAAACTGCAGAGAAGTTTTCTGAGGAGCTGCTTTGTGACGTGTGCATTCCACTCACAGAAATATACCTTTCTTCTGGTGTTTTAGACATGAAGTCCTTGCACATGCCTATGTCCTGAATGGTACTACCTAGGTTTTCTTCTTGGGTTTTTATGGTATTAGGTCTAACATTTAAGTCTCTAATCCATCTTGAATTAATTTTCGTATTAGGTGTAAGGAAAGGATATATTTTCTGCTTTCTACTTATGGCTAGCCAATTTTCCCAGCACCATTTGTAAAATAGGGAATCCTTTCCCCATTTCTTGTTTCTCTCAGGTTTGTCGAAGATCAGATGGCTGTAGATGGGTGGTATTACTACTGAGGACTCTGTTCTGTTCCAGTGGTCTATATCTCGGTTTTGATACCAGTACCATGCTGTTTTGGTTACTGTAGCCTTGTAGTATAGTTTGAAGTCAGGTAGCGTGATGCCTCCGGCTTTGTTCTAAATCATGCTGCTATAAAGGCACATGCACATCTATGTTTATTGCGGCACTATTCACAATAGCAAAGACTTGGAATCAACCCAAATGTCCATCAATGACAGACTGGATTAGGAAAATGTGGTACATATACACCATGGAATACTATGCAGTCATAAAAAGGATGAGTTTGCATTGTTTGTAGGGACATGGATGCAGCTGGAAACCATCATTCTTAGCAAACTATCACAAGAACAGAAAACCAAACACCGCCTGCTCTCACTCATAGGTGGGAACTGAACAATGAGATGACTTGGACTCGGGAAGGGGAACATCACACATCGGAGCCTATCATGGGGAGGGGGGTGGGGGGAGGGATTGCATTGGTAGTTATACCTGATATAAATGACAAATTGATGGGTGTTGATGAGTTGATGGGTGCAGCACAACAACGTGGCACAGGTATACATATGTAGCAAACCTGCACATTGTTCACATGTACCCTAGAACTTAAAGTATAGTAATAATAATAAAAAAAAGAAGTATACCTTTCTTCTTCTAAAGGATTCCAGAATCCCTTTTGGAGAAAAAGCTACCAAGAGATATTCGGGAGTATACCAATGACTATGGTGAAAAAGAAAATATCCTCAGACAAAAACTGGAAAGAAGATTTCTCTGAAACTGCTTTGTGTTAGATATATTTATTTATCTTGCATAGTAAAAACTGTAATTATATTACACAGTTTGGAAACTCCGTCATGCAGAGATCCATGAAGGGACATTCGGGAGCACATTCCGGCCTTCGGTGTAAGAGGAGATATCTTCAGGTAAAAACTGCATAGAAGCTTTCTGAGAAACTACTTTGTGATGTATGCATTCCATTCAGGGAGTTCTACCTCTTTTCTCCAAAGGCAGTGTTTGAACTCTGTTCCCATGAAACTGAAAAAGTGACATTTAGGAATGCATTGAGGACTATGGCGAATAGTGAAATATACTGAAATAAAATCGAGGAAGAAGCATTCCAAGAATCTGCTCTCTGATGTATGAATTCGCTTCACAGAGTTAATGCTTATTCTATGGTGCCCAGTTTTGAAATTCTGTTTTTGAAAAATCTGTGAAGGGATATTAAGTGAGGCCCAGAGGCTCACGGTGAGTGAGGAAATGTCTTCCGATGAAACCTGCAGAGAAACGTTCTGAGCAACTGCTTTGTGATGTGTGTATTCGTCTCCTAGAATTTAGCCATTCTTTGGATTCAGTAGCTTGTACTCACTGTTTTTGTGGAATCTGAGGAAGGACGTTTGGGAACAATCCTCAGAATATGGAGAAGGAAATATCCTGAGGTAAAATTGAGAAGGAAGCTTTCTGTGAAATTACTCTGTGTCGTCTTAGTTCCTCACACTCAGATAAGCCTCTCTTTTCAATGAGCAGTTTTCTAGCCCTGTACATGTTTTGCGTGTGTTGGGATATTCAGGAGCACTTTGAGGCTTACAGTGAAAAAGGAAATATGATCAGACCGAAACTGGAGAGAAGCTTTCCGAGGAACTGCTTTGTGAAGTGTGCATTCTAGTCACAGTGTTATACCTCTCTTCTCATACAGCATCAGGGAAACCCTTTAGGAGAAACAGGTACCAAGGGATATTCATGAGCATGTTGATGCCTTTGGTGAAAAGGGAAATAGCCTCAGACAAAAACAGGAAAGATTCTTTCTAGAAAACTACTGTGGGATATCTGTAATCATCTCACATATTTAAAGCTTTCTTTGCATTACACAGCATGTAAACTGTTATGGATGGATCCATGAAGAGACCTTCGGGATCACATTCAGGACTAGGGTGAAAAAGGAAATATCTTCAGATAAAAACTGGAAAAAAGCTTCCTCTGAATCTGCTTTTTCCTGTGTTTATTCATCTCACATAGATGAAGCTTTTTTACAATACGCAGCTTGGAAACTGCCTCGTGGATGGACCCAGGAAGGGATATTTGGGATCACATTCGGGCCTATGGTGAAATAGGAAACAGAGTCAGATAGAAACAGGAGAGTAGCTTTCTGAAAAACTGCTGGGTGATGTGTACATTCCACTCAGGGTGTTGTAACTTTCTTCTCATAAGGCACAGTTTGAACTCGGTTCCTGTAAAACCATCAGAGTGATATTTGCAGCACATTGAAGATTATCGCAAAAAGTGAAATGTCGTCCAATAAAAAACTGAAAGAAGCACTCCAAGAAACTGATTTCTGCCATGTCCATTATTTTCACAGGCTAAAGCTTACTCTATGTTTGCCAGTTTCAAAGTCGGTCTTTGAGGGTTCTGTGAAGGGATAGTAAGTGGAGACCAGAGGCCTGTGTGAGGCAAGGAAATGTCTTCCATCAAAAATTCGGAGAGAAGCTTTCCACACATCTCTTTTGTGATGTTTGTATTCATCCCATAGCGTTACATCATTCTTTGGATTGAGCAGTTTGAAATCACTGTTTCTGTGGAATCTGATAAAAGACATTTGGAAATGCTGTTTATAATATTCTGAAAAAGAAATAACATTAGAGAGATCCCAGAAAGAAGTTTTCTGTGAAACTGCTCTGTGTCACGTGAATTCCGCTCACACAGTTAAGCTTCCTTTTTCATTGAGCTGTATCATGAATTTTGCTCACACAGTTAAGCTTCCTTTTTCATTGAGCTGTATCATAACACTGTTTTTGCTTAGTCTACGATGGGATACTCTAGAGGTCTTTGAGGCTCATGGTGAGAAAGGAAACGTCTTCAGATGGAAACTGGAGAGAAGCTTTCTGAGGAGTTGCTTTGTGACGTATGAATTCCAGTCACAGAAATATATCTTTCTTCTCCGAGAGTATTCCGGAATCCATTTTGGAGAAAAACCTACCAAGAGATATACGGGAGTATGGCGACCACTATGGTGAAAAAGGAAATATCCTCAGAGAAAACCTGGAAAGGAGATTTCAGTAAAACTGCTTTGTGTTAAATATATTTATTCGTCTCACCTAGTTAAAACTTTAATGTGATCCCGAATGTGATTCCAAATATTTCTACGTGGATCCATCCAGGAGGGAGTTTCCAAGCTGTGTAATGTAAAGACAACGTCATCTATGTGAGATGAATAAACATAGCAAAAAGCAGATTCACAGAAAGGTTCTTACCAGTTTTTATGTGAAGATATTTCCTTTTTCACCCTAGTCTTGAATGTGATCCTGAAGGTCCCTTCATTTATCTGTCAATGACAGTTTCCAGGCTCTATAATGTAAAGAAGGCTTTATATATGTGAGATGAATACACATACCACAGAGTAGTTTCCTAGAAACCTTCCTTCCAGTTTTTGTCTGAGGCTATTTCCCTTTTCACCATTGGCATCAACATGCTCCCGAGTATCACCTGGTATCTGTTTCTCGAAAAGGGTATCCCAGACACTGTATGAGAAGACAGGTATAACACTCTGACTGAAATGCACACGTCACAAAACAGTTCCTCGGAAAGCTTCTCTCCAATTTCGGTCTGAACATATTTCTTTTTTCACCATAAGCCTTAAAGTGTTCCCAAATATCCCATCACATGCTAAACATACACGGGGCTAGAAAACTGCTGAAAGAAAAGAGAGGCTCATTTGAGTCAGAGGAATTAAGATGACACAGAGCAGTTTCACAGAAAGCTTCCTTCCAGGTTTTACCTGAGGACATTTCTTTCTCCACATTCTAAGTATCGTTCCCAAATGTCCTTCCTCAGATTCCACAAAAACAGTGATTTCCAGGTGCTCAATCAAAGAATGGTTTACCTCTACTAGACGAATACACACATCGCAAAGCAGTTGCTCAGAATATTTCTCTACAGCCTTTCATCGGAAAACGTTTCCTCACACACCACAAGCCTCCGGGCGTCACTAAATATCCCTTCACAGATTCTTCAAAGACAGAGTTTCGAAACTGGGCAACATAGAGTAAGCATTAATTCTGTGAAGTAAATGCACCTATCAGAGATGAGATTCTTGGAAGGCTTTTTCCTCGATTTTATTTCAGTATATTTCACTATTTGCCATTGTCCTCAATGCCTTCCAAAATATCACTTTTTCTGTTTCACGGAACAGTGTTCAAACACTGCCTTTTGAGAAAAGAGGCATAACGCCCTGAGTGGAATGCATACATCAAAAGTAGTTTCTCAGAAAGCTTCTATCCAGTTTATACCTGAAGATATCTCCACTTTCACTGTAGGCCTGAATGTGCCCACGAATGTCTCTTCGTGGAACTGTGCACAACGGAGTTTCCAAACTGCATAATATAATTAAAGTTTTAACTATGTGAGACGAAAAAATATATCTAACACAAAGCAGTTTCACAGAAGTCTTCTTTCCAGTATTCTTCTGAGGATATTTCCTTTTTCACTTTAGTCGACCCCTGAATATCTCTTGGTAGCTTTTTCTCCAAAAGGGATTCCGGAATCCTCTAGGAGAAGAAAGGTATATTTCTTTGAGTGGAATGCACACGTCACAAAGCAGCTCCTCAGAAAGCTTCTCTCCAGTTTTTATCTGAAGACGTTTCCTTTCTCACCATAAGGTTCAAAGCCGTGCAGAACATCCCTTCACAGACTAAACAGTAACAGTGTTATAATGCAGCTGAATGAAAAGAGCTTAACTGTGTGAGCGGAATTCACAATTCACGTGACACAGACCAGTTTCACAGAAAGCTTCCTTCTGTTATCCATCTGATGTTATTTCTATTTCAGGACGTTCTAAAGAGGGTTTTCAAATGTCCTTTCTCAGATTCCACAGAAACAGTGATTTCAAACTGCTCAATCCAAAGAATGATGTAACTCTATGACATGAATAAAAACATCACAAAAGAGTTGCGCAGAAAGCTTCTCTCCGATTTTCGATTGAAGACATTTCTTTGCCTTAAAAAAGGCCTCCAGAAGCCACTTGCAATCCCTTCGCAGAACCCTCAAAGACCGAATTTCAAACTGGAAAATGTCGTGTAAACTTTAACCCTTTGAAAAGTATGGATATGTCACAGAGCAGTTTCTTGGGATGCTTCTTTCTTTTTTTTTAATGGACGACATTTCACTTTTTGCCCTAGTCTGCAATGTGTTCTGAATATCACTCTTTTCAATTTACAGGAACAGTGTTCAAACTGTGCCTTATGAGAAGAAAGTTATACCTCCCTGAGTGGAATGCACACATCACAAAGCAGTTTCTCAGATAGCTTCTCTCCAGTTTTTATCTGACTATATTTCCTCTTTCACCATAAGCCCGAATTTGATCACAAATATTCCTTCGTGGATCCATCCATGAGGGACTTTCCAAGCTGCAAAATGTGAAGAAATCTTCATCTATGTGAGATGAAGAAACATAGCAAAAAGCAGATTCACAGAAAGCTTCTTTCCAGTTTTTATTAGAAGATATTTCCTTTTTCACCTTAGTCCAGAATTTGCTCCTGAAGGTCCATTCATGGATCCGTCCATGAGAGTTTCCAAACTGTAATGTAAGGAAAGCTTTATTTATGTGAGATCATTAGAGGTATCACAGAGTAGTTTCCTAGAAAGCTTCTTTCCAGTTTGTGTCTGAGGCTATTTCCCTTTTCACCATCGGCATCAACATGCTCCCGAATATCACCTGGAACCTGTTTCTCCAAAAGAGTTTCCCCAACGCTGTATGAAAAGAGAGGTATAACACTGTGACTGGAATGCACACGTCACAAAGCAGTTCTTCGGAAAGCTTCTCTCCAGTTTCGGTCTGAACATATTTCCTTTTTCACCATTAGCCTCAAAGTGCTTCCAAATATCCCATCACACGCTAAAGATACACAGGGCTAGAAAACTGATGAATAAAAAGAGAGGCTTATATGAGTGTGAGGAATTAAGACGACACAGAGCAGTTTCACAGAAAGCTTCGTTCTGGATTTTACCTGAGGATATTTCTTTCTCTATATTCTATGGATCTTTCCCAAATATCCTTCATCACATTCCAAAAAAACAGTGAATTCAAGCAGCTCAATCCAAAGAATGTTTTAACTCTATGAGACGAATACACACATTGCAAAGCAGTTGCTCAGAACGTTTCTCTGCAGGTTTCATCAGAAGACTTTTCCTGGCTCACCACAATCCTATGGGCCTCACTAAATATCCCTCACAGATTCTTCAAAGACAGAGTTTTGACACTGGGCAACATAGACTAGCATTAACTCTGTGAAGTGAATTCACATATCAGAGAGCAGATTCTTGGAACGCTTCTTCCTCGATTTTATTTCAGTATATTTCATTATTCGCCATAGTCCTCAATGCATTCCGAAATATCACTTTTTTGGTTTCACAGGAACAGAGTTCAAACACTGCCTTGTGAGAAAAGAGTTATAACTTCCTCAGTGGACTGCGTACCTCAAAAAGTAGTTTCTCAGAAATCTTCTATCCACTTTTTATCTGAAGATATCTCCTCTTTCAGAGTAGGCCTGAATGTGCTCCCAAACGTCCCTTTGTGGATCTGTGCATGACAGAGTTTCCAAATTGCGTAATATAATTAAAGTTTTAATTATGCGAGATGAATAAAGATATCTGACACAAAGCAGTTTCACAGAAATCTCCTTTCCAGTTTTTATCTGAGGATATTTCCTTTTTTACCATAGTCTTCGCTATACGCCCGAGTATCTCTTGGTAGCTTTTTCTCCAAAAGGGATTCCGGAATCCTTTAGAAGAAAAAAGGTATATTTCCCGTTTTTTTATTACTATACTTTAAGTTCTAGGGTACATGTGCACAATGTGCAAGTTTGTAACATATGTATTCCTGTGCCACGTTGTTGTGCTGCACCCATCAACACGTCAGCACCGATCAATTTGTCATTTATATCCGGTATAACTACCAATGCAATCCCTCCCCCCACCCCCCTCCCCATGATAGGCCCCGATGTGTGATGTTCCCCTTCCTGAGTCCAAGTCATCTCATTGTTCAGTTCCCACCTATGAGTGAGAGCAGGCGGTGTTTGGTTTTCTGTTCTTGTGATAGTTTGCTAAGAATGATGGTTTCGAGCTGCATCCATGTCCCTACAAACAATGCAAACTCATCCTTTTTATGACTGCATAGTATTCCATGGTGTATATGTGCCACATTTTCCTAATCCAGTCTGTCACTGATGGACATTTGGGTTGATTCCAAGTCTTTGCTACTGTGAATAGTGCCGCAATAAACATAGGTGTGCATGTGTCTTTATAGCAGCATGATTTAGAACAAAGCCGGAGGCATCACGCTACCTGACTTCAAACTATACTACAAGGCTACAGTAACCAAAACAGCATGGTACTGGTATCAAAACCGAGATATAGACCACCGGAACAGAACAGAGTCCTCAGTAATAATACCACACATCTACAGCCATCTGATCTTTGACAAACCTGAGAGAAACAAGAAATGGGGAAAGGATTCTCTATTTAATAAACCTGTGGTAAGAAAATTGGCTAGCCATAAGTAGAAAGCTGAAAATGGATCCTTTCCTTACTCCTTATACGAAAATTAATTCAAGATGTATTAGACACTTAAATGTTACACCTAATACCATAAAAACCCAAGAAGAAAACCTAGGTAGTACCATTCAGGACATAGGCATGGGCAAGGACTTCATGTCTAAAACACCAGAGGAAATGTATATTTCTGTGAGTGGAATGCACACTTCACAAAGCAACTCCTCAGAAAGCTTCTCTCCAGTTTCTATATGAAGACGTTTCCTTTCTCATTGTAAGCCTCAAAGCCCTCGAAACTATCCCTTAGCAGGCTAAGCAAAAACAGTGTTATGCTACAGCTCAATGAAAAGAGAAGCTTAACTGTGTGAGTGGAATTCACGTGACACAGGACAGGATCACAGAAAGATTCCTTCTGATTCTCTCTGAGGTTTTTTCTTTTTCAGGATATTCTAAACAGCGTTTCCAAATGTCCTTTCTCAGATTTCACAGAAACAGTGATTTTAAACTGCTCAATCCAAAGAATGATTTAACTCTATGAGATGAACACAAACATCACAAAAGAGTTGTGCAGAGCAACGATCTGAGCAACTGCTTTGCGATGTGTGTATTCATCTCCTAGAGGTAAACCATTCTTTGGATTCAGCAGCTTGAAATCACTGTTTTTGTGGAATCTGAGGAAGGACATTTGGGAACGAACCTTAGAATATGGAGAAAGAAATATCCTCAGGTAAAATCCAGAAGGAAGGTTCTCTGAAACTGCTCTGTGTCGTCTTAATTCCTCTCACTCAGATAAGCCTCTCTTTTCATTGAGCAGTATCCTAGTCCTGTGTATGTTTAGCGTGTGATGGGCTATTCGGGAGCACTTTGAGTCTAACGGTGAAAAAGGAAATATGTTCACCCCGAAACTGGGGAGAAGCTTTCCGAGGAACTGCTTGGTGACGTGTGCATTCCACTTACAGTGTTGTACCTCTCTTCTCTTACAGCATCGGGAAATCCCTTTTGGAGAATCAGCTACCAAGTGATATTCGGCAGCATGCAGGTGCCGAAGTTGTAATTGGAAATAGCCACAGACAAAACTGGAAAGAAGTTTTCTAGGAAACGACTCTGTGATATGTGTAATCATCTCACATAGATAAAGCTTTCTTTACATTACCCATCTTGGAAATTGTCATGGGAGGAACCACGAAGTTTCTTTTCATAAAGCACAGTTTGAACACTGTTCCTGTAAAACGAAAAGAGTGATATTCAGAGCACATTGAGGGCTATGGCAGAGAGTCAAATGTCGTCCAATAGAAAACAGAAAGAAACACTCGAAGAAAATGCTCTCTCACATGTCGATTCTTTTCACAGGGTTAAAGCTTACTCTACGTTTCCCAGTTTGAAAGTCGGTCTTTGAGGTTTCTGCGAAGGGATACTACGTGGCAGCCTGAGGCCTGTGTGAGGCAAGGAAATGTCTTTCATGGAAAATCAGAGAGAATCATTCTGCACAACTGTTTCCTGATGTTTGTATTCAACTCATAGAGCTAAATCTTTCTTTGGATTGAGCAGTTTGAAATCACTGTTTCTGTGGAATCTGAGAAAAGACATTTGGAAAAGCTCTATGGAATATCCTGAAAAACAAACAACTTCAGAGAGAAACCAGAACAAGCTTTCTGTGAAACTGCTCTGTGTCACGTGAATTCCACTCACAGAGTTAAACTTCTCTTTTCATTGAGCTGTAACAGTACACTGTTTTGTGTAGTCTACAAAGGCGGGCTTTGAGGCTTACGATGAGAAAGGAATCGTCTTCAGATAGAAACTGGATAGAAGCTTTCTGAGGAACTGCTTTGTGATGTGGGAATTCCACTCACAGAAATATACCTTTCTTCTACTAGAGGATTCCGGAATGCCTTTTGGAGAAAAAGCTACGAAGAGATATCCGGGAGAATAGCAATGACTATGGTGAAAAAGGAAATATCTTCAGACAAAAAATAGAAAGAAGATTTCTGTGAAACTGCTTTGTGTTAAATATATTTATTCATGTCGCAGAGTTAAAACTTTCATTATATTACGCAGTTTGGAAACTCCGTCATGCACAGATTAGATTTGTGAAGGGACATTCGGGAGAACATTCAGGCCTACTGTGAAAGAGGAGATATCTTCAGATAAAAACTGGATAGAAGCTTTCTGAGAAACTACTTTGTGATGTATGCATTCCACTCAGGAAGTTATATCTCTTTTCTCACAAGGCAATGTTTGAACACTGTTCCTGTGAAACCGAAAAAGTGATATTTCAGAACGCATTGAGGACTATGGCGAATAGTGAAATATACTGAAATAAAATCGAGGAAGAATAGTTCCAAGAATCTGCTCTCAGATAGGTGCATTCATTTCACAGAGTTAATGTTTACTCTATGTTGCCCAGTTTCGAAACTCTGTCTTTGAAGTATCTGTGAAGGGATATTTAGTGATACCTGGAGGCTTCTGGTGAGCAAGGAAATGCCTTCTGATGAAACCTGCAGAGAAACCTTCTGAGCAACTGCTTTGCGATGTGTGTATTCGCCTGATACAGGTAAACGATTCTTTGGATTGAGCAACTTGATATCACTGTTTTTGTGGAATCTGAGGAAGGACATTTGGGAATGATCCACAGAATATGGAGAAAGAAATATCCTCAGGTAAAATCCAGAAGGAAGCTTTCTTTGAAACTGCTCTGTGTCGTCTTAATTCCTCTCCCTCAGATAAGTCTCTATTTTCATTGAGCAGTTTTCTAGTCCTGTGTATGTTTAACGTGTGATGGGATATTCGGGAGCACTTTGAGTATAACGGTGAAAAAGGAAATATGTTCAGACCGATGCTGGAGAGAAGATTTCTGAGGAACTTCTTTGTGACGTGTGCATTCCACTCACAGTGTTATACCTCTCCTCTCATACAGCATTGTTGAAACCCTTTTGGAGAAACAGGTACCAAGTGATATTCGTTGAGCATGTTGATGCCGATGGTGAAAAGGGAAATAGCCTCAGAGAAAAACTGGAAAGAAGCTTTCTAGGAAACCACTCTGTGATATGTGTAATCATCTCACATAGATAAAGCCTTCTTTACATTACGCACCTTGGAAACTGTCATGAACGGATCCACTAAGGGACCTTTGGGAGCACATTCTGCACTATGGTGAAAAAGGAAATATCTTCAGATAAAAACTGGAAAGAAGCTTTCTGTGAATCTGCCTTTTACTATGTTTATTCTTCTCACACAGATGAAGCTTTCTTTACACTACACAGCCTGCAAACTCCCTCGTGCATGGATCCGTGAAGGGATATTTAGAATCACATTTGGGCCTATGGTGAAATAGGAAATATAGTCCGATAAATACTGGAGAGAAGATTTCTGAGAAACTGCTTGGTTATGTGTGCATTCCACTCAGGAAGTCATAATTCTCTTCTCATAAGGCATAGTATGAGCACTGTTCTTGTAAAACCAAAAGAGTGATATTCAGAGCACATTGAAGACTATGGTAAAAAGTGAATTGTCTTCCAATAAGAAACAGAAAGAAGTACTCGAAGAAACTGTTCTCTGACACGTGATTTCCTTTGAAAGGGTTAAATCTTACTGTACATTTCCCAGTTTGAAAGTCGGTCTTTGAGAGTTCTGCGAAGGGATAGTAAGTGGCAACCAGAGGCCTCTGTGAGGCTAGGAAATGTCTTCCATCGAAAATCAGAGAGTAACTTTCGGCTCAACTCTTCTGTGATGCTTGTATTCATCTCACAGCATTAAATCATTCTTTGGATTGAGCAGTTTGAAATCACTGTTTCTGTAGAATCTGAGAAAGGACATTTGGAAACTCTCTTTAGAATATCCTGAAAAAGAAATAACCTCAGAGAGAAACCAGAAGGAAGCTTTCTGTGAATCTGCTCTGTGTCATGTGAATTCTGCTCACACAGTTAAGCTTCTCTTTTCATTGAGCTGTATCATAACACTGTTTTTGTTTAGTCTGTGTAAGGATACTCTGGAGGGCTTTGAGGCTTACTGTGTTAAAGGAAACGTCTTCAGATAGAAAGTGGAGGGAAGCCTTCTGAGGAGCTACTTTGTGACTTGTGCATTCCACTCACAGAAATATACCTTTCTTCTCCTGGAAAATTCGGGAATCCCTTTTGGAGAAAAAGCTTCCAAGAGATAATCGGGAGTATAGTGGCTAGTATGGTGAAAAATGATATATCCTCAGACAAAAACTGGAAAGACGATTTCTCTGAAACTGCTTTATGTTATACATAGTTTTTCGTCTCGCTTAGTCAAAACTTTAATTATATTACACAGTTTGGAAATCCATCACCCACAGTTCCGCGAAGGGACATTTGGTAGCACATTCAGGCCTACGGTGAAAGGGGAGATATCTTCAGATAAAATCTGGATAGAAGCTTTCTGCGAAACCACTTTGTGATGTATGCATTCCACTCAGGGTGTTATACCTCTTTTATCACAAGGAAGCGTTTGAAAACTGTTGCTGTGAAACCGAAAAAGTGATATTTTGGATTCATTGAGGACTATGGTGAATAGTGAAATATACTGTAATAAAATCGAGAAAGAAGCATTCCAGGAATCTACTCTCTGATATGTACATTCTCTTCTCAGAGTTCATGTTTACTCTATGTAGCCCAATTTCGAAACTCTGTCTTTGAAGAATCTGGGAAGGGATATTTAGTGACGCCCAGAGGCAAAGAAACACCTTCTGATGAAATCTGCAGAGAAACGTTCTGAGCAACTGCTTTGAGATGTGTGTATTCGTCTCATAGAGGTAAGCCATTCTTTTGATTGAGCACCTTGAAATTTGTGAGGAAGTACATTTGGGAATGGTCCTTAGAATATGGGGAAAGAAATATCCTCAGGTAAAATCCAGAAGGAAGCTTTCTGTGAAACTGCTCTGTGTCATCTTTATTTCTCTCACTCAGGTAAGCCTCTCTTTTCATTGAGCAGATTTCTTTTTTCTTTTTTTATGAGACGGGGTTGGCTCTGTCGCCCAGGCTGGAGTGCAGTGGCTGGATCTCTGCTCACTGCAAGCTCTGCCTCCTGGGTTTATGCCATTCTCCTTCCTCAACCTCCCGAGTAGCTGGGATTAGAGGCACCTGCCACCTTGCCCGGCAATTTTTTTTTTTTTTTGTATTTTTTAGTAGAGACGGGGTTTCACCGTGTTAGGCAGGATGGTCTCGATCTCCTGACTTCGTGATCCGCCCGATACGACCTCCCAAAGTACTGGAATTACAGCCTTGAGCCACCGCACCCAGCCCATTGAGTAGTTTTCTAAACCTGTGTATGTTTTGCGTGTGATGGGATATTCGGGAGCACATTGAGGCTGACGGTGAAAAATGAAATATGTTCAAACCGAAACTGGAAAGAAGCTTTCCTAGGAACTCCTTTGTGACATGCTCATTCCAGTCACAGTTTTATACCTCTCTTCCCATACAGCGTCAGGGAAACCCTTTTGAAGAAACAGGTACCAGGTGATATTTGGGAGCATGTTGATGCCGATGGTGAAAAGGGAAATAGCCTCAGACAAAACTGGAAAGAAACTTTCTAGGAAACTGCTCAGTAATATGTGTAATCATCTCATATACATAAAGCTTTATTTACATTATACAGCTTGGAATCTGTCATGTACGAATCCATGAAGGAACCTTCGGGAGCACATTCAGGACTAGGGTGAAAAAGGAAATATCTTCAGATAAAAACTGGAAAGAAGCTTTCTGTGAATCTGTTTTTTGCTGTGTTTATTCATATGCCTTAGCTTAAGCTTACTTTACGTTACGCAGCTTGGAAATTCACTCGTTAATGCCTTCATGAAGTGATATTTGGGATTGTATTTGGGCCTATGGGGAAATAGGAAATATCGTCATATAAAAACTGGAGGGTAGCTTTCTGAGAAACTGCTTGGTGATGTGTGCATTCCACTCCAGGAGTTATAACTTTCTTCTCATAAGGCATAGTTTGAACACTGTTTTTGTAAAACCAAAAGAGTGATATTCAGAGAACATTCAAGACTGTGGCAAAAAGTGAAATGTCGTCCAAAAAAACAAAGAAGCACTGGAAGAAACTGCTGTTTGTCATGTCCACTCTTTTGAGAGTGTTAAAGCTTACTCTACATTTCCCAGTTAGAAAGTCTGTCTTTGAGGTTTCTGAGAAGGGATAATAAATGGCAACTGGGGGCCTGTGTTAAGCAAGGAAATTGGTTCCATCGAAAATTGGAGAGAAGCTTTCTGCGCAACGCTTTTGTGATGTTTGTATTCATCTCATAGAGTTAAATCATTCCTTGGACTGAGCAGTTTGAAATCACTGTTTCTGTGGACTCTGAGAAAGGACATTTGGAAATGCTACTTAGAATATCCTGAAAAAGAAATAATCTCAGAAAGAAACCAGAAGGAAGCTTTCCGTGAAACTGCTCTGTGTTACGTGAATTCTGCTCACACAGTTAAGCTTCTATTTTCATTGAGCTGTATCATAACACTGTTTTTGTTTAGTCTCTGAAGGGATATTCAGGAGTGCTTTGAGGCTGAGGGTGAGAAAGGAAACAACTTCAGATAGAAAATGGAGACAGGCTTTCTGAGGAGCTGCTTTGTGACATGTGCATTCCACTGACAGAAATATAACATTCTTCTCCTAGAGGATTCCGCAATCCCTTTTGGAGAAAAAGCTACCAAGTGATATTCGGGAGCATGCTGATGCCGATGGTGAAAAGATAATTAGCCTCAGACAGAAACTGGAAGGAAGATTTCTGTGAAACTGCTTTGTAAGCATTTTAATCAGGGAGTTTTCTCTTTCTTCTCATAAGGCACAGTATAAACACTTTTCCTGTAAAACCGAAACAGTGATATTCAGAGCACATTGAAGTCTATGGCAAAAAGTGTTATGTTGTGTAATACAAAACAGAAAGAAGTACTCGAAGAAACTGCTGTCTGTCATGTGCATTCTTTTCACAGGGTTAAAGCTTACTCTACACTTCCCAGTTTGAAACTCGGTATTTGAGGGATCTGCAAAGGGATAGTCAGTGGTGACCGGAGGCCTGTGTGAGGCAAGGAAGTATCTTCAATCGAAAATCAGAGAGAAGCTTTCTGTGCTACAATTTTGTGATATTTGTATACATCTCATAGCATTAAATCATACTTTGGATTGAGCAGATTGAAATCACTGTTACTGTGGAATCTGAGAAAGGACATTTGGAAACGCCTGTTAGAATATTTTGAAAAACAAATAACCTCAGAGGGAAATCAGAAGGAAGCTTTCTGGGAAACTACTCTGTTTCACGTGAGTTCCGCTCACACAGTTAAGCTTCTCTTTCCATTGAGCTCTATCATAACACTGTTTTTGCTTAGTCTGTGAAGGGATAGTCTGGAGGGCTTTGAGGTTTACAGTGAGAAAGGAAACGTCTTCAGATAGAAATTGGAGAGAAGCTTTCTGAGGAGCTGCTTTGTGACATGTCAACTCCAATCACAGAAATATACCTTTCTTCTCCTAGAGCATTCCAAAATCCTTTTGGAGAAAAAGCTACCAAGAGATATTCGGGAGTATAGCGATGACTATGGTGATAAAGGAAATGTCCTCAGAGGAAAACTGCAAAGAAGATTTATGTGAAACTGCTTTGTGTTAGATATATTTTTTCATTCTGCATAGTAAAAACTTTAATTATATTACGTAGCTTGGAAACTTCGTCATGCGCAGATCCGCGAGGGGACATTCAGGAGCACATTCAGGCCTACGGTGAAAGAGGAGTTATCTTCAGATAAAAATTAGATGGAAGCTTTTTGAGAAACTACTTTGTGATGTATGCATTCCACTCAGGGAGTTATACCTCTTTTATCACAAGGCAGTGTGTGAACACTTTCCTTGTGAAACCGAAAATGTGATATTTTAGAACGCCTTTAGGACTATGGTGAATAGTGCAATATACTGAAATAAAATCGAGGAAGAAGTGTTCCAAGAATCTGCTGTCTTCTATGTGCATTCACTTCACAGAGTTAATGCTTACTGTATGTTGCCCAGTTTCGAAACTCTGTCTTTGAGGAATCTGTGAAGGGATATTTATTGATGCCTGGAGGCTTGTGGTGAGGGAGGA
Source organism: Piliocolobus tephrosceles (assembly GCF_002776525.5). Lineage (NCBI taxonomy): Eukaryota > Metazoa > Chordata > Mammalia > Primates > Cercopithecidae > Piliocolobus > Piliocolobus tephrosceles. The sequence continues at coordinate 127,905,766 of NC_045435.1, read as the reverse complement.
AACGTCTTCCGATGAAACCTGCAGAGAATCTTTCTGAGCAACTGCTTTTGATGTGTGTATTCACCTCAAGGAGTTAAACCTTTCTTTGGATTGAGCAGCCTGAAATCACTGTTTTTTTTGGAATCTGCGAAAGGACATTTGTGAACGATCCTTAGAATATGGAGAAAGAAATATCCTCAGGTAAAATCCAGAAGGAAGCTTTTTGTGAAACTGCTTTGTGTCCCCTTAATTCCTCTCATTCAGTTCAGCCTCTCTTTCCATTGATCAGTTTTCTAACCCTGTGTATGTTTAGCGTGTGATGGCATAATCGGGAGCATTTTGAAGCTTACAGTGAAATAGTAAATATGTTCAGAACGAAACTGGAGAGAAGCTTTCTGCAGAAGTGCCTTGTGACATGTTCATTTCACTCACAGTGTTACACCTCCCTTCTCATCCAGGGTCATTGCAACCCTTTTGGAGGAACAGGTACCAAGTGATATTCGAGAGCATGTTGATGCCAAAGGTGAAAAGGGAAATTGTCTCAGACAAAAACTGGAAAGAAGCTTTCTAGGAAACTACTTTATTTGTTTTTCTACGAACCACCAGAGTGAGCACAAAAGAACCAGTGAGTAGGCAAGCCTAAAAGCAATACTGCAAATTTACTCTTTGGTCATCTAGCTCCATTAAAAAAGGTGTGTAAGGTGAAGTCTGTTGGCCTCCGGCAAAGGAGGCCAAGAGAGTCGCCCAGACGGAGTTCCTAATGCATTCCTGACAAGAGTAGGGGCTGAGGAAGCCCACGAGGCATGCCTGCCGGGAGCGGCTTTTCTAGGAGTGGAAGGGCAATAGGTGGTGCATGGGCGTGTTGGGGGTGGGAAGGCTCCACAGGTACCACCAGATAAATCTTGGTCTCTTTGGATTGACATCACCTGGCGCATGCCTGGTTGGTCTGCACCTTCCGGGGCACCAGCTGCATTTTTGCACACACGAGAAGAGTTGGTGATGAAGAACCCGGAAATGCTCCATCTTGTGTCCGTTCGTCCAAACATTACTCAGTGGTATGTGTAATCATCTCACATAGATAAAGCTTTCTTTAAATTATGCAGCCTGGAGACAGTCCTGGAAAGATCCACGAAGGGACCTTCGAGAGCACATTCAAGACTAGGGTGAAAAAGGAATCTACTGTGTGATGAATGCATTCCACTCAGGGAGTTATACCTCTTTTCTCACAAGGCAGTATTTGAACACTGTTCCTGTGAAACTGAAAAAGTGATATTTTGGAACACCTTGGAAACTATGGCAAGTAGTGAAATATACTGAAATAAAATCGAGGAAGAAGCATTCCAAGAATCTGCTCTCTCTGATATGTGCATTCACTTCACAGACTTAATGCTTACTCTATGTTGCCCAGTTTCGAAACTCTTTCTTTGAAGAATCTGGGAAGGTATATTTAGAGACGCCTGGAGGCTTGTGGTGAGCGAGGAAAAGTCTTCCAGTGAAACCTGCAGAGAAATGTTCTGAGCAACTGCTTTGTGATGTGTGTATTCGTCGCCTAAAGTTAAACCATTCTTTGTATTGAGCAGCTTGAAATCACTGTTTTTGGGGAATCTGAGGAAGAACATTTGGGAACGATCCTTAGAATATGGAGAAAGAAATATCCTCACTTAATATTCAGAAGGAAGCTTTCTGTGAAACTGCTGTGTTTCATCTTAATTCCTCTCACTCATTTAAGCCTCTCTTTTCATTGCGTGGTTTTCTAGCCCTGCTTATGTTTAGCGTGTGATGGGATATTTGGGAGCACTTTGAGGCTAATGGTGAAAAAGGAAACATGTTCCGACCGAAAAGGGAGAGAATCTTTCGAGGAACTCCTTTGTGACATGTGTATTCCAGTCACAGTGTTATACCTGTCTTCTTATACAGTGTCGGGGAAACGCTTTTGGAGAAACAGGTACCAGGTGACTTTTGGGAGAATGTTGATGCCAATGGTGAATAGGGAAATAGCCTCAGACAAAAATTGGAAAGAAGCTTTCTAGGAAAATACTCTATGATATGTGTAATCATCTCACATAGACAAAGCTTTCTCTACATTACGAAGCTTGGAATGTGTCATGCATGGATCCATGAAGGGACCTTCAGAAGCACATTCTGGACTATGGTGACAAAGAAAATATCTTCAGATAAAAACTGGAAAGAAGCTTTCTGAGAATCCGCATTTTGCTATGTTTATTCCACTCACATAGATGAAGCTTTCTTTACATTACACAGCTTGGAAACTCGGCTTGGAAAGGCGGTTTTCTCCTTTACTCAGTAAACAAAGCACAATGGGTTTTACCCAGAGATGTTCCATTGCCCAGGGAGGGGCAGGATTCTTAATCAGCAAGCTGCCTTCAGGTACTTGTTTAACAAAGACACATCCTGCACAGTCCAATATCCATTAAACCTTGAGTCACCACACCACATGTCTCTTGCAAGGACAAAGTTGGGGGTGGGGTCACAGATTAACAGCATCTCAAATACAGAACTAAATGGAGTCTCTTATGTCTACTTCCTTCTATATAGACACAGTAACAGGATGATCTCTCTTTCTTTTCCTCACAGTGAAAAAGGAAATATCTTCAGATAAAACTGGAAAGAAGCTTTCTGTGAATCTGCTTTTTGCTATGTTTGTTCATCTCACATAGATGAAGTTTTCTTTACATTACGCTGCTTGGAACCTCCCTCGTGGATTGATCCACGAAGGGATATTTGGGATCACCTTCGGGCCTATGGTGAAATAGGAAATGTAGTCAGGTAAAAACTCGAGAAGCTTTCTGAGAAACTGGTTGGTGATGTGTGCTTTCCTCTCAGGGAGTTATAACTTTCTTCTCATAAGGCACAGTTTGGACACTGTTCCTGTGAAACCAAGAGAGTGATATTCGGAGCACTTTGAGGACTACGGCAAAAAGTGAAATGTCGTCCAATAAAAAACAGAAAGAAGCACTCGAAGAAACTGCTCTCTGACATGTCCATTCTTTTCACAGGGTTAAAGCTTACTCTACATTTCCCAGTTTGTAAGTCGGCCTTTGAGGGTTCTGCGAAGGGATAGTAAGGGGCGACTGGAGGCTTGTGTGAGGCATGGATATATCTTCTATCAAAAATCGGACATAATCTTTCTGCGCTATTCTTTTTTGATGTTTGTATTCATCACATAGAGTTAAATCATTCTTTGGGTTGAGCATTTGAAATCACTGTTTCTGTGGAATCTGAGAAAGGACATTTGGAAACGCTCCTTAGAATATCCTGAAAAAGAAATAACCTCAGAGAGAAACCAGAAGGAAGCTTTCTGTGAAACTGATCTGTGACATTTGAATTCCGCTCACACAGTTAAGCTTCTCTTGAAATTGAGTGGTATCATAACACTGTTTTTGTTTAGTCTGTGAAGCGATACTCTGGAGGACTTTGAGGCTTAGGATGAGAAAGGAAACGTCTTCAGATAGAACGTGAAAAGAAGCTTTCTGAGGAGCTACTTTTTGACGTGTGCATTCCACTGACAGAAATATACCTTTCTTCTCCTAGAGGATTCCAGAATCCCTTTTACAGAAAAAGCTACCAAGATTTATTCGGGAGTATAGCGATGACTATGGTGAAAAAGCAAATATCTTCAGACAAAAACTGGAAAGGAGATTTCTGTGAAACTGCTGGGGTTAGATATATTTATTCATCTCACACCGTTGAAACTTTTCTTATATTATTCTGTTTGGAAACTCCGTTATGCCTGGATCAGACAAGGGACATTCGGGAGCACATTCAGGCCTACGCTGATAGAGGAGAAATCTTCAGATAACAACTGGATAGAAGCTTTCTGAGAAACTACTTTGTGATGTATGCATTCCACTAGGTGAATTGTACCTCTTTCCTCGCAATGCAGTGTTTCAACAGTGTTCCTGTGAAAACGGAAATGTGATATTTCGGAATGCATTGAGGACTATGGCAAATAGTGAAATATACTGAAATAAAATAGAGAAAGAAGCGTTCCAAGAATCTATTCTCCGATATGTGCATTCACTTCACAGAGTTAATGCTTACTCTATGTTGCCCAGTTTTGAAAGTCTGTCTTTGAAGAATCTGTGAAGGGATATTTAGCGAAGCCCGGAGACTTGTGGTGTGCAAGGAAACGACTTCCAATGAAACCTACAGAGAAACGTTCTGAGTAACTGCTTTGTGATGTGTGCATTCGTCTCAAAGGGTTAAACCATTCTTTGGATTAAGCAGCTTCCAATCCCTGCTTTTGTGGAATCTGTGGAAGGACATTTGGGAACGAACCTTAGAATATGTAGAAAGAAATATCATCAGGTAAAATCCAGAAGGAAGCTTTCTGTGAAACTGCTCTGTGTCGTCTTAATTCCTCTCATTCAGATAAGCCTCTCTTTTCATTGAGCAATTTTGTAGCCCTGTGTATGTTTAGCGTGTGATGGGACATTCGGGAGCACTTTGAGGCTAACAGTGAAAAAGGAAACATGTTCAGACCGAAATTGGAGAGAAGCTTTCCGAGGAACTGCTTTGTGACGTGTGCATTCCAGTCACTGTGTTATACCTCTCTTCTCATACAGCGTTGGGGAAACCCTTTTGGAGAAACATGTACCAAGTGATATTTGGGAGCATGTTGATTCCTATGGCGAAAAGGGAAATAGCCACAGACAAAAACTGGAAATAAGCTTTCTAGGAAACTACTCTGTGATATGTGTAATCATCTCACATAGATAAAGCTTTCTATACATTAGGCAGCATGGAAACTGTCATGGACCGATCCAAGAAGGGACCTTCGGGAGCACATTCTGCACTACGGTGAAAAAGGAAATATCTTCAGATAAAATATGAAAAGAAGCTTTCTGTGAATCTGCCTTTTGCTATGTTTATTCATCTCAGATACATGAAACTTTCTTTACATTAGACAGCTTGGAAACTCCCTCATTGATTTATCTGCGAAATGATATTTGGGATCACATTTGGGCCTATGGTGAAATAGGATATACAGTCAGTTAAAAACTGGAGAGAAGCTTCTGGTGACTTGTGCATTCCATTCAGGGAATTGTAACTTTCTTCTGATAAGGCACAGCTTGAACACTATTCCTGTAAAACCAAAAAAGTGATATTCGGAGCAAATTGACGACTATGGCAAAAAGTGTAACGTCGTCCAATAAAAAAGTGAAAGAAGCACTAGAAGAAACTGTTCTCTGAATTGTGCATTGTTTTCAGAGGGTTAAGGCTTACTCTACATTTCCTAGTTTGGAAATCAGTCTTTGAGGGTTCTATGAAGGGATAATAAGGGGCAACCAGAGGCCTGGGTGAGGCAAGGAAATGTCTTCCATCGAAAATCCGAGAGTAGCTTTCTATGCAACTCTTTTGTGATGTTGGTATTCATCTCATAGAGTTAAGTCATTCTTTCAATTGAGCAGCCTGAAATCACTGTTTCTGAGGAATCTGAGAAAGGACATTTGGAAACGCTCTTTAGAATATCCTGAAAAAGAAATAAACTCAGAGAGAAGCAGAAGGAAGCTTTCTGAGAACCTGCTCTGTGTCAAGTGAATTCCACTCACACACTTAAGCTTCTCTTTTCATTGAGCTGTATCATAACACTGTTTTTGCTTTGTCTGTGAAGGGATACTTTGGAGGGCTTTGAGGCATAGTGAGAGAAGGAAAATGGCTTCAGATAGAAACTGGACAGAAGCTTGCTGAGGAGCTGCTTTGTGACGTGTGGATTCCACTCACAGAAATATACCTTTCTTCCCCCAGAGGATTCCGGAATCCCTTTTAGAAAAAAAGCTCCCAAGTGATATTCGGGAGAATAGTGACGACTATGGTGAGAAAGGAAATATCCTCAGACAAAAACTGGAAAGAAGATTTCTGTGAAACTGCTTTGTGTTAGATATATTTATTCATCTCACATAGTAAAAACTTTAATTATATTATGCAGTTTGGAAACTCCATCATACACAGATCTGCGAAGGGACATTCGGGAGCACATTCAGACCTACGGTGAAAGAGGAGATATCTTCAGATAAAAACTGCATAGAAGCTTTCTGAGAAACTACTTTGTGATGTATGCATTCCACTCAGGGAGTTATACCTCTTTTCTCACAAGGCAGTGTTTAAACACTGTTCCTCTGAAACCGAAAAAGTGATATTTCGGAACGCATTGAGGACTACGGCAAATAGTGAAATATACTGAAATTAAATCGAGGAAGAAGCGTTCCAAGAATCTACTCTCTTATATGTGCATTCATTTCACAGAGTTAATGCTTACTGTATGTTGCCCAGTTTCGAAACTCTGTCTTTGAAGAATCTGTGAAGGGCTATTTAGTGACGCCCGGAGGCTTGTGGTGAATGAGGAAACGTCTTCTGATGAAAAGTGCAGAGAAACGTTCTGAGCAACTGCTTTATGATGTTTGTATTCGTCTCATACTATTAAACCATTCTTTGGATTGAGCAGCTTGAATTCACTGCTTTTGTGGACTCTGAGGAAGGACTTTTGAGAAAGATCCTTGGAATATGGAGAAAGAAAAATCCTCAGGTAAAATCCAGAAGGAAGCTTTCTGTGAAACTGCTCTGTGTCATCTTAATTTTTCTCATCCAGATGAGCCTCTCTTTTCGTTGAGCAGTTTTCTAGCCCTGTGGATGTTTAGTGTGTGATGAGATATGCGGGAACACTTTGAGGCTAACGGTGAAAAAGGAAATATGTTCACACCGAAACTGGAGAGAAAGTTTCCAAGGAACTGCTTTGTGACATGTGCATTCCAGTCACTGTGTTATACCTATCGTCTCATACAGCATTGGGGAAACCCTTTTGAAAAAACAGGTACCAAGTTATATTTGGGAGCATGTTGATGCCAATGGTGAAAAGGGAAATAGCCTAAGACAAAAACTCGAAAGAAGCTTTCTAGGAAACCATTCTGTGATATCTGTAATCATCTTACATAGATAAAGCCTTCCTTACATTACGCAGCTTTGAAACTGTCATGAACGGATCCACGAAGGGACCTTCAGGAGCACATTCTGGACTATGGTGAAAAAGAAAATATCTTCAGAAAAAAACTGGAAAGAAGCTTTCTGTAAATCTGCTTTTTGCTATGTTTAATCATCTCACATACCTGAAGCTTTCTTTACATTGCACAGCTTGGAAACTCCCTCATGGATGTATTCACGATGGGATATTTGGAAACACATTCGGGCCTACAGTGAAATAGGAAATATAGTCAGATAAAAAATGGAGAGAAACTTTCTGAGAAACTGCTCGGTGATGTGTGCATTCCACTCGGGCAGCTATAACTTTCTTCTCATAAGGCACTGTTTGAACTCTGTTCCTGTAAAACCAAAAGAGTGAAATTCAGAGCACATTGAAGAATAAGACAAAAAGTCAAATGTCGCCCAATAAAAAACAGAAAGAAGCACTCGAAAAAGCTGCTCTCTGACATGTCCATTCTTTTCACAGGGTTAAAGCTTCCTCTACATTCCCCAGTTTGAAAGTCAGTCTTTGAGGTTCCTGCAAAGGTGTAGTAAGTGGCAACCAGAATCCTGTGTCTAGCAAGGAAATGTGTTCCACTGAAAATCGGAGAGACTCTTTCCGTGCAACTCTTTTGTGATGTTTGTATTCATCTGATAGCGTTATATGATTCTTTGGATTAAGCAGTTTGAAATCACTGTCTCTGTGGAATCTGAGAAAGGACATCTGGAAACGCTCTTTAGAATATCCTGGAAAAGAAGTAACCTCAGAGAAAACCAGAAGGAAGCTTTCTGTGAACCTCCTGTGTGTCACTTGAATTCTGCTCACACCGTTAACCTTCTATTTTCATAGAGCAGTATCATAACACTGTTTTTGTTTAGTCTGCAAAGTGTTATTCTGGAACCCTTTGAGGCTTATGGTGAGAAAGGAAACGTCTTTAAATAGAAACTGGAGTGAAGTTTTCTGAGGAGCTGCTTTGTGACATGAACGTTCCACTCACAGAAATATACCCTTCTTCTCATATAGGATTCCGGAATCCCTTTTGGAGAAAGAGCTACCAAGAGACATTGGGAGTATAGGGAGGGCAATGGTGGGAAAGGAAATATCCTCAGAGAAAAACTGGAAAGAAAATTTCTGTGAAACTGCTTTGGGTTAGATATATTTATTCATCTTGCATAGTTAAAACTTTTCTTATATTACGCAGTTTGGAAACTCTGTAAGGCATGGATCCGCGAAGGGACATTCGGGAGCACATTCAGGCCTATGGTGAAAGAGAACATATTTTCAGATAAAAACCGTGTAGCAGCTTTAGAGAAACTACTTTGTGATGTATGAATTCCACTCAGGGAGTGATACCTCTTTTCTCACAAGGCAGTGTTTGAACACTGTACCTGTGAAACCGAAAAAGTGATATTTCATTTCACATTGAGGACTATGGTGAATAGTGAAATATACTGAAATAAAATCGAGGAAGGAGCATTCCAAGAATCTGCTCTATGATATGTGCATTCACTTCACAGTGCTAATGCTTCCTTTCTGTTGCTGAGTTTTGAAACTCTGTCTTTGAAGAATCTGTGAAAAGATATTTAGTGATGCCCGGAGGCTTGTGGTGAACAAGGTAACGTCTTCCGATGAAACTTGCAGAGAAAGTTTCTGAGCAACTGCTTTGTGAGGTGTGTATTCGTCTCAAAGAGTAAAACCATTCTTTGGATTGAGCAGCTTGAAATCACTCTTTCTGTAGCATCTGAGGAAGGACACTTGGGAACAATCCTTAAATATGGAGAAAGAAATATCCTCCTGAAAAATCCAGTAGGAAGCTTTCTGTGAAACTGCCCCGTGTCCTCTTAATTTCTCACGCTCAGTTAAGCCTCACATTGCATTGAACAGTTTTCTAACGCTGTGTATGTTTAGCCTGTGATGGGATGATCCGGAGCACTTTGAGGCTAATGGTGAAAAAGGAAATATGTTCAGACCGAACTGGAGAGAAGCTTTCTGAGGAACTGCTTTGTGACTTGTGCATTCCACTCACAGTGTTATACCTCTCTTCTCATACAGCGTCAAGGAAACCCTTTGGGTGAAACAGGTACCAGGTAATATTCGGGAGCATGTTGATGCCGATGGTGAAAAGGGAAATAGCCTCAGACAAAACCTGGAAAGACGCTTTGTAGGAAACTACTCTGTGATATGTGTAATCATCTCACGTAGTAAAGCTTTCTTTACATTTCGCACCTTGGAAACTGTCATGTAAGGATCCATGAAGGGACCTTTGGGAAAACATTCAGGACTATGGTGAAAAAGGAAATATTTTCAGATAAACCTGGAAAGAAGTTTACAGTGAATTTGTTTTTTGCTATGTTTTTTCGTCTTACAGAGATGAAGCTTCCTTTACTTTATGCAGTATGGAATCTCCCTCATGGATGGATCCGTGAAAGGATATTTCGGATCACATTCGGGCCTATGGTGTAATACGAAATATAGTGAGATAAAAATTGGAGAGAAGCTTTCTGAGAAACTGCTTCATGATGTAAGCATTCCACTCAGGGAGTTGAAACTTTCTTCTCATAAAGCACAGTTTGAACAGTGTTCCTGTACCACCAAAATAGTGATATTCAGAGCATACTGAAGACTATGGCAAAAAGTGAAATGTCGTCCAATAAAAAAGAGAAAGCAGCACTCAAAGAAACTACTCTCTGACATGTCCATTCTTTTCACAGGGTTAAAGCTTCCTCTACTATTCCCAGTTTGAATGTCAGTCTTTGAGGGTTCTGCGAAGAGATACTAAGTGGCAACTGGAGGCCTGTGTCGAGCAAGGAAATTTCTTCCATCGAAAATTGGAGAGAAGCTTTCTGCACAACTATTTTGTGATGTTTGTATTCATCTCATAGAGATAATCATTATTTGGAATGAGGAGTTTCAAATCACTATTTCTGTGGAATCTGAGAAAGGACATTTGGAAACGCTTTTTAGAATATCCTGAAATAGAAATAACCTCAGATAGAAACCAGAAGGAAGCTTTCTGTGAAACTGCTCTGTGTCACGTGAATTCCGCTACTCAGTTAAGCTTCTCTTTTCATTTAGCTGTATCAAAACACTGTTTTTGTTTAATCTGCAAAGGGATACTCTGGAAGGCTTGGAGGCATATGGTTAGAATGGAAACATCTTCAGATAGAAACTGGAGAGAAGCTTTCTGAGGAGCTGCTTTGTGACGAGTGTATTCCTCTCAGAGAAATATACCATTCTTCTCCTAGAGGATTCTGGAATCTCTTTTGGAGAAGAAGCTACCAAGAGATATTCGGGGGTATAGCACTGACTATGGTGAAAAAGGAAATGTCCTGAGACAAAACCTGGAAAGAAGATTTTTGTGAAACTGCTTAATGTTAGATATATTGATTTGACTCGCATAGTTAAAACTTTAATTATATTATGCAGTTTGGAAACTCCGTCATGCACAGATCCGTGAAGGGACATTCAGGAGCACATTCAGGCCCCCAGGGAAAGAGGAGATATCTTCAGATAAAAACTGGATGGAAGCTTTCTGAGAAACTGCTTTGTGATGTATGAATTCCACTCAGGAAGTTATACCTCTTTTCTGACAAGGCAGTGTTTGAACACTGTTCCTGTGAAACCGAAAAAATGATATTTTGGAATGCATTGAGGACTATGGCGAATAGTGAAATATACTGAAATAAAATCGAGGAAGAAGCGTTCCAAGAAACTGTGTCGATATGTGCATTCACTTCACAGAGTTAATGCTTACTGTATGTTGCCCAGTTTTGAAACTCTGTCTTGGAGAATCTGTGAAGGGGTATTTAGTGATGCCTGGAGGCTTGTGGTGAGCGAGGAAATGCCTTCTGATGAAACCTGCAGACAAACGTTCTGAGCAACGGTTTGCAATGTATGTATTCATCTCATAGAGTTAAACCATTCTTTGGATTGAGCAGCTTGAAGTCACTGTTTTTGTGGAATCTGAGGAAGGACATAGGGGATGATCATTAGAATATGGAGAAAGAAATATCCTCAGGTAGAATCCAGAAGGAAGCTTCCTGTGAAAGTGCTCTGTGTCGTCTTAATTCCTCTCACTCAGATAAGCCTCTCTTTTCATTGAGCAGTTTTCTAACCCAGTGTATGTTTAGCATGTGATGGGATATTCGGGAGCACGTTGAGACTAACGGTGAAAAAGGAAATATGTTCCGACCGAAACTGGCGGGAAGCTTTCTGAGGAACTGCTTTCTGACATGTGCATTCCAGTGACAGTGTAATACCTCTCTTCTCATACAGCATCAAGGAAACGCTTTTGGAGAAACAGCTACCAAGTGATATTTGGGAGCACATTGATGCCGATGGTGAAAAGGGAAATAGCCTCAGACAAAAACTGGAAAGAAGCTTTCTAGGAAACTACTCTGTGATATGTGTAATCCTCTCAGATAGATAAAGCTTTCTTTACATTACACAGTTTGGAAACTTTCTTGAATGGATCCACGAAGGACCTTCAGGAACACCTTCTGGACTATGGTGAAAAAGGAAATATCTTCAGGTAAAAACTGGAAAGAAGCATTCTGTGAATCTACTTTTTGCTATGTTTATTCATCTCACATAGATGAAGCTTTCTTTACATTATGCAGCTTGAAAACTCCCTCGTGGATGGATCCGCAAAGGAATAATATGGATCACATTCAGGCCTACAGTGAAATAGGAAATATAGTCAGGTAAAGACTGGAGAGAAGTTTTCTGACAAACTGCTTGGTGATGTGTGTATTCCACTCAGGGAGTTATAACTTTCTTCTCATAAGGCACAGTTTGAACACTGTTCCTGTAAAACCAAAAGAGTGATATTCTGAGGACATTGAAAACTATGGCAAGAAGTGAAATGTTGTCCAATAAAAAACAGAAAGAAACACTCGAAGAAACTGCTCTGTGACATGTCTATTCTTTTCACAGGGTTAAAGCTTTCTCTACATTTCTCAGTTTGAATGCCAGTCTTTGAGGGTTCTGTGAGTGTTAGTAGGTGGCTACTGGAGGCCTGTGTGAGGCAAGGAAATGTCTTCCATTGAAAATCGGAGAGAAGCTTTCTGCACAACTCTTTTGTGACATTTGTATTCATCTCATAGAATAAAAAAAAATCATTCTTTGGATTGAGCAGTTTGAAATCACTGTATCTTTGGAATCTGAGTAAGTACATTTGTAAACCATCTTTATAATGTATTGAAAAAGAAATAACCTCACACAGAAACCAGAAGGAAGCTTTCTTTGAAACTGCTCTGTGTCACGTGAATTCCACTCACACAGTTAAGCTTCTCTTTTCATTGAGCTGTATCATAACATTGTATATGATTTGTCTGGGAAGGGATATTCTGTAGGGCTTTGAGGCTTACTGTGAGAAAGGAAACGTCTTCAGATAGAAACTGTAGAGAAGCATTCTGAGGAGTGGCTTTGTGACGTGTTCATTCCACTCACAGAAATATACTTTCTTTTCCTAGGGGATTACGGAATCCCCTTTGGAGAAAAAGCTACAAAGAGATATTTGGGAGTATAGTGACGACTATGGTGAAAAAGGAAATATTCTCAGACAAAAACTGGAAAGAACATTTCTGTGAAACTGCTTTGTGTTAGATATATTTATTCATCTCACATTGTTAAAACTTTAACTACATTACACAGTTTAGAAACTCCGTCATGCAAAGATCTGTGAAGGAACGTTCAAGAGCACAGTCAGGCCGACGGTGAAAGAGGAGATATCTTCAGATAAAAACTTGATAGAAGCTTTCTGAGAAACTACTTTGTGATATATGCATTCCACTCAGGGAGTTACACCTCTTTTCTCACAAGGCAGCGTGTGAACACTATTCCTGTGAAACCTAAAATGTGATATTTTGGAACGCGTTGAGGACTATGGTGAATAGTGATATAAACTGAAATAAAATCGAGGAAGAAGCGTTCCAAGAATGTGCTCTCTGATATGTGCATTCACTTCACAGAGTTAATGCTTACACTATGTTGCCCATTTTCGAATCTCTCTCTTTGATGTGTCTGTGAAGGGATAATTAGTGATGCCCGGAGGCTTGTGGTGAGTGAGGAAACGTTTTCCGATGAAACCTGCAGAGAAAGGTTCTGAGCTACTGCTTTGTGATATGTGTATTCATCTCATAATGTTAAATAATTCTTTGTATGGGCAGCTTGAAATCACTGTTTTTGTGGAATCTGAGGAAGGACATTTGGGAACGATCCTTAGAATATGGAGAAAGAAACATCCTAAGATAAAATCCAGAAGGAAGCTTTCTGTGAAACTACTCTGTGTCGTCTTAGTTCCTCTCTCTAAGATAAGCCTCTCTTTTCGTTGAGCAGTTTTCCAGCCCTGTGTATATTTTGCATGTGATGGGATATTCGGGAGCACTTTGAGGCTAATGGTGAAAAAGGAAGTATGTTCAGACCGAAACTGGAGAGAAGCTTTCTGAGGAACTGGTTTGTGACCTGTGCATTCCAGTCACAGTGTTATACCTCTCTTCTCTTACACCATCGGGGAAAGACTTTTGGAGGAACAGCTACCAAGTGATATTCGAGAGCACGTTGATGCCATTGGTGAAAAGGGAAATAGCCTCAGACAAAAACTGGAAAGAAGCTCTAGGAAACTACTCTGTGATATGTGTAATCATCTCACATAGGTAAAGCTTTCTTTACATTACACAGCTTGGAAACTGTCATGGACGAATCCATGAAGGGATCTTCAGGAGCACATTCTGGCCTGTGGTGAAAAATGAAATATCATCAGATAAAAACTGGAAAGAAGCTTTCTGTGAATCTGCTTTTTTCTATCTTTATTCATCTCACATAGATGAAGCTTCCTTTTCAATAAACAGCTTGGAAACTTCCTCGTGGATCGATTCATGAAGGGATATTTGGGATCACTTTCAGGGCTACGGTGAAATAGGAAATAAAGTCAGATAAAAATTGGAACGAAGCTTTCTGAGAAACTGCTTGGTGATGTGTGCATTCCACTCAGGGAGTTATAATTTTCTTCTCATTAGACACAGTTTGAACACTGGTCCTGTAAAACCATAAGAGTGATATTCGGAGCACACTGAAAATTATGGCAAAAAGTGAAATGTCGTCCAACAAAAAACAGAAAGAAGCACTCAAAGAAACTGCTCTCTGACATGTCCATTCTTTTCACAGCTTTAAAGCTTACCCTACATTTCCCAGTTTTAAATTCGGTCTTTGAAGCATCTGTGAAGGGATCTTAAGTGGCAACTGGATGCCTGTGTGAGGCAAGGAAATGTCTTTCATCGAAAATCAAAGAGAAGCTTTCTGTGCAACTCTTCTGTGACGTTTGTATTCATCTCATAGAGTTAAATCATTCTTTGGATTCAGCAGTTTGTAATCACTCTTTCTGTGGAATCTGAGAAAGGACATTAGGAAACGCTCTTTAGAATATCCTGAAAAAGTAATAACCACAGAGAGAAACCAGAAGGAAGCTTTCTGTGAAACTTCTCTGTGTCACGTGAATTCCACTCACACAGTTAAGCTTCTCTTTTCATTGAGCTGTATCATAACCCTATTTTTGTTTAGTCGGTGAAGGGATATTCAGGAGCGCTTTAAGGCTTACGGTGAGATAGCAAACGAATTCAGATAGAAACTGAAGAGAAGCTTTCTGAGGAGCTGGCTTGTGACGTGTGCATTCCACCAACAGAAATATACCTTTTTTCTCCTAGAGGATTCCGTAATCCCTTTTGGAGAAAAAGCTATCAAGAGATATTCGGGAGTATCATGATGATTATGGTGAAAAAGAAAATATCCTCAGTCAAATACTGGAAAGAAGATTTCTGTGAAACTGCTTTGTGTTGTATATATTTACTCATCTCACATAGTTAAAACTTTAATAATATTACGCAGTTTGGAAACTCCGTCATGCACAGATCTGTGATAGGACATTCGGGGGCACATTCAGGCCTATGGTGAAAGAGGAGATAGCTTCAGATAAAAGCTGGATAGAAGCTTTCTGAGAAATTACTTTGAGATATATGCATTTCACTCAGGGAGTTATACCTCTTTTCTCACAAGTCAGTGTTTGAACACAGATACTCTGAAACCAAAAAAGTGATATTTCAGAACGCTTTGAGGACTATTGCAAATAGTGAAATATACTGAAATAAAATCGAGGAAGAAGCGTTCCAACTATCTGCTCTCTGATATGTGCATTCAATTCACAGAGTTAATGCTTACTCTATGTTGCCCAATTTCAAAAACCCTGCCTTTGAAGAATCTGGGAAGGGATATTTAGTGACGGCCGGAGGCTTGTGGTGAGCGAGGAAACGCTTTCTGATGAAACCTGCAGAGAAACGTTCTGAGCAACTGCTTTGTGATGTGTGTATTCTATCATAGAGCTAAAGCGTACTTTGGATTGAGAAGCTTGGAATCACTGTTTTTGTGGAATCTGAGGAAGAAAATTTGGGAGTGATCCTTAGAATATGGAGAAAGAAATATCCTCAGGTAAAATCCAGAAGGAAGGTTTCTCTGAAACTGCTCTGTGTCTTCTTAATTCCTGTCACTCAGATAAGTCTCTCTTTTCATTGAGCAGTTTTCTAGCCCTGTGTGTGTTTAGCGTGTGAAGGGATATTTGGGAGCACTTTGAGGCTAACGGTGAAAGAGGAAATATGTTCAGAATGAAACTGGAGAGAAGCTTTACAAGGAACTGCTTTGTGACGTGTCTTCCAGTCACAGTGTTATACCTCTTTTCTCATACAGCATCAAGAAACCCTTTTTGAGAAACAGGTACCAAGTGATATTCGGGAGCATGTTGATGCCAATGGTGAAAAGGAAATAGCCTCAGATATAAACTGGAGAGAAGTTTTCTAGGTAACTACTCTGTAATATGTGTAATCGTCTCACATAGATAAACCTTTCTTTACATTACACAGCTTGGAGTATGTCCACGGATCCACGAAGGGACCTTCATGAGCACATTCTGGACTATGGTGAAAAAGGAAATATCTTAAGATAAAAACTGGAAAGAAGCTTTCTGTGAATCTGCTTTTTGCTATGTTTATTCATCTCACATAGATGAAGCTTTCTTTATATAACGCAGCTTGGAAACTCCATAGTGGATGGATCCGTGAAGGAACATTTGGGAATACATTCGGGCCTATGGTGAAATAGGAAATATAGTCAGATTAAAACTAGAGAGAAGCTTTCTGAGAAGCTGTTTGGTGATGTGTGCATTCCACTCAGGGAGTTATAACTTTCTTCTCATAATGCACCGTTTGAACACTGTTCTTGTAAAACCAAAAGAGTGATATTCAGAGCACTTTGAAGATTATGGCAAAAAGTGAAATGTCGTCCAATAAAAAACTAAAGAAGCTCTCGAAGAAACTACTCTCTGACATGTCCATTCTTTTCACAGGATTAAAGCTTACTCTACATTTCCCAGTTTGAAAGTAGGTCTTTCAGGGTTCTTCGAAGGGATACTAAGTGGCAACCTGAGGCCTGTGTGAGGCAAGGAAATGTCTTTCATCGAAAATCAGAGAGAAGCATTCTGCCCAATTCTTTCCTGATATTTGCATTCACCTCATAGAGCTAAATAATTCTTTGGATTGAGCAGTTTGAAATCACTGTTTCTGTGGAATCTGAGAAAGGATATTTGGAAACGCTCTTTGAAATATCCTGAAAAACAAAAAACCTCAGAGAGAAACCAGAAGAAAGCTTTCTGTGAAACTACTCTCTGTCACGTGAATTCCGCTCACACAGTTAAGCTTCTCTTTTCATTGAGCTGTATCATAACCCTGTTTTTGATTAGTCTACGAAGAGATATTCTGGAGGGCTTTGAGGCTTACGGTGAGAAAGAAATCGTCTTCAGATAGAACCTGGAGAGAAGCTTTCTGCGGATCTGCTTTGTGATGTGTGCATTCCACTCACAGAAATATACCTTTCTACTGCTAGAGGATTCCGGGATCCCTTTTGGAGAAAAAGCTATGAAGAGATATTCGGGAGTATAGCAACGACTATGATGAAACAGGAAATATCTTCAGACAAAAACTTGAAAGCAGATTTCTGTGAAACTGCTTTTTGTTAGACATATTTATTCATCTCGCATAGTTAAAACTTTAATTATATTACACAGTTTGGAAACTCCGTCATGCACAGATTTGCAAAGGGACATTCGGGAGCACATTCAGGCCTATGGTGAAAGAGGAGATATCTTCTGATAAAAACTGGATAGAAGCTTTCTCAGAAACTACTTTGTGATGTTTGCATTCCACTCAGGGATTTATACCTCTTTTCTCACAGGGCAGTGTTTACACACTCTTCCTGTGAAAACAGAAAGGAGATATTTCGGAGCACATTGAGGACTATGGCGAATAGTGAAATACACTGAAATAAAATCGAGGAAGAAGCGTTCCAGGAATCTTCTCTGTGGTACGTGCACTCACTTCACAGTGTTAATGCTTACTCTATGTTGCCCAGTTTTGAAACTCTGTCTTTGAAGAATCTGTGAAGGAATATTTATTGACGCCCAGAGGCTTGTGGTGTGCGGGGAAACTTCTTCTGATGAAACCTGCAGAGAATCTTTCTGAGCAATTGCTTTTGATGTGTGTATTCGTCTCAAGGAGTTAACCTATTCTTTGGATTGAGCAGCTTGAAGTCACTATTTTTGTGGAATCCACGAAGGGAGATTTGTGAACGATCCTGAGAATGTGGAGAAAGAAATATCCTCAGGTGAAATCTAGAAGAAAGCTTTCTGTGAAACTGCTTTGTGTCGTCTTAATTCCTTCAATCAGTTCAGCCTCTCTTTCCATTGATCAGTTTTCTAACCCTGGGTATGCTTAGAGTGTGATGGCATATTCGGCAGCATTTGAAGCTTACAGTGAAATAGGAAATATGTTCAGAACGGAACTGGAGAGAAACTTTCGGAGGAACTGCTTTGTGACAGGTGCATTTCACTCAAAATGTTATACCTCCCTTGTCATACAGCGTCGGTGAAACCCTTTTGGAGAAACAGGTGCCAAGTGATATTCGAGAGCGTGTTGATGCTGATGGTGAAAAGGAAAATAGCATCAGATAAAAATTTGAAAGAAACTTTCTAGGAAACTTCTCTGTGATATGTGTATTCGTCCCACAAAAATAAAGCTTTCTTTACATTAAGCAGCTTGGAAACTGTCGGGGAACGATCCACGAAGGGACCATCGAGAACACAATCAGGACTATGGTCAAAATGGAAATATCTTCAGAAAAAAACTGGAAAGAAGCTTTCCGTAAATCTGCTTTCTGCTATGTTTAATCATCTCACATAGCTGAAGCTTTCTTTACATTACACAGCTTGGAAACTCCCTCGTGGATGGATCTGCGATGGGATATTTGGGATCACATTCGGGCGTACGGTGAAATAGGTGATATAGTAAGATAAAAAAATGGAGAGAAGCTTTCTGAGAAACTGCTTGGTGATGTGTGCATTCCACTCAGGAAGCTATAACTTTCTTCTCTTAAGGCACAGTTTGAACTCTGTTCCTGTAAAACCAAAAGAGTGATAATCAGAGTACAGTGAAGACTACGGCAAAAAGTCAAATGTTGCCCAAAAAAAAAAAAAAAAAAACAGAAAGAAGCACTCGAAGAAGCTGCTGTCTGACATGTCCCTTCTTTTCACAGTTTTAAAGCTTCCTCTACATTCCTCAGTCTGAAAGTCTGTCATTGAAGTTCCTGTGAAGGAATAGTAAGTGGCAACTGGAATCGTGTGTCAAGTAAGGAAATGACTTCCATCAAAATTCGGAGATAATCTTTCTGTGCCCTTCCTCAGATTCCACAAAAGCAGTGATTTCAAGCTTCTCAATCCAAAGAATGGTTTAACTCTACAGACGAATACACACATCGCAAAGCAGGTGCTCAGAACATTTCTCTGCAGGTTTCATCGGAAGACGTTTCCTCGCTCACCACAAGCCGCCGGGCATCACTAAATATCCCTTCACAGTTTCTTCAAAGACAGAGTTTCGAAACTGGGCAACATAGTGTAAGCATTAACACTGTGAAGTGAATGCACCTATCAGAGAGCAGATTCTTGGAAGGCTTCTCCCTCGATTTTATTTCAGTACATTTCAAAATTCGCCCTAGTCCTCAATGCTTTCCGAAATATCACTTTTTCTGTTTTACAGGAACAGTGTTCAAACACTGTCTCATGAAAAAGTGGTATAACTCCCTGAGTGGAATGCATACATCACAAAGTAGTTTCACAGAAAGCTTCTATACAGTTTTTACCTGAAGATATCTCCTCTTTCACCATCAGCCTGAATGTGCTCCTGAACGACCCTTCTCAGATCTGTGCATTATGAAGTTTCCAAACTGTTTAATATAATTAAAGTTTTAACTACACAAGATTGGAATAAATATATCTAACACAAAGCAGTTTCAGAGAAATCTTCTTTCCAGTTTTTCTCTGAGGATATTTCTTTTTTCGCCATAGACTTACTTATACTACCAAATGTCTGTTTGTAGCTTTTTTTCCAAAGGAGATTCCAGAATTCTCTAGGAAAAGAAAGGTATATTTCCCTGAGTGGAATGCACACGTCACAAAGCAGCACCTCAGAAAGCTTCTCTCCAGTTTCTATCTGAAGACGTTTCCTTTCTCACCGTAAGCCTCAAAGCCCTCCAGAATATCCCTTTGCAGGCTAAACAAAAACAGTGTTATGGTATAGCTCAATGGAAAGAGAAGCTTAACAGTGTGAGCGGAATACTCGTGACACAGAGCAGTTTCACAGAAAGCTTCCTTCTAGTTTCTCTCTGAGGTTATTTCTTTATCAGTGTATTCTCAGAGCGTTTCCAAATGTCCTTTCTCAGATTCCACAGAAACAGTGATTTCAATCTGCTCAAGGAAGGAATGATTAAACTCTATGAGATGAATACCAATATCACAAATGAGTTGCGCAGAAATCTTCTCTCAGATTTTTGATGGAAGACATTTCCTTGCCTCACACAGGCCTCTGGTTGCCACTTACGATCCCTTCACAGAACCCTCAAAGACCGACTTTCACACTGGGAAATGTAGAGTAAGTTTTAACCCTGTGAAAATAATGGATATTTCAGAGTGCAGTCTCTTCGTGTGCTTCTTTCTGTTTTTTATTGGGCGTCATTTCACTTTTTGCCATAGTCTTCAATGTGCTCTAAATATCACTCTTCTGGTTTTACAGGAACAGTGTTCAAACTGTGCCTGATGAGAAGAAAGTTTAATTCCCTGAGTGAAATGCAAACATCACCAACAGTTTCTCAGAAAGCTTCTCTCCAGTTTTTATCTGACTATATTTCCTCTTTCACCACAGGCCCGAATGTGATCCCAAATATCCCTACGCAGATCCATCCAGGAGGGAGTTTACAAGCTGTGTAATGTAAAGAAAGCTTCATCTAAATGAGATGAATAAACATAGCAAAAAGCAGATTCACAGAAAGGTTCTTACCAGTTTTTATCTGAAGATGTTTGCTTTTTCACCCTAGTCTTGAATGTGCTCCCGAAGATCCCTTCGTGGATCTATCCATGACTGTTTCCAGGCTGCATAATATGAAGAAAGCTTTATCTATTTGAGATATTACACATACCACTGAGTAATATTTGGAATAACGGAGGCAAGATGGCGCATTTCCGGGTTCTTCATCACCAACTCTTCCCGTGTGCGTGAAAATGCAGCTGCTGCCCGGGAAGGTGCAGACCAACCACACATGCACCAGGTGATGTCAATCCAAAGACACCAAGATTTACCTGTTGGCACCTGCGGAGCCTTCCCCCCAACCCCGACACGCCCATGCCATGCCTATTGCCTTTCCACTCCAAGAAAAGCCGCTCCTGTCAGGCGCGCCGTGTGGGCTTTCTCAGCCCCTACTCTCATCGGGCCTGGGCGACTCTCCTGGCGTCTTTTGTGGGAGGCCAAGAGACTTCACCTTACACATCTTTTTTCCTGGAGCTAGATGACCAAAGAATAAATTTGCAGTTTTTCTTTTAGCCTTGCCTACTCGCTGGTTCTTTTGTGCTCGCTCTGATGGTTCTTAGAAAAAAAAAAAAATCCGTTGGTGCCGAAACCCGGGAGGATACCCCTCCTCGGGCCTCTAAGGGTTGAGGAACCTCCTCCTGCTCCCACGCCGCAGATGGACCAGGACCTGAGATCCACTTCCCTTACTCTCATTGTCTCTCTGGGGTAAGTGCCCTTGTCTCCTCTTTACCTCCCTCGGCTAAAAATACTGCGCGGGTCGGAGGCTTACTTTAGAGCCACCAAGTGGCTCGGGAGACCCATTCAGGATGGAGACGTCCATCTCATGAAGGTAGTCTCCACCTTGGCTCCAAGAGCCTCCAGTCTGTCTCTGGTGATTTGAAAGGACGCTTTGAAGCCAGGCAGAGATCTCCATTGTGTAAGAAAAGAGGAAACAAATGGGAAACCACCAGTCCAAATTTCCAAAGAGCACCCCCTTAGGGTGCCTCCTAGCCAATTTAAAAACCTTACAGTGGTTAATTTTCCTTTCCACTGTGGCGTAGCCCCTATACAAACTAGATAGTCAGTGTCAGTGGACACCAGAGGGCACTTTAGACCGTAATGTTCTGATTGACCTCAGCAATTTCTGCCAGCATCTAGGCAAGTGGTCTGAAATTAATTACATAGAAGGCTTTTAGGCCCTATGCGCTCATCCTGACTTGTTCTTGGGTTATACTGGCCAAGGATGCCGGCTCACAGGAACCCGAAAAAGAGGAGTCTTTATTCCTTTCTGTTCAGCTGGAAAGGAACCGAGTGTTTCTTTCTGTCTCCATACCCTCACCCCCGCCCTACACTCCTCCTTCATTTTTCAATCAGCTCCTGATAGTTGTAAGAAACTTCAAAAGGTAGAGGATGGTCCTCAGGCACCAATACAAAACCTGGTTAAATTAGCCTTTGAGGTCTATAACTCCAGAGAAGAGACGGCTGAAGTACAGCGACAGGCTCGCCTCAAACAGAAGTTACAGCTCCTAGCAGCAGCTTTACAGACCAGTCGTAACCCCAGATCAGAGAGTACACACCCTGCAGACTCCAAGGTTACAAAAGGAGCCTGCTATAGGTGCAGCAAGGCAGGACACTATGCCAACAGGTGTCCACGGGATCCTCGAACCCCAACGCAGCCTTGCTATAAGTGCAAGGCATCAGGACATTGGGCCAGTGATTGTCCTAACTCTCATTCACCAGCAACCCCTTGCCCTATTTTCCAACAGGAATGACACTGGATGTCTGATTGCCATACCCTGGGAACACGTGCCACCTCTCAACATGACTCCCTTTCCCAGGATCTTGGGAGCTCCTTCCAGCTCCTACATCTGGAAAAGGAGAACTGGAGGTGCTGAGACTCAGGGACCCCCATCACCCTTGCCGCGCTGTGGGTAACTCTCCTGGTAGCGGATAAGACAATTAATTTTTAAATCAACAGTGGGGTATCTACTCTATTTTGCCGCCCTTCTCTGGACCTAGCTTTCCATCCAATCTACAACTTAATTGCTGCCTGGTCAACAACTACTTTGTGCACTCGTTCCTCATTCCCAGCTAGAAAGGACCCCCACAGAAAGCAATCAGTGGAAATCAGTTCAACTTTCCCACACTCGCCTCACACTTACTAAATTTTCTTAACTATTTAATACTCCCCAGCCTTGCCAGGACCATCCTTTTGGTGTTTGTCTACATTTCAAAAAATGTTTCCATTCTTAATTCCTATACTAATTCTGTGTTTTATTTTATGATTTGCCTCCATTTTGATCAAATTTCTCCATGCCAAGATACAAGAAATCACTCGCGTCACCCTCAACAAAATGCTTCTTCATCCGTACGTCCAAACACCAACCATAGGCCTCGAACTTCATGACCCCCCTTAACACCAGGAAGTAGCCAGACAGATCACGGCGCCCCTTTATCACTATTACCAATAAAAGGTTGGACTGTTTGGACGAATGGAGGCAAGATATTGCATTTCCGGGTTCTTCATCACCAACTCTTCCCGTGTGCGCGAAAATGCAGCTGGCGCCCAGGAAGGTGAAGACTAACCAGGCATGCGCCAAGTGATGTCTATCTGAAGAGATCAAGATTTACCTGGTGGCACTTTTGGAGCCTCCCCCGCTCTGACCAGCCCATGACCCGCCTATTGCCCTTCCACTCCAAGAAA
Organism: Piliocolobus tephrosceles; assembly: GCF_002776525.5. Classification (NCBI taxonomy): domain Eukaryota; kingdom Metazoa; phylum Chordata; class Mammalia; order Primates; family Cercopithecidae; genus Piliocolobus; species Piliocolobus tephrosceles. Next base: position 127,882,671 of record NC_045435.1, on the reverse strand, counting down.
GGCACTCCCGGCAGGTGTACTGAATGGGCTTCCTCAGCCCCTACTCTTGTTGGGACTGCATTAGGACATCGGCCTGGGCGACTCTCTTGGCCTCCTTCGGCAGAGGCTGACAGACTTCACCTTACACACCTTTTTTCCTGGAGCTAGATGACCAAATAATTTTTGTGCTCACTCTGGTGGTACTTAGAAAAACAAATCAAGTAGTTTCCTACGAAGCTTCTTTCCAGGTTTTATCTGAGGCTATTTTGCTTTTCACCATTGGCATCAACATGCTCCTCAATATCACCTGGTACCTATTTCTCGAAAAGGGTTTCCCTGAAACTGTATGAGAAGAGAGGTATAACATTGTGACTGAAATGCACACGTCACAAAGCAGTTCCTCGGAAAGCTTCTCTCCAATTTTGGTCTGAACATACGTCTTTTTTCACCATCAGCCTTAATGTGTTCTCGAATATCCCATCACATCCTAAACATACACAGTGCTAGAGAACTGTTCAATGAAAAGAGAGGCTTATCTGAGTGATAGGAATTAAGGCGACACACAGCAGTTTCACAGAAAGCTTCCTTCTGGATATTACCTGAGGATATTTCTTTCTCCATATTCTAAGGACCTTTCCCAAATGTCCTTCCTCAGATTCCACAAAAACAGTGATTTCAAGCTGCTCAATCCAAAAAATGGTTGAACTCTAGAGACGAATACACACATTGCAAAGCAGTTGCTCAGAACTTTTCTCTGCAGGTTTCATCAGAAAACGTTTCCTCTCTCACCATAAGCCTCTGGGGGTCACTGAATATCCCTTCCCAGATTCTTCAAAGACAGAGTTTCAATACTGGACAACATAGAGTAAGCATTAACCCTGTGAAATGAATTCACATATCAGCGAACAGATTCCTGGGACACTTCTTCCTCAATTTTATTTCAGTATATTTCACGATTCGCCATAGTCCTCAATGCATTCTGAAATACCACTTTTTCGGTTTCAAGGGAACAGAGTCCAAACACTGCCTTGTGAGAAAAGAGGTATAACTCCCTGAGTGGAATGCATACCTCACAAAGTAGTTCCTCCAAAAGCTTCTAACCAGTGTTTTCTGAAGATATCTCCTCTTTCACCATAGGCCTGAATGTGTTCCCGAATATCCCTTTGCGGATCTCTGCATAATGGAGTCTCCAAACTGCGTAATATAAGGAAACTTTTAACTATGCGAGATGAATAAATATATCAAACACAAAGCAGTTTCACAGAAATCTTCTTTCCAGTTTTTGTCTGAAGATATTTCCTTTCTAACCATAATCGTCGCTATTCTCCTGAATATCTCTTCGTAGCTTTTTCTCCAAAAGGCATTCCGTAATCTTCTAGTAGAAGACAGGTATATTTTTGTGAGTGGAATGCCAGCATCACAAAGCAGTTCCACAGAAAGCTTCTCTCCAGTTTCTATCTGAAGGCGATTCCTTTCTCATTGTAAGCCTCAAATCCCTCCATAATATCCCTTCATAGACTAAATAAAAACAGTGTTATGATACAGCTCAATGAAAAGAGAAGTTTAACTGTGTGAGCGGAATTCACGTGACACAGAGCAGTTTCACAGAAAGCTTCCTTCTGGTTTCTCTCTGAGGTTTTTTGTTTTTCAGGATATTCCAAAGAGTGTTTCCAAACGTCTTTTCTCAGATTCCACAGAAACAGTGATTTCAAAGTGCTCAATCGAAAGAAAGATTTAGCTCTATGAGATGAATACAAACATCATGAAAGAGTTGTGCAGAGTGATTCTCTCCAATTTTCCATGAAAAACATTTCTTTGCCTCACACAGGCCTCAGATTGCCACTTAGGATCCCTTCGCAGAATCCTCAAAGACCGACTTTCAAACTGGAAAATATAGAGTAAGCTTTAACCCTTTGAAAAGCATGGACATGTCAGAGAGCAGTTTCTTCGAGTGTTTCTTTCTGTTTTTTATTGGACGACATTTGACTCTGTGCCATAGTCTTCAATGTGCTCTGAATATCACTGTTTTGGTTTTACAGAAACAGTGGTCAAACTGTGCTTTATGAGAAGAAACTTTGTGGTTCGTTCCATGACAATTTCCAAGCTTAGTAATGTAAAGAAAGCTTTATCTATATGAGCTGATTACACATATCACAGAGTCGTTTCCTGGAAAGCTTCTTTCCAGGTTTTGTCTGTGGCTATTTCATTTATCTCACTTAGATAAAGCCTTCTTTGCATTACACAGCTTGGAAACTGTCATGGACGCATCCATGAAGGGACCTTCGGGAGCACATTCTGGACTCTGGTGAAAAAGGATATATCTTCAGATAAAAACTGGAAAGAAGCTTTCTGTGAATCTGGTTTTTACTATGTTTCTTCATCTCACACAGATGAAGCTTTCTTTATATTACGCAGCTTGGAAATTCCCTCGTGGATGGGTCCGCAAAGGGATATTTAGGATCACATATGGGCTTATGGTGAAACAGGAAATATAATCAGATAAAAACTGGAGAGAAGCTCTCTGAGAAACTGCTTAGTTATGTGTGCATTCCACTCAGGGAGCTACAAATTTCTTCTCATAAGGCACAGTTTTAACACAGTTTATCACTCTGTAAAACCAAAAGAGTGATATTCGGAGCACATTGAAGACTATGGCAAAAAGTGAAATGTTGTCCAATAAAAAACACAAAGAAGCACTCCAAAAAACTGCTCTCTGACATGTCTATTATTTTCACAGGGTTAAATCTTACTCTACATTTCCCAGTTTGAAGGTAGGTCTCTGAGGCTTCTGCGAAGGGATAGTAAGTGGTGACCAGAGGCCTGTGTGAGACAAAAAAATGATTTTCATCGAAAATTGGAGAGGAGATTTCTGCGCAACTGTTTTGTGTGTTTGTAGTCATCATATAGAGTTAAATCATTTTTTGGATTTAGCAGTTTGAAACCCTGTTTCTGTGGAATCTGACAAAGGACATTGGGAAACGCTCTTTAAAATATCCTGAAAAAGAAATAACCTCAGAGAGAAAACAGAAGGAGGCTTCCTGTGAAACTACTCTGTGTCACGTGAATTCCGCTCACACAGTTAAGCTTCTTTTTCATTGAACTGTATCATTATGCTGTTTTTGATTAGTCTGCACAGGGATATTCTGGAGGGCTTTGAGGCTTACAGTGAGAAAGGAAACGTCTTTACATAGAAACTGGAGAGAAGCTTTCTGAGGAGCTGCTTTGTGACGTGTGCATTCCACTCACAGAAATATACTTTTCTTTTCCTAGAGGATTCTGGAATCTCTTTGGAGGAAACCTACCAAGAGATATTAGGGAGCATAGAGACGACAGTGATGAAAAATAAAATATCCTCAGACAAAAATTGGAAAGAAGATTTCTGTGAAACTGCTTTGGGTTAGAAATATTTATTCATCTCATATAGTTAAAACTTTAATTATATTATGCAGTTTGAAAACTCCCTCATGCACAGATTCGCAAAGGGATTTTCAAGAGCACATTCAGGCATACGGTGAAAGAGGAGATATCTTCAGATAAAATCTGGATAGAAGCTTTCTGAGAAACTACTTTGTGATGTATATATTCCACTAAGGGAGTTATACGTCCTTTGTCACAAGGCACTGCTTGCACACTGTTCCTGTGAAACCAAAAAAGTGATATTTCAGAACACATTGAGGACTATGGCGAATAGTGAAATACACTGAAATAAAATCGTGGAAGATGCGTTCCAAGAATCTGTTCTCTGATATGTGCATTCACTTCACAGAGTTTATGCTTACTCTATGGTGCCCATTTTCGAAACTCTCTCTTTGAAGAATCTGGGAAGGGATATTCAGTGAGGCCCGTAGGATTGTGGTGAGGAGGAAACACCTTCCGATTAAACCTGCAGAGAAACATTCTGAGCAACTGCTTTGCAATATCTGTATTCATCTCATAGAGTTAAACAATTCTTTGGATGGAGCAGCTTGAAATCACTGTTTTTGTGGAATCTGAGGAAGGACATTTGGGAACAATTCTTAGAAAATGAAGAAATATCCTCAGGTTAAATCCAGAAGGACGCTTTCTGTGAAACTACTCTGTGTCTTCTTAATTCCTCTCACTCAGATATGCCTCTCTTTTTATTGAGCAGATTTCTACCCTGTGTATGTTTAGCATGTGATGGGATAATCGGGAGCACTTTGAGGCTAACAGTGAAAAAGGAAATATGTTCAGACCGAAACTGTAGAGAAGCTTTCCATGGAAGTGCTTTGTGATGTTTGCATTCCACTCTCAGAAATATACCTTTCGCCTCCTAGAGGACTCTGGAATCCTTTTTGGAGAAAAAGCTACCAAGAGATATTCGGGAGACGACCATGGTGAAAAAGGAAATATTCTCAGACAAAAACTGAAAAGAAGATTTCTGTGAAACTGCTTTCTGTTAGATATATTTATTCCTCTCGCATAGTTAAAACTTTAATTTCATTGTGCAGTTCGGAAACTCCATCATGCACAGATCCGCAAAAGGACATTCGGGAGCACATTCAGGCCTACGGTGAAAGAGGAGATATCTTCATATAAAAACTGAAGAGAAGCTTTCTGAGAAACTAATTTGTGATGTAGGCATTCCACTAGGCAGTTATACCTCTTTTCTGAAAAGGCAGTGTTTGAACACTGTTCTTGTGAAACCGAAAATGTGATATTTCAGAACGCATTGAGGACTATGGCGAATAGTGAAATATAGTGAAAGAATATTGAGGAAGAAGCGTTCCAAGCATCTGCTCTCTGATATGTGCATTCACTTCACAGAGTTTATGCTTACTTTATGGTGCCCAGTTTCGAAACTCTGTCTTTGAAGAATCTGTGAAGAGATATTTAGTGACGCCTGGTGGCTTGTGGTGAGCAAGGAAACGTCTTCCACTGAAACCTGCAGAGAAAATTTCTGAGCAACTGCCTTGTGATGGGTATATTTATCTCACAGAGTTAAGCCATTCTTTGGATTGAGCTGCTTGAAATCACTGTTTTTGTTGCATATGTGGTAGGACATTTGGGAACGATCCTTAAAATATGGAAAAGGAAATATCCTCTGGTAAAATCCAGAAGGAAGCTTTCTGTGAAACTACTCGGTGTCGCCTTAATTCCTCTCACTCAGTTAAGCCTCTCTTTTAATTGAGCAGTTTTCTAACCCTGTGTATATTTAGCGTGTGATGGGACATTCAGAAGTGCCTTGAGGCTTATGGTGATAAAGGAAATATGTTCAGACGGAAAATGAAGAGAAGCTTTCAAAGGAACTGCTTTGTGACCTGTGCAGGCCACTCACAGTGTTATACCTGTCTTCTCATACAGCATTGGAAAAACCCTTTATTAGAGACAGGTCCCAAGTGATATTCTGGAGCATGTTGATGCTGATGGCAAAAAGGGAAATAGCCTCAGAAAAAAACTGGAAAGAAGCTTTCTAGGAAACTATTCTGTGATATGTGTAATCATCTCACACAGATTAAGTTTTCTTTACATTACACAGCTTGGAAACTGTCATGGACGGATCCACGAAGGGACCTTCAGGAGCACATTCAGGACTATTTTGAAAAAGGAAATATCTTCAGATAAACACTCGAAAGAAGCTTTCTATGAATCTGCTTTTTCCTATATTCATTCAACTCACATATTGGAAGCTTTCTTACATTACATGGTTTGGAATTCCTTGTGGATGGATCCGCGAAAGGATAGTAGGGATCAAATTCAGGCCCATGGTGAAACTGCATTGTGACCTGTGAATACACCGCACAGAGTTACACTTCCTTTTTCATTGATCCGTTTGCTAACACTCTTTTCTTGAAATCTGCGTTGGGATATTTCTTAGTGCAATGAAGCTGATGGAGACAAAGGAAATTTCCTCAAATAAAAACTAGAAAGTAGCTTTCTGAGAAACTACTTTGTGATATGTGAATTCATCTCACCGAGTTACAACTTTGACTTCACGAAGCAGTTTGCTAACGCTGTGGTCGTGGAATCTACAAAGTGATATTTGGGAGCGCATTGAGGCCCATGGTCAAAACAGAAGTATTCTCAGATTAAAAACTAGAAAAAATCTTTCTGAGAAATGGCTTTCTGATGTGTGAGTTAATCACAAAAAGATTCACCATTCCCTTCTTGCAGCAGTTTGCTAACACTCTTCTTGAGGAATGTGTAAAGTGATATTTGGGAGCTCATTGAGGATTATGGTGAAAAAGGAAATAACCTCAGATAAAAACTGGAACGAAGTGTTCTGAGAAACTGCATTGTGACCTGTGGATGCAAGTCACAGAGTTACACTTTCCTTTTCATTGATCTGTTTGCTGACACTCTTGTCTTGAAATCTGCATTGGGATATTTCCTAGCAAAATGAAGCTGACAGTGACAAAGGAAATTTCCTCAAGTAAAAACTAAAAAGTAGCTTTCTGAGAAACTTCTTTCTGTCCTGGGAATTCATCTCACCGAGTTACAATCTTGTCTTCATGAAGCAGTTTGCTAACACTGCTGTGATGGAAACTGTAAAGTGATATTTGGGAGCGCACTGAGGCCCATGGTGAAAAGGGAAATATCCTCAGGTGAAAACTAGAAAGAAGTTCCCCGAGAAATTGCCTTCTGATATGTGAATTCATCACACAGAGATTCACCTTTCTCTTCTTGTAGCTGTGTGCTAACACTGTTTTCGTGGATTCTGTAAAGTGATATTTGGGACCTCATTGAGGGCTATGGAGAAAAAGGAAATATCCTAGGGGAAAAACCGGAATGAAGCTTTCTGAGAAACTGCTTTGTGATATATCAATTCATTTCAAAGTGTTACACCACTGTTTCACGGAGGAGTCTGCTACCACTGACTTTGTGGAAGCTCAGAAGTGATGTCTTGGATATCATTGAATCCCATGGTGAATAATGAAATATCTTGAGACAAATCACAGAGAAGCTTTCTCAGAAACTTCTCTTTTGTGGGTGAATTCAGCTCACAGTGTTAGATGATTTTTTCATTCAGAAGCTTGCTAACAGAGTTTTCGCAGAAACTGCAATAAGACACACAGTGGCACTCTGAGACCACAAGTAACCTCAGCTCAAAGAAGAAAGAATCTTTCTGAGAAACTGGTCTGTGCTGTCTGAATTCAACTCACTGAGTTACTCCTGTGTTTTGTGGAGCCATAGGCTAGCCCTGTTTTTGTGGAATCTGAGAAAAGATATTTCGGATCCCTTTGAAGACTATAGGGCCAAAGGAAATATCCTCCGTTAAAATGAGAAAGAAGCTTTCTGAGAAACTTCAATGTGATCTGTGAATTCACCTCACACAGTTACACATTTCTTCACATGAAGCCGTTTGCTGAGACTGTTCCCATGGAATTTGCAAGAAGATATTTGGGAGCCCGGTGAGGGTTGTGTTACAAAAGGAAATCTACTCAGATAAAAACTGGAAGGAAGCGTTCTAAGAAAATGCATTGTGACCTGTGAATACAACTCACAGAGTTACACTTTCCTTTTCATTGATCCGTTTGCTAACACTCTTTTCTTGAAATCTGCATTGGGATAGTTCTTACCACAATGAAGCTGACGAAGACCAAGGAAATATCCTCAAATAAAAACTAGAAAGTAGTTTTCTGAGAAACTTCTTTGTGATATGTGAATTCATCTCACCGAGTTACAACTTTGTCTTCACAAAGCAGTTTGCTAACACGGTTGTCGAGGAACCTGCAAAGTGATATTTGGGATCCTTTGGTGGCCCAGGGTGAAAACGGAAATATCCTGAGATAAAATCTAGAGAGAAGCTTTCCGATAAATTGCTTTGTGATTTGTGAATTCATCACAAAGACATTCACTTTTCCCTTCTTGTAGCAGTTTGCTAACAGTTTTCGTGGAATATGCAAAGTGATATATGGGAGCGCATTGAGGCCTATGGTGAAAACGGAAATATCCTCAGATAGTAGCCAGAAAGAAGCTTTCTCAGAAGTTGCTTTCTCATGTGTGAACACATAACACAGAGATTCACTTTTCCCTTCTTGTAGCAGTTTCCTAACACTGTTGTCGTGGATCCTGCCAACTGATATTTGGGAGCTCATTGAGGGCTGCGGTGAAAAAGGAAATTAAAACTGGAAAGAAGCGTTCTGAGAGATTGCATCATGACATGTGGATGCAACTCACAGAGTTACACTTTATTTTTCATTCATACCTTTGATAAGACTTTTTTCTTGAAATCTGCATTGGGATATTTCATAGCACCAAGAAGCTGATGGTGACAAAGGAGATATCCTCAGATAAAAACTAGAAAGTAGATTTCTGAGAAACTTCTTTGTGACATGTGAATTTATCTCACCGAGTTACAACTTTGTCTTCATGAAGCAGTTTGCTAACACTGTTGTCATGGAATCTGCGAAGTGATATTTGGAAGCTCATTGAAAGCTATGGTGAAAAAGTACATATCCTCAGATTAAAACTGGAAAGAAGCGTTCTGAGAAACTGCATTATGATGTGTGAATGCAACTCACAGAGTTACACTTTTCTCTTCAGAGATCAGTTTGCTAACACAGTTTTCTTGAAATCTGCAATTGGATACTTCTGAGTGTAATGAGGCTTACGGTGACAAAGGAAATATCCTCAGACTAAAACTAGAAAGAAGCTTTCTTAGAAACTTCTTTGTGATTTGTTAATTCATCTCACAGAGTTACACTTACGTTACATGGAGCAGTCAATCAACACTGTCTTTGAGGATCCTGAGAAGTGCAACCTTGGATCGCACTGAGGCCTACGCTGTTAAAGGAAATATTCTCAATTAAAAACGTGAAAGAAGCTTTGTGACAAACTTCTTTGTGATATGTGAGTTCATCTCACAGAGTAACAACTTAGTCTTCATGAAGAAGTTTACTAACAGTGTTATCATGGAATGTGCAAAGTGGTATTTGGGAACGCATTGAGGCTATGGTGAAAACGGAAATATCCTCAAATAATAACTAGAAAGAAGATTTCTCAGAAGTTACTTTCTAATGTGTGAATTCATAACACAGAGATTCACTTTTCCCTTCTTGCAGCAGGTTCCTAACACTGTTGTCATGGATTCTGCCAAGTGATATTTGGGAGCTCATTGAGGGCAGTGGTGAAAAAGAAAATATCCTCAGATAAAAACTGGAAGGAAGCGTTCTGAGAAACTGCCTTATGACATGTGGATGCACCTCACAGAGTTACACTTTCCTTTTCGTTGATCTGTTGCTAAGACTCTTTTCTTGAAATCTGCATTGGTATTAGGTCTAATACCATAAAAACCCTAGAAGAAAATCTAGGTAGTACCATTCAGGACATAGGCATGGGCAAGGACTTCATGTCTAAAACACCAAAAGCAACGGCAGCAAAAGCCAAAATTGACAAATGGGATCTCATTAAACTAAAGAGCTTCTGCACAGCAAAAGAAACTACCATCAGAGT
>NC_045435.1:127872580-127873178 GCF_002776525.5 Piliocolobus tephrosceles | reverse complement strand
TAGAAAGCTGAAACTGGATCCTTTCCTTACTCCTTATACGAAGATTAATTCAAGATGGATTAGAGACTTAAATGTTAGACCTAATACCATAAAAACCCTAGAAGATAATCTAGGTAGTACCATTCAGGACATAGGCATGGGCAAGGACTTCATGTCTAAAACACCAAAAGCAACGGCAGCAAAAACCAAAATGGACAAATGGGATCTAATTAAACTAAAGAGCTTCTGCACAGCAAAAGAAACTACCATCAGAGTGAACAGGCAACCTACAGAATGGGAGAAAATTTTTGCAATCTACTCATCTGACAAAGGGCTAATTTCCAGAATCTACAAAGAACTCAAACAAATATACAAGAAAAAAAAACAACCCCATCAAAAAGTGGGGAAAGGATATGAACAGATATTTCTCAAAAGAAGACATTCATACAGCCAACAGACACATGAAAAAATGCTCATCATCACTCGCCATCAGAGAAATGCAAATCAAAACCACAATGAGATACCATCTCACACCAGTGAGAATGGCAATCATTAAAAAATCAGGAAACAACAGGTGTTGGAGAGGATGTGGAGAAATAGGAACACTTTTACACTGTTG
>NC_045435.1:127856445-127872180 GCF_002776525.5 Piliocolobus tephrosceles | reverse complement strand
TCAGTTAGGAAAAGAAGAAGTCAAATTGTCCCTGTTTGCAGATGACATGATTGTATATTTAGAAAACCCCATCGTCTCAGCCCAAAATCTCCTTAAGCTGATAAGCAACTTCAGCAAAGTCTCAGGATACAAAATTAATGTGTAAAAATCACAAGCATTCTTATACACCAGTAACAGACAAGCAGAGAGCCAAATCAGGAATGAACTTCTATTCACAATTGCTTCAAAGAGAATAAAATACCTAGCAATCCAACTTACAAGGGATGTAAAGGACCTCTTCAAGGTTAGTGTCCTTAAAGAGGACACTAACAAATGGAAGAACATACCATGCTCATGGATAGGAAGAATCAATATCGTGAAAATGGCTATACTGCCCAAGGTTATTTATAGATTCAATGCCATCCCCATCAAGCTACCAATGAGTTTCTTCACCGAATTGGAGAAAACTGCTTTAAAGTTCATATGGAACCAAAAAAGAGCCCGCATTGCCAAGACAATTCTAAGTCAAAAGGACAAAGCTGGAGGCGTCACGCTACCTGACTTCAAATTATACTACAAGGCTACAGTAACCAAAACAGCATGGTACTGGTACCAAAACAGAAATATAGACCGATGGAACAGAATGGAGCCCTCAGAAATAATGCCACACATCTACAACCATCTGATCTTTGACAAACCTGACATAAACAAGAAATGGGGAAAGGATTCCCTATTTAATAAATGGTGCTGGGAAAATTGGCTAGCCATAAGTAGAAAGCTGAAACTGGATCCTTTCCTTACTCCTTATACGAAGATTAATTCAAGATGGATTAGAGACTTAAATGTTAGACCTAATACCATAAAAACCCTAGAAGAAAATCTAGGTAGTATCATTCAGGACATAGGCATGGGCAAGGACTTCATGTCTAAAACACCAAAAGCAACGGCAGCAAAAGCCAAAATTGACAAATGGGATCTCATTAAACTAAAGAGCTTCTGCACAGCAAAAGAAACTACCATCAGAGTGAACAGGCAACCTACAGAATGGGAGAAAATTTTTGCAATCTACTCATCTGACAAAGGGCTAATTTCCAGAATCTACAAAGAACTCAAACAAATATACAAGAAGAAAACAAACAACCCCATCAAAAAGTGGGGAAAGGATATGAACAGACATTTCTCAAAAGAAGACATTCAAACAGCCAACAGACACATGAACAAATGCTCATCATCACTGGCCATCAGAGAAATGCAAATCAAAACCACAATGAGATACCATCTCACACCAGTGAGAATGGTAATCATTAAAAAATCAGGAAACAACAGGTGTTGGAGAGGATGTGGAGAAATAGGAACACTTTTACCCTGTTGGTGGGATTGTAAACTAGTTCAACCATTATGGAAAACAGTATGGCAATTCCTCAAGGATCTAGAACTAGATGTACCATATGACCCAGCCATCCCACTACTGGGTATATACCCAAAGGATTATAAATTATGCTACTACAAAGACACATGCACACGTATGTTTATTGTGGCACTATTCACAATAGCAAAGACTTGGAATCAACCCAAATGTCCATCAGTGACAGACTGGATTAAGAAAATGTGGCACATATACACCATGGAATACTATGCAGCCATAAAAAAGGATGAGTTTGCGTCCTTTGTAGAGACATGGATGCAGCTGGAAACCATCATTCTTAGCAAACTATCACAAGAAGAGAAAACCAAACACCGCATGTTCTCACTCATAGGTGGGAACTGAACAATGAGCTAACTTGGACTCGGGAAGGGGAACATCACACATCGGGGCCTATCATGGGGAGGGGGCAGGGGGGAGGGATTGCACTGGGGAGTTATACCTGATATAAATGATGAATTGATGGGTGCTGACAAGTTGATGGGAGCAGCACACCAACATGGCACATGTATACATATGTAACAAACCTGCACGTTATGCACATGTACCCTAGAACTTAAAGTATAATAAAAAATAATAATAATAATAAAAAAGAAAAAAGAAAAACAAATAGTCCCAAAAGTGGGCAAAGGATCTGATAAAAAAACAAAAAAAAAAAAAGAAAGAAAGAAAAAGGAAATCTCCTCAGATAAAAACTGGAAGGAAGCGTTCTGAGAAACTGCATTGTGACCTGTGAATACAACTCACAGAGTTACACTTTCCATTTCATTGATCCGTTTGCTAACACTCTTTTCTTGTAATCTTCATTGGGATATTTCTTAGCGCAATGAAGCTGACGGAGACAAAGGAAATATCCTCAAATAAAAACTAGAAAGTGGCTTTCTGAGAAACTTTTTTGTGATATGTGAATTCATCTCACCGAGTTACAACTTTATCTTCATGAAGCAGTTTGCTAACACTGTTGTCGTGGAAACTGAAAAGTGATATTTGAGAGCACATGGAGGCCCAGGGTGAAAACGGAAATATCCTCAGATAAAATCTAGAAAGAAGGTTTCTGAGAGATTTCTTTGTGATTTGTGAATTCATTACAAACACATTCACCTTTCCCTTCTTGTACCAGTTTGCTAACAGTGTTTTCTCGGAATCTGCAAAGTGATATTTGGGAGTGCATTGAGGCTTACGGTGAAAATGGAAATATCCTCAGATAATAACTAGAAAGAAGCTTTCTCAGGAGTTGCTTTCTGATGTGTGAATACACAACACATAGATTCACTTTTGCCTTCTTGCAGCAGTTTCCAGCACTGTTGTCATGGATTCTGCCAAGTGATATTTGGGAGCCCAGTGAGGGTTATGGCGAAAAAGGAAATCTCCTCAGAAAAAAACTGGAAGGAAGCGTTCTGTGAAACTACATTGTGACCTGTGAATACAACTCACAGAATTACACCTTCCTTTTCACTGATCCGTTTGCTAATACTCTTTTCTTGAAATCTGCATTTGGGATATTTCTTACCACAATGAAGCTGACGGAGACAAAGGAAATATCCTCAAATAGAAACTAGAAAGTCGCTTTCTGAGAAACTTCTTTGTGATATGTGAATTCATCTCACCGAGTTACAACTTTGTCTTCAAGAAGCAGTTTGCTAACACGGTTGTCGTGGAATCTGCAAAGTGATATTTGGGAGCGCATGGAGGCCCATGGTGAAAACGGAAATATCCTCAGGTAAAATCTAGAGAGAAGCTTTCTGATAAATTGCTTTGTGATTTGTGAATTCATCACAAAGACATTCGCCTTTCCCTTCTTGTAGCAGTTTGCTAACAGTGTTTTCGTGGAATCTGCAAAGTGATATTTAGGAGCGCATTGAGGCGTATGATGAAAACGGAAATATCCTCAGATAATAACTAGAAAGAAGCTTTCCTAGAAATTTCTTTGTGATGTGTCAATTCATCTCAAAGAGTTACACTTAGGTTTCACGGAGCCATCGATTAATAATATCTTTGAGGATCCTGAGAAGTGCTACCTTGGATCGCACTGAGGCCAACACTGTTACAGGATATATCCTCAATTAAAAATGTGAAAGAAGCTTTCTGACAAACTTCTTTGTGATATGTGAATTCATCTGATAGAGTAACAACTTAGTCTTCATGAAGCAGGTTTCTAACAGTGTTTTTGCTTAATCTGCAAAGTGATATTTGGGAGCCCCTGAGGCCTAAGGTGAAAAATAAAATATCCTCAGATAACTAGAAAGAAGCTTTCTCAGAAGTTGCTTTCTGATGTGGGAATTCATAACACAGAGATTCACTTTTCTCTTTTTGCAGTAGTTTCATAACACTGTTATCGTGGATTCTGCCAAGTGATATTTGGGAGCTCATTGAGGGTTGTGGTGAAAAAGCAAATATCCTTAGATAAAAACTAGAAAGTAGCTTTCTGAGAAACTTCTTTGCGATATGTGAAGTCATCTCACTGAGTTACAACTTTGTCTTCATGATGCAGTTTGCTAACACTGTTGTCATGGAATCTGCAAAGTGATATTTGAAAGTTCTTTAAAGCTATGGTGAAAAAGTACATATCCTCCGATTAAAACTGGAAAGAAGCATTCTGAGAAACTGCATTATGATGTGTGAATGCAACTCACAGTGTTACACTTTTCTCTTAAGAGATCAGTTTGCTAACACAGTTTTCTTGAAATCTGCAATTGGATACTTCTGAGCGAAATGATGCTTACGGTGACAAAGGAAGTATCCTCAGACAAAAACTAGAAAGAACCTTTCCTAGAAACTTCTTTGTGATGTGCCAATTCATCTCACACAGTTACAGTTACGTTTCATGTAGCAGGCGATTAACACTGTCTTTAAGGAACCTGAGAGGTGCTACCTTGGATCACATTGAGGCATACACTGCTACAGGAAATATCCTCAATTAAAAAAGTGAAAGAAGCTTTGTGACAAACTTCTTTGTGATATGTGCATTCATCTCACAGAGTTACAACTTTGTCTTCACGAAGCAGTTTGCTAACAGTGTTTTCGTGGAATCTCTTAAGTGATATTTGAAAGTGCATTGAGGCCTATGGTGAAAACGGAAATATCCTCAGATAATAACTAGAAAGAAGTTTCCTCAGAAGTTGCTTTCTGATGTGTGAATTCATAAAACAGAGGTTCACTTTTCCCTTCTTGCAGCAGGTTATTAACACTGTTGTAGTAAATTGTGCCAAGTGATATTTCCGTGCTCATTGAGGGCTGTGGTGAAAAAGGAAATAACCTCAGATAAAAACTGGAAAGAAGCGTTCTGAGAAACTGCCTTGTGACATGTGGATGCAACTAACAGAGTTACAATTTCCTTTTCGTTAATCCGTTGCTAAGATTCTTTTCTTGAAATCTACATTGGGATATCTCTTAGCGCAATGAAGCTGAAGTTGACAAAGGAAATATCCTCAGATGAAAACTAGACAGAAGCTTTCTTAGAAACTTCTTGGTGATATGTGAATTCATCTCACAGAGTTACACTTATATTTCATAGAGCAGGCCATTAACACTGTCTTTGAAGAACCTAAGAAGGGCTACTTTCGATTGCATTGAAGCCTACGCTGATAAAGGAAATATCATCAGTTAAAAACGAGAAAGAAGCTTTCTGAGAAACTTCTTTGTGATCTGTGAATTCTTCTCACAGAGTTACAAATTAGTCCGCAGGACACAGTTTGTTAAAACTTTTTACGTGGAATCTGCAAAGTGATATTTGGGAGTCCATTGGGGCCCAAGGTGAAAAAGGAAAGATCCTCAGATAATAACTAGAGAGAAGCTTTCTGAGAGATTGCTTTCTGATGTGTGATCTCATCATGCAGAGTTCCACCTTGCCTTTCTTGGAACAGTTTGCTAACACTGTTGTCATGGGTTCTTCAAAGTGATATTTGAGAGCTCATTGAGCGCTACGGTGAAAAAGGAAATATCCTCAGACAGAAACTGGAAAGAAGCCTTCTGGGAAACTGCATTGTGATGTGTCACTGTAACTCACAGAGTTACATATTTCTCTTCAGTGAGGAGTTAGCTAACACAGTTTTCTTGAAATATGCAATGGGATACTTCTTAGAGCCATGAAGCTTATGGTGACAAAAGAAATATCCTCAGATGAAAACTAAAAAGAAGAATCTTAGAAACTTCTTGGTGATGTGTGAATTCATGTCACAGAGTTACACTTATGTTTAAATGAGCAGGCCATTAACACTGTTTTTGAGGAACCTGAGAAGTGCTACTTTGAATCGCATTGAGGCCTACGCTGATAAAGGAAATATCATCAGTTAAAAAAGAGAAAGAAGCTTTCTGTGAAACTTCTTTGTGATCTGTGAATTCATCTCACAGAGATACAACTTACTCCTGTGGAAGTAGTTTGCTAACAGTCTTTTCGTGGAATCTGCAAATGATATTTGGGAGCCCATTGGGGCCCTTGGTGAAAAAGAAAATATCCTCAGATTATAACTAGAGAGAAGCTTTCTGAGAGATCGCTTTCAGATGTGTGACTTCATCATGCAGAGTTCCACCCTTCCCATCTTAGAACAGTTTGCTAACACAGTTGTCATGGATTCTGAAAAGTGATATTTGGGAGTTCGTTGAGGGCTATGGTGAAAAAGGAAATAACCTCAGACAGAAACTGAAAAGAAGCCTTCTGAGAAACTGCATTGTGATGTGTGAATGCATCTAACAGAGTTACACGTTTCTGTTCAGTGTTGAGTTTGCTAACACAATTTTCTTGATATCTGCAATGGGATATTTCTTAGCACGATGATGCTTATGGAGACAAAGGAAATATCCTCAGAAGAAAACTAGAAGGAAGCTTACTTAGAAACTTCTTGGTGATGTGTGAATTCATCTCACAGAGTTACGCTTATGTTTCATGGAGCAGGATATTAACACTGTCTTTGAGGAACTTGACAAGGGCTACTTTGGATCGCATTGAAGCCTACGCTGATAAAGGAAATATCATTAGTTAAAAACGAGAAAGAAGCTTTCTGACCAACTTCTTTATGATCTGTGAATTCACGTCACAGAGTTACAACTTAGTCCTCAGGAAACATTTTGCTAACACACTTTTCGTGGAATCTGCAAAGTGATATTTGGGAACCCATTGGGGCCCATGGTGAAAAAAGAAATATCCTCACAAAATAACTAGAGAGAAGCTTTCTGAGAGTCTGCTTTCTGATGTGTGACTTCATCAGGTAGAGTTCCACCCTTCCCTTCTTGGAAGAGTTTACTAACACTGTTGTCGTGGATTCAGCAAATTGATATATGGGAGCTCATTGAGGGCTACAGTGAAAAAGGAAACATCCTCACACGGAAACTGGAAAGAAGCCTTCTGGGAAATTGCATTGTGATGTGTCAATGTAAGTCACAGTGTTACACGTTTCTCTTCAGAGAGGAAATAGCTAACACAGTTTTCTTGAAATCTGCAATGGGATACTTCTTAGTGAAATGAAGCTTACGGTAACAAAGGAAACATCAACAGATGAAAACTAAAAAGAAGTTTTCTTAGAAACTTCTTGGT
Organism: Piliocolobus tephrosceles; assembly: GCF_002776525.5. Classification (NCBI taxonomy): domain Eukaryota; kingdom Metazoa; phylum Chordata; class Mammalia; order Primates; family Cercopithecidae; genus Piliocolobus; species Piliocolobus tephrosceles. Next base: position 127,865,248 of record NC_045435.1, on the reverse strand, counting down.
GATGTGTGAATTCATCTAACAGAGTTACACATTTCTGTTCAGTAATGAGTTAGCTAAAACAGTTTTCTTGATATCTGCAATGGGATATTAGCGCAATGAAGGTTACGGTGAAAAAGGAAATATCCTTAGATGAAAATTAGAAAGAAACTTTCTTAGAAACTTCTTGGTGATGTGTGAATTCATCTCACAGAGTTACACTTATCTTTCATGGAGCAGGCCATTGACACTGTCTTTGATGTGTGACTTCATCACACAGAGTTCCAGCCTTCCCTTCTTGGAACAGTTTGCTAACAGAGTTGTCGTGGATTTTGAAAAATGATATTTGGGAGCTCATTGAGGGCTATGGTGCAAAAGGAAATATCCTCTGATGTAAACTGGAAAGATGCCTTTTAAGAAACTGCATTGCAGTATGTGAATACAACTCACAGAGTTACACGTTTCTCTTCAGTGATCAGTTTGCTAACACCGTTTTCTTGGAATCTGCAATGGGACTCTTCTTAGCCCAGTGAAGCTTACGGTGAGAAAGAAATTATCCTCATATGAAAAGCAGAAGGAATCTTTCTTAGAAACTTCTTCATGATGTGTGAATTCATCTCACAGAGATTCACTTATGTTTCATGGTGCAGCCATTAACACTGTCTTTGAGGAACCTGAGAAAGGCTACTTTGGATTGCATTGAGGCCTTTCCTGATAAAGGAAATATCATCAATTCAAAGCGTGAAAGAACCTTTCTGAGAAACTTCTTTGTGGTCTGTGAATTCATCTCACCGTGTTACCACTTAGTCCTCAGGAAGCAGTTTGCTAACAATCTTTTCGTGGAATCTGCAAAATGATATTTAGGAGCCCATTGGGGCCCGTGGTGAAAAAGGAAATAACCTTAGGTCATAACTATAAAGAAGCTTTCTGAGAGATTGCTTTCTGATGTGTGACTTCATCACACAAAGTTCCACCCTTCCTTCTTGTAACAGTTTGCTAACACTCTTGTCGTCGATTCTCCAAAGTGATATTTGGGAACTCATTGAGGGCTATGGTGAGAAAGGAAATATCCTCAGATGAAAACTGGAAAGAAGGCTTCTGAGAAACTGCACTGTGGTGTGTGAAGGCAAGTCACAGAGTTACACGTTTCTCTTCAGTGGTCAGTTTGCTAACACAGTTTTCTTGAAAGCTGCAATGGGATTCTTCTTTGCCCAGTGAAGCTTACGGTGAGAAAGGAAGTATCCACAGATGAAACCTAGAAGGAAGCTTTCTTTGAAACTTCCTTGTGATGTGTGAATTCATCTCACAGAGTTACACTTATGTTTCATGAAGCAGTCCTTTAACACTGTCTTTGAGGAACGTGAGAAGGGCTACTTTGGATCGCATTGAGGCCTACGCTGATAAAGGAAATATCGTCAGCTCAAAACATGAAAGAAGCTTTCTGAGAAAGTTGTTTGTGATCTGTGAATTCATCTCACAGAGTTATAACTTAGCCCTCAGGAAGCAGTTTGCTAACACTCTTTTCGAGGAATGTGCAAAGTGATATTTGGGGGCCGATTGTGGCCCATGGTGAAAAAGGAAATATACTCAGGTAATAACTAGAGAGAAGCACTCTGAGAGATAGCTTTCTCATGTGTGACTTCATCACACAGGGTTCCACACTTCCCTTCTTGGAACAGTTTGCTAACACTGTTGTCGTGGATTCTGCAAAGTGATATTGTGAGGTTATTTTGCACAGTTTTGAAAAAGGAAATATCCTCCTATGAAAACTGGAAAAAAAAGCCTTCTGAGAAACTGCATGGCGACCTGTGAATGCAACTCACAGAGTTACACGTTACTTTTCAGTCCTCAGTGTGCTAACACAGTTTTCTTGAAATCTGCATTGGGATTCTTCTTAGCCCAGTGAAACTTATGGTGAGAAAGGAAATATCCTGAGAAGAAAACTAGAAAGAAGCTTTCTTAAAAACTTCTTGGTGATGTGTGAATTCATTTAACAGAGATACACTGATGTTTCATGGAGCAGTCCATTAACACTGTCTTTGAGGAACCTGAGAAGGGCTACTTTGGATCGCATTGAGGCCTACGCTGATAAAGGAAATATCATCAGATGAAAACGTGAAATAAGCTTTCTGAGAAACTTGTTTGATCTGTGAATTCATCTTACAGAGTTGCAACTTAGTCCTCAGGAAGCAGTTTGCTAACGCTCCTTTCGTGGAATCTGCACTGTGATATTTGGGTGCCAATTGGGGCCCATGATGTGTGAATTCATCACACAGAGTTCCAGCCTTCCCTACTTGGAACAGTTTGCTAACACTGTTGTCGTGGATTCTGCAAAGTGATATTTGGGAGTTCATTGAGGGCTATGGTGCAAAAGGAAATATCCTCCGATGTAAACTGGAAAGATGCCTTCTGAGAAACTGCATGCAGTATGTGAATGCAACTCACAAAGTTACACGTTTCTCTTCAGTAATCAGTTTGCTAACACTGTTTTCTTTAAATCTGCAATGGGATTGTCCTTAGCCCAGTGAAGCTTACAGTGAGAAAGGAATTATCCTCAGATGAAAACCAGAGAGAATCTTTCTTAGAAACTTCTTCATGATGTGGGAATTCATCTCACAGAGTTTCACTTATGTTTCATGGTGCAGTCCATTAACACTGTCTTTGAGGAACCTGAGAAGGGCTACTTTGGATTGCATTGAGGCCTTTCCTGAAAAAGAAAATATCATCAATTCAAAGCGTGAAACAAGCTTTCTGAGAAACTTCTTTGTGATCTGTGAATTCCTCTCACCATGTTACAACTTAGTCCTCAGGAAGCAGTTTGCTAACACTCTTTTCGTGGAATATGCAAAATGATATTTGGGGGCCGATTGGGGCCCATGGTGAAAAAGGAAATATCCTCAGGTAATAACTATAAAGAAGCTTTCTGAGAGATTGCTTTCTGATGTGTGACTTCATCACACAGAGTTCCACCCTTCCCTTCTTGGAACAGTTTGCAAACACTGTTGTCGTGGATTCTGCAAAGTGATATTTGGAAGCTGATTGAGGGCTATGACGAAAAAGGAAATATCCTCAGATGAAAACTGGAAAGAAGCTTTTTTAGAAACTTCTTGCTGATGTGTGAATTCATCTCACAGAGTTACACTTATGTTGCATGGACCAGTCCCTTAACACTGTTTTTAATAACCTGAGAAGGGCTCGTTTGGATCTCATTGTGGCCTACACTGATAAAGGAAATATCATTTCAAAACTTGAAAGAATCTTTCTGAGAAACTTCTTTGTGATCTGTGAATTCATCTCACAGGGTTACAACTTAGTCCTCAGGAAGCAGTTTGCTAACACTCTTTTCGTGGAATCTGCACAATGATATTTGGGAGCCCATTGGGGCCCATGGTGAAAAAGGAAATATCCTCAGATAATAACTAGAGAAAAGCTTTCTGAGAAATTGCTTTCTGATGGGTGACTTCATCACACAGAGTTCCAACCTTCCCTTCTTGGAACAGTTTGCTAACACTGGTGCCGTGGATTCTGCAAAGTGATATTTTGGAGCTCGTGGAGGGCTATGGTGAAAAAGGAAATATCTCCAGATAAAAACTGGAAAGAAGCTTTCTGAAAAACTGCATTGCAATGTGTGAATGCAACTCAGAGAGTTACACATTTCTCTTCAGTCATCAGTTTGCTAACACAGTTTTCTTGAAATCTGCAATGGGATACTTCTTAGTGCAATGAAGCTTACTGTGACAAAGGAAATATCCTCAGACGAAAACTAGAAAGAACCATTCTTAGAAACTTCTTGGTGATGTGTGAATTCATCTCACAGATTTACACTAAAGTTTCGTGGAGCAGTCCTTTAACACGGCCTTGAGGAACCTGAGAAGGGCTACATTGATTGCATTGAGGCCTACGCTGATAAAGGAACTGTCATCTGTTTAAAACGTGAAAGAAGCTTTCTGAGAAACTTCTTTGTGATCTGTGAATTCATCTCACAGAGTTACAACTTATGTCTCAGGAAGCAGTTTGCTAACACTCTTTTCGTGGAATCTGCAAAGTGAAATTTGGGAGCCCATTGGGACCCATGGTGAAAAAGGAAATATCCTCAGATAATAACTAGGGAGAAGCTTTCTGATAGATTGCTTTCTGATATGTGACTTCATCACACAGAGTTCCAACCTTCCTTTCTTGGAACAGTTTGCTAACACTTTTGTCGTGGATTCTGCAAAGTGATATTTGGGAGCTGTGAAACTGCTCTGTGTCACGTGAATTCTCCTCACACGGTTAAGCTACTCTTTTCATTGAGCAGTTTTATAACAGTGTTTTTGTTTATTCTGCGATGGGATAGTCACAAACGCTTTGAGTCTTACAGTGAGAAAGGAAACGTGTTCAGATAGAAAATGTAGAGAAACTTTCTGAGCAGCTGCTTTGTGACGTGTGCATTACTCTCACAGAATTATACCTTCTTTCCCCTAGAGGATTCCAGAATCCCTTTTGGAGAAAAGGCTACCAAGAGTTATTCGGGAGTATAGTGATGAGGATGGTGAAAAAGGAAATATCCTCAGACAAAAACTGGAAATTATATTTCTGTGAAACTGCTTTATGTTAGACATATTTACTCATCTCACATAGTTAAAACTTTAATTATATTATGCAGTGGGGACACTCCGTCATGCACAGATCTGCGAAGGGACTTTAGGGAGCACATTCGGGCCTACAGTGAAAGAGGAGATATCTTCAGATAAAAACTGCATAGAAGCTTTCTGAGAAACTACATTGTGATTATGCATTCCACTCAGGGAGTTACACCTCTTTTCTCACAAGGCAGTGTTTGAACATTGTTCCCGTGAAACCGAAAAAGTGATATTTCGGAACGCCTTGAGGCCTATGGCAAGTAGTGAAATATACAGAAATAAAATCGAGGGAGAAGCGTTCCAAGAATCTGTTCTCTGATATGTGCTTTCACTTCACGGAGTTAATGCTTACTCTATGTTGCCCTGTTTCAAAACTCTGTCTTTGATGAATCTGTGAAGGGATATTTAGTCATGCCCGGAGGCTTGTGGTGAGTGAAGAAACGTCTTCCGATGAAACCTGCAGTGAAATGTTCTGAGCAACTGCTTTGCAATGTGTGTATTCCTCTCATCACTTAAATTATTCTTTGTATTGAGCAGCTTAAAATCATTGTTTTTGTGGAATCTGGAGAAGGACATCTGGGAACAATTTTTAGAATATGGAGAACGAAATATTCTCAGGTCAAATACAGAAGGAAGCTTTCTGTGAAACTGCTCTGTGTCGTCTTAATTCCTGTCACTCAGGTAAGCCTCTTTTTTCATTGAGAAGCTTTTTAGCCCTGTGTATGTTTAGCATGTGATGGGATATTTGGGACCATTTTGAGGCTAATGGTGAAGAAATAAATATGTTCAGACCGAAACTGGAGAGAAACTTTCCGAGGAACTGCTTTGTGACGTGTGCATTCCAGTAACAGTGTTATACCTCTCTTCTCATACAGCGTTGGGGAAACCCTTTTGGGGAAACAGGTACCAAGTGATATTCGGGAGCATGTTGATGCCAATGGTGAAAAGAAAATAGCCTCAGACCAAAATGGAAAGAAGCTTTCTAGGAAACTACTCTGTGATATGTGTAATCATCTCACATAAATAAAGCTTTCTTTATGTTACGCAACTTGGAAACTTTCATGGACGGATCCACGAGGAGACTTTCGGGAGCACATTCTGGACTATGGTGAGAAAGGAAATATCTTCAGATAAAACTGGAAAGAAGCTTTCTGTGAATCTGCTTTTTGCTATGTTTATTCATCTCACAAAGATGAAGCTTTCTTTACATTACTCAGGTTGGAAACTCTCTCATGGATGGATCCACCAAGGGATATTTTGGATGACATTCATGCCCATGGTGAAATAGGAAATATAATCAGATGAAAGCTGGAAAGAAGTTTTCTGAGAAACTGCTTGGTGATGTGTGCATTCCACTCCGGGAGTTATAACTTTCTTCTCATAAGGCACAGTTAGAACACTGTTCCTGTAAAACCAGAAGAGTTATATTCGGAGCACTTTGAAGACTATGGCAAAAAGTGAAAAGTCGTCCAATAAAAAACAGAGAGAAGGACTTGAAGAAACTGCTCTCTGACATGTCCATTCTTTCCACAGAAAAAAAACTTACTCTCCATTTCCCAGTTTGAAAGTTGGTCTTTGAGGGTTCTGCGAAGGGATAAGTAGCAACTGGAGGCCTGTGTGAGGTAAGGAAATATCCTAAATCAAAAATCGGAGAGTAGCTTTTTGCGCAACTGTATTGTGATGTTTGTATTCATCTCATAGAGTTAAATCATTCTTTTGATTGAGCAGTTTGAAATCACTGTTTCTGTAGAATCTGAGAAAGGACATTTGGAAACGCTCTTTAGAATATTCTGAAAAAGAAATATACTCAAAGAGAAAGCAGAAGGAAACTTCCCTTTGTCACGTGAATTCCCCTCACGCAGTTTAGCTTCCCTTTTCATTGACCTGTATCATAACACTGTTTCTGTTTAGTCTGCGATGGGATATTCTGGAGGGCTTTGAGGCTTATGGTGAGAAAGGAAACGTCTTCAGATAGAAACTGGAGGGAAGCTTGCTGAAGAGCAGCTTTGTGACGTGTGTATTCCACTCACAGAAATATACCTTTCTTCTCCTAGAATATTCTGGAATCCCTTTTGCAGAAAAAGCTACCAAGTGATATTCGGGAGTATAGAGACGACTATGGTGAAAAAGGAAATATCCTAAGACAAACACTGGAAAGTAGATTTCTGTGAAACTGCTTTGTGTTGGATATATTTATTCGTCTCCCATAGTTAAAATTTTAATTATATTATGCTGTGTGCAAAGTTCGTCATGCACAGATCCGTGAAGTGACATTTGGGAGCACATTCAGGCCTATGGTGAAAGAGGAGATATCTTCAGATAAAAACTGGACAGAAGCTTTCTGAGAAACTACTTTGTGATATATGCATTCCACACATTGAGTTATACCTCTTTTCTCACAAGGCAGTGTTTGAACACTGTTCCTGTGAAACCGAAAATGTGATATTTTGGAACGCATTGAGGACTATGGCGAATAGTGAAATATACTGAAATAAAATAGAGGAAGAAGCGTTCCAACAATCTGCTCTCTTCTATGTGCATTCACTTCACAGAGTTAATGCTTACTCTATGTTGCCCAGTTTTGAAACTCTGTCTTTGAAGAATCTGTGAAGGGATATTTAGTGACGCCCGGGGGCTGGTGGTGAGTGAGGAAACGTCTTCCAATGAAACCTGCAAAGAAGCGTTCTGAGTAACTGCTTTGCAATGTGTGGATTTGTCTCATAGGGTTAAACCATTCTTTGGATAGAGCAGCTTGAAATCACTGTTTTTGTGGAATCGAGGAAGGACATTTGGGAACGATCCTTAGAATATGGAAAGAAATATCCTCAGGTTAAATCCAGAAGGAAGCTTTCTGTGCAACTGCTCTGTGTCGTCTTAATTCCCCTCACTCTGCTAAGCCTTTCTATTCTTTGAGCAGTTTCCTAGCCCTCTGTATATATTCGGGAGTACTTTGAGGCTAACGGTGAAAAAGGAAATATGTTCAGACCGAAAATGGAGAGAAGCTTTCCGAAGAACTGCTTTGTGATGTGTTCATTCCAGTCACAGTGTTATACCTCTCTTCTCATACAGGATCAGGGAAACCCGTTTGGAGAAACAGGTACCAGGTGATATTCAGGAGCATGTTGATACCGATGGTGAAAAGGGAAATAGCCTCAGACAAAAAATTGAAAGAATCTTTCTAGGAAACTACTCTGTGATATGTATAATCACCTCACATAGATAAAGCTTTCTGTACATTACACAGCTTGGAAACAGTCATGGGCTGATCCACGAAGGGACCTTCGGGAGCACATTCTGGACTCTGGTTAAAAAGAAAATATCTTCATATAAAAACTGGAAAGAAGATTTCTGTGAATCTGCTTTTTACTGTGTTTATGCATCTCACATAGATGAAGCTTTCTTTACATTACGCAGCCTGGAAACTCCCTCGTGGATATTTGAGATCACAGTCGGGCCTATGGTGAAATAGGAAATATAGTCAGATAAAATGTGGAGAGAAGCTTTCTGAGAAACTGCTTGGTGATGTGTGCATTCCAGTCAAGGAGTTATAACTTCCTTCTCATAAGGCGCAATTTGAACACAGTTCCTGTAAAACCAAAAGAGTGATATTCGGAGCACGTTGAAGACTGGGGTAAAAAGTGAAATGTCTTTGTGATATCGTCATATAAAACCTGGAAAGTAGCTTTCTGAGAAACTGCTTGCTGATGTGTGTATTCCACTCAGGGAGTTATAAATTTCTTCTCATAAGGCATAGTTTGAACACTGTTTTTATAAAACCAAAAGAGTGATATTTGGAGCACATTGGAGACTATGGCAAAAAGTGAAATGTCGTCCAAAAAAAAAAAAACAGAAAGAAGCAGTGGAAGAAACTGCTCTCTGTCATGTCCACTCTTTTGAGAGGGTTAAAGCTTACTCTACATTTCCCAGTTAGAAAGGCCATCTTAGAGGTTTCTGCGAAGGGATAGTAAGTGGCAACTGGGGGCCTGTGTTAAGCAAGGAAATGTCTTCCATCAAAAATTGGAGAGAAACTTTCTGTGCACCACTTTTGGGATGTTTGTATTCACCTCATAGAGTTAAATCATTCTTTGGACTGAGAAGTTTGAAATCACTGTTTCTGTGGGCTCTGAGAAAGGACATTTGGAAATGCTCCTTAGAATATCAGTTAGGAAAAGAAGAAGTCAAATTGTCCCTGTTTGCAGATGACA
>NC_045435.1:127805029-127856045 GCF_002776525.5 Piliocolobus tephrosceles | reverse complement strand
ATTGAGCTGTATCATAACACTGTTTTTGTTTAGTCTGTGAAGGGATATTCAGGAACACTTTGAGGCTTACGGTGCGGAAGGAGACGTCTTCAGATAGAAACTGGAGAGAAGCTTTCTGAGGAGCTGCTTTGTGACGTGTGCATTCCACTCACAGAAATATACCTTTCTTATCCTAGAGGATTCCGCAATCCCTTTTGAAGAAAAAGCTACCAAGGGATATTCGGGAGTATAGGGACGACTATGGTGAAAAAGGAAATGTCCTCAGACAAAACTTGAAAGATGATTTCTGTGAAACTGCTTTGTGTTAGATATATTTATTTGTCTCACATAGTTAAAACTTCAAGTATATTAGGCAGTTTTGAAACTCCGTCATACACAAATCCGTGAACGGACATTGGGGAGCACATTCAGGCCTATGGTGAAAGAGGAGATATCTTCAGATAAAAACTGGATAGAAGCTTTCTGACAAACTACTTTGTGATGTATGCATTCCACTCAGGGAGTTATACCTCTTTTCTTACAAGGCAGTGTTTGAACACTGTTCTTGTGAATCCGAAAATGTGATATTTCAGAATGCCTTGAGGACTATGGCGAGTAGTGAAATATACTGAAATAAAATCAAGGAAGAAGCATTTCAGGAATCTGCTCTCTGATATGTGCATTCACTTCACAGCGTTAATGCTTACTCTATTTTGTCCAGTTTCGAAAATCTGTCATTGAAGAATCTGTGAAGGGATATTCAGTGACACTCAGAGGCTTGCGGTGGCCGAAGAAACGTCTTTCGCTGAAACCTGCAGAGAATTTTTCTGAGCAACTGCTTTCGTCGTGTGTATTCGTCTCAAGGAGTTAAATCATTCTTTGTATTGAGCAGCTGGAATTCACTGTTTTTGTGGAATCTGTGAAAGGTCATTTGTGAACAATCCTTAGAATATGGAGAAATAAATATCCTCAGGTAAAATCCAGAAGGAAGCTTTCTGTGAAACTGCTTTGTGTCCCCTGAATTCCTCTCATTCAGTTCAGCCTCTCTTTGCATTGATCAGTTTACTAACCCTGTGTATGTTTAGCATGTGATGGCATAATTGGGAGCACTTTGAAGCTTACGTTAAAATAGGAAATATTTTCAGAACGAAACTGGAGAGAAGCTTTCCGAGGAACTGCTTTGTGACAGGTGCATTTCACTCACAGTGTTATACCTCCCTTCTCATACAGTGTTGGTGAAACCCTTGTGGAGGAACAGGTACCAAGTGATATTCGAGAGCATGTTGATGCCAATGGTGAAAAGGGAAATAGCCTCAGACAAAAACTGGAAAGAAACTTTCTAGGCAATACTTGATTTGTTTTTTAAGAACCACCAGAGCGAGCACAAAAGAACCAGCGAGTAGGCAAGGCTAAAAGCAAAACTGCAAATTTATTCTTTGGTCATCTAGCTCCAGGAAAAAAAGGTGTGTAAGGTGAAGTCTGTCGGCCTTCGGCAAAGGAGGCCAAGAGAGTCGCCCAGGCGGAGTTCCTAATGCAATCCCGACAAGAGTTGAGGCTGAGGAAGCCTACTTGGTGTGCCTGCCGGGAGCGGCTTTTCTAGGAGTGGAAGGGCAATAGGTGGGGCACGGGCGTGTCGGGGGGGAAGGCTCCGCAGTTGCCACCAGGTAAATCTTGTTGTCTTTGGATTGACATCACCTGGCGCATGCCTGGTTGGTGTGCACCTTCCCAGGCGCCAGTTGCACATTTGCGCACAAGGGAAGAGTTGGTGATGAAGAACCCGGAGATGCACCATTTTGCCTCCGTTCGTCCAAAAATTACTCAGTTGTATGTGTAATCATCTCACATAAATAAAGCTTTCTTTACATTATGCAGCCTGGAAACAGTCATGGACAGATCCACTAAGGGACCTTCGGGAGCACATTCAAGACTAGGGTGAAAAAGGAAATATCTTCAGATAAAAACTGGTAAGAACCTTTCTGTGAATCTGCTTTTTGCTATGGTTATTCATCTCACATAGATGAAGCTTTCTTTACATTACACAGCTTGGAAACTCCCTCCTGGATGGATCCGCATAGGGATATTTGGGATCACATTCGCGCATATGGTGAAAGAGGAAATATAGTCAGATAAAAACTGGAGAGAAGTTTTCTGAAAAACTGCTTGGTGATGTGTGCATTCCACTCAAGGAGTTAAACTTTCTTCTCATCAGGCACAGTTTGAACACTGTTCCTGTAAAACCAAAAGAGTGATATTCAGAACACATTGAAGACTATGGCAAAAAGTGAAATGTTGTCCAAAAAAAAAAAAGAAAAAAAAACAGAAAGAAGCACTCGAAGAAACTGCACTCTGAAATGTCCATTCTTTCCACAGGGTAAAAGCTTACTCTACATTTCCCAGTTTGAACGTCGGTCATTGAGGGTTCTGGGAAGGGATCGTAACTGGCAACAGGAGTCCTGTGTGAGGCAAGGAACTGTCTTCCATCAAAAATCGGAGAGAAGCTTTCTGCGCAACTCTTTTGTGATGTTTGTATTCATCTCATATAGTTAAATCATTCCTTAGATTGAGCAGTTTGAAATCATTGTTTCTGTGGAATCTGATAAAGGATATTTGGAAACAGTCTTTAGAATATCCTGAAAAAGAAATAACCTCAGAGAAAAACCAGAAGGAATCTTTCTGTGAAACTGCTCTCTGTCACGTGAATTAAGCTCACACAGTTAAGCTTCTCTTTTCATTGAGCTGTATCATAACACTGTTTTTGTTTAGTCTTCCACTGGATATTCTGGAGGACATTGAGGCTTATGATGAGAAAGGAAACGTCTTCAGATAGAAACTGGAGAGAGCTTTCTTAAAAGCTGCTTTGTGACGTATGCATTCCACTCACAGAAATATGCCTTTATTCTCCTAGAGGATTCCGGAATTTCTTTTGGAGAAAAAGCTACCAAGAGATATTTGGGAGTAAAGTGACGACTATGGTGAAAAAGGAAATTTCCTCAGACAAAAACTGGAAAGAAGATTTCGTGAAACTGCTTTGTGTTAGATATATTTATTCATCTCGCATAGTTAAAACTTTAATTATATTATGCAGTTTGGAAACGCCATCATTCACAGATCCGTGAAGGGACGTTCGGGAGCACATTCAGGCGTACAGTGAAAGAGGAGATATCTTCAGATAAAAACTTGATAGAACCTTTCTGAGAAACTACTTTGTGATGTATGCATTCCACTCAAGGAGTTAAAACTCTTTTCTCACAAGTCAGTGTTTGAAAACTGTTCCTCTGAAACCGAAAAACTGATATTTCCGAAAGCATTGGAGGAGTATGGCGAATAGTGAAATATACTGAAATAATATCTAGGAAGAAGCATTCCAAGAATCTGCTCTCTGGTATGTGCATTCACTTCACTGAGTTAATGCTTACTCTGTGTTCTCCAGTTTCAAAACTCTGTCGTTGAAGAATCTGTGAAGGGATACTTAGTGATGCCCAGAGGCTTGTGGTGAGCAAGAAAACGTGTTGCAGTGAAACCTGCTTGGAAACGTTCTGAGCAACTGCTTTGCGATGTATGTATTCATCTCCTGGAGTTAAACCATTCTTTTGATTGAGCAGCTTGAAATCACTGTTTTTGAGGAATCTGAGGAAAGACATTTGGGAACGATCCTTAGAATATGAAGAAAGAATTTTCCTCAGGTAAAATCCAGAAGGAAGTTTTCTGTGAAACTGCTCTTTGTCGCCTAATTCTTCTCTCTCAAGTAAGCCTCTCTTTTCATTTAGCAGTTTTCTAACCCTGTGTATGTTTAGCGTGTGATGGGATATTTCGGATCACTTTGAGGCTTATGTTGAAAAAGGAAATATGTACAGAGTGAAACTGGAGAGAAGCTTTTGGAGGAACTGCTTTGTGACGTGTGTGTTCCAGTCACAGTGTTATACCTCTCTTCTCGTACAGCATCGTGGAAAACCTTTTGGAGAAACAGGTACCAAGTGATATTCTGGAACATGTTGATGCTGAAGGTGAAAAGGGAAATAGCCTCAGACAAAAACTGAAAGGATGCTTTCTAGGAAACTAATCTGTGATATGTGTAATCATCTCACATAGATAAAGCTTTCTTTACGTTACGCACCTTGGAAATTCTCATGGACGAATCCATGAAGGGGCCTTCGGGAGCACATTCTGGAGTAGGGTTAAAAAGGAAATATCTTCAGATAAAAACTGGAAAGAAGCTTTCTGTGAATCTGCTTTTTGCTATGTTTATTCATCTCAGGTAGATGAAGCTTTCTTTACATTACGCAGCTTGAAAAATCCCTCGTGGTTGGATCCGTGAATAGATATTTGGGATCACATTCGGCCTATGGTGAAATAGGAAATAGAGTCAGATAAAAACTGGAGAGAAGCCTTCTGTGAAACTGCTTGGTGATGTGAGCATTTTAATCAGGGATTTTTAACTTTCTTCTCATAAGGCACAGTTTAACCACAGATCCTATAAAACGAAAACAGTGATATTCAGACCACATTGAAGTATATGGCAAAAAGTCAAATGTTGTCTAATACTAAACAGAAAGAAGCACTTGAAGAAACTGCTCTCTGACATGTTCATTCTTCTCACAGGGTTAAATCTTACTCTGCATTTCCCAGTTTGAAAGTCGATCTTTGAGGGTTCTGCGAAGGGATAGTAAGAGGAGATCAAAGGCCTGTGTGAGGAAAGGAAATGTCTTTCATCGAAAATCAGAGAGAAGCTTTCTGCACAACTCTTTTGTGATGTTTGTATTCATCTCATAGTGTTAAATCATTCTTTGCATTGAGCAGTTTGAAATCACTGTTTCTGTGGAATCTAAGAAGGACATTTGGAAACACTCATTAGAATACCATGAAAAAGAAATAACCTCAGAGAGAAATATATTTATTCATCTCGTATAGTTAAAATTTTAATTATATTACGCAGTTTGGAAACTCCGTCATGCACAGATTTCCGATGGGACATTAGGGAGCACATTCAGGCCTATGTTGAAAGAGGAAATATCTTCAGATAAAAACTGGATAGAAACTTTCTGAGAAATTACTTTGTGATGTATGCATTCCACTCAGGGAGTTATACCTCTTTTCTCACAAAGCAGTGTTGCACACTGTTCCTGTGAAACCAAAAAGTGATATTTCGGAATGCAGTGAGGACTACGGCGCATGGTGAAATATACTGAAAGAAAATCAAGGTAGAAGGGTTCAAAGAATCTGCTCTCTGATATGCGCATTCTCTTCACAGGGTTAATGCTTACTCTATGTTGACCAGTTTCGAAACTCTGTCTTTGAAAAATCTGTGAAGGGATATTTAGTGACGACTGAAGGCTTGTGGTGAGCTAGGAAACGCCTTCCAATGAAACCTGCAGAGAAACGCTCTGAGCAACTGCTTTGCGATGTGTGTATTCGTCTCCTAGAGGTAAACCATTCTTTGGATTGAGCAGCTTGAAATCATTGTTTTTGTGGAATCTGAGGAAGGACATTTGGGAACGATCCTTAGATTATGGAGAAAGAAATATCCTCAGGTAAAAAGCAGAAGGAAGCTTTCTGTGAAACTGCTCTGTGTCAACAAAATTCCTCTCACTCAGATAAGCCTATCTTTTCATTGAGCAGTTTTCTAGCCCTGTGTATGTTTAGCGTGTGATGGGATATTCAGGAGAACTTTGAGGCTAACGGTGTAAAAGGAAATATGTTCATACCGAAACTGGAGAGACGCTTTTGGAGGAACTGCTTTGTGACGTGTGCTTTCCACTCACAGAAATATACCTTTCTTATCCTAGAGGACTCTGGAATCCCTTTAGGAGTAAAAGCTACCAAGAGATATTCGGGAGACGACTGTTGTGAAAAAGGAAATATCCTCAGACAAAAACGGAAAAGAAGATTTCTGTAAAACTGCTTTGTGTTAGACATATTTATTCCTCTCTCATAGTTAAAACTTTAATTATATTACGCAGTTTGGAAACTCCGTCATGCACAGATCCGAGAAGTGACATTCGGGAGCACATTCAGGCCTACGGTGAAAGAGGAGATATATTCACATACAAACTTGAGAGAAGCTTTCTGAGAAACTAATTTGTGATGTATGCATTCCACTCAGGGAGCTGTACCTCTTTTCTCACAAGGCAGTGTTTGAACACTGTTCTTGTGAACCCGAAAATGTGATATTTTGGAATGCATTGAGGACTATGGTGAATAGTGAAATATACTGAAATAAAATCGAGGAAGAAGCGTTTCAAGAATCTGCTCTATGATATGTGCACTCACTTCACAGTGTTAATGCTTACTCTATGGTGCCCAGTTTCGAAACTCTGTCATTGAAGAATCTGTGAAGGGATATTTAGTGAGGCCCAGAGGCTTGAGGTGAGGAGGAAACGTCATCTGATGAAACCTGCAGAGAAACGTTCTGAGCAACTGCTTTGTGATGTGTGTATTCGTCTCCTAGAGTTAAACCATTCGTTCTATTGAGCAGCTTGAAATCACTGTTTTTTGTGGAATCTGAGAAGGAAATTTGGGAATGATCCTTAGAATATGGAGAAAGAAGTATCCTCAGGTAAAATCCAGAAGGAAGCCTTCTGTGAAACTGCTCTGTGTCATATTAATTCCTCTCACTCAGATAAGCCTCTCTTTTCATTGAGCAGTTTTCCAACCCCCTGTATGTTTAGCGTGTGATGGGATATTCAGGAGCACTTTGAGGCTAACGGTGAAAAAGGAAATATGTTCAGACCGAAACTGGAGAGAAGCATTCCGAGGAACTGCTTTGTGTCGTGTGGATTCCAGTCACAGTGTTATACCTCTCTTCTCAGACAGCATCGGGAAAACCATTTTGGAGAAACAGGTACCAAGTGATATTCGGGAGCATGTTGATGCTGATGGTGAAAAGGGAAATAGCCACAGACAAAAACTGGAAAGAAGCTTTCTAGGAAACTACTCTGTGATAGGAGTAATCATCTCACATAGATAAAGCTTTCTTTACATTACGGAGTTAAAAACTGTCATGGACAGATCCACGAAGGGACCTTCAGGAGCACATTCAGTACTATGATGAAAAAGGAAATATCTTCAGGTAAAAACTGGAAAGAAGCCTTCTGTGAATCTGCTTTTTGCAATGTTTATTCATCTCACTTAGATGAAGACAACTTTACATTACAGAGCTTCAATACTCCCTCGTGGATGGATCTGCAAAGGAATCTTTGTGATCACATTTGGGCCTATGCTGAAATAGGAAATATAGTCAGATAAAAACTGGAGAGAAGCTTTCTGAGAAACTGCTTGGTGATGTGTGCATTCCACTCAGGGAGGTATAACTTTCTTCTCATAAGGCACAGTTTGAAAACTATTCTTGTAAAACCAAAAGATTGATATTCGGAGCACATTGAAGACTATGGCAAAAAGTGAAATGTCGCCCATTTAAAAATAGAAAGAAACACTCGAAGAAACTGCTCTCTGACATGTCCATTCTTTTCACAGGATTAAAGCTTCCTTTACACTTCCCAGTTTGAAATTCGGTCTTTGAGGGTTCTGCGAAGGGATAGTAAGTGGCAACCTGAGGCCTTTGTCGAGCGAGAAAACGTCTTTCATCAAATACTGGAGAGAATCTTTCTCTGCAACTCTTTTGTGATGTTTGTATTCATCGCATAGGGTGAAATCATTCTTTGGAGTGAGCAATTTGATATCACTGTTTCTGTGGAATCTGAGAAAGGACATTTGGAAACACTGTTTTGAATATCCTGGAAAAGAAATAACCTCAGAGAAAAACCAGAAGGAAGCTTGCTGTGAAACTGCTCTGTTTCACGTGAATTCCACTCACACAGGTAAGCTTCTCTTTTCATAGAGGAGTAACGTAACACTGTTTTTGTTTAGTCTACGAAGGGATATTCTGAAGCACTTCGAGGCTTATGGAGAGAAAGTAAACGTGTTTAGATAGAAACTGGATAGAAGCTTTCTGAGGAGCTGCTTTGTGATGTGTGCGTTCCACCCACAGAAATATACCTTTCTTCTTATAGAGGATTCCAGAATCCATTTTTGAGAAAAAGCTACCGTGACACATTTGGGAGTATAGGGATGGCTATGGTGAAAAAGGAAATATCCTTAGAAAAAAACTGGAAAGAAGCTTTCTGGGAAACTGCTTTGCGTTAGGTATATTTATTTATCTGGCATAGTTAAAACTTTTCTTATATTACGCAGTTTGGAAACTCTGTCATGTATGGATCCGCGAAGGGACATTCTGGAACACATTCGGGCCTATGGTGAAAGTGGAGATATCTTCACATAAAAACTGGATAGAAGCTTTCTGAGAAACTACTTTGTGAAGTATTTATTCCACTCAGGAAGTTATAACTCTTTTCTCACAATGAGTGTTTGAACACTGTTCCTGTGAGAATGAAAAAGTGATATTTCGGAGCTCATTGAGGACTATGGTGAGTAGTGAAATATACTGAAACAAAATCGAGGAAGAAGCGTTCCAAATACTGCTCCTTGATATGTGTATTCACTTCACAGAGTTAATGCTTACTCTTTGTTGCCCAGTTTCGAAACTCTGTCTTTGAAGAATCTGTGAAGGGACATTTAATGATGCCTGGAGGCGTGTGGAGAGCAAGGAAACTTCTTCCGATGAAGCCTGCAGAGAAACTTTCTGAGCACCTGCTTTGTGATTTGTGTATTCGTCTCATAGAGTTAAACCTTCTTTCGATTCTGCAGGTTGAAATCACTGTTTTTGTGGAATCTGAGGAAGGACATTTGGGAACGATCCTTAGAATATGGAGAAAGAAATATCCTCAGGTAAAATCCAGAAGGAAGTTTCTGTGAAACTGCTCTGTGTCGTTTAATGCCTCTCACTCAGTTAACTCTCTCTTTTCAATGAGCAGTTTTCTAATGCTGTGTATGTTTAGCGTGTGATGGGATATTAGGGAGCACTTTGAGGCTTACGGTGAAAAAGGAAATATGTTCATACCGAATCTGGAGAGAAGCTTTCTGAGGAACTGCTTTGTGATATGTGCATTCCACTCACAGTGCTATGCCTCCTTTCTCATACAGCGCCGGGGAAACCTTTCTGTAGAAAGAGTTACCAAGTGATATTCCGGAGCATGTTGATGTCGATGGCGAAAAGGGAAATAGCCTTAGACAAAAACTGGAAAGAAGCTTTCTAGAAAACTACTCTGTATATGTGTAATCATCTCACATAGATAAAGTTTTCCTTAAATTGCGCAGCTTGGAAACTGTCATGGAGAGATCCATGAAGAGACCTTCGGGAGCACATTCAGGACAATGGTGAAAAAGGAAATATCTTCAGATTAACAACTGGAAAGAAGCTTTCTGTGAATCTGTTTTTTGCTACATTTTTTCTTCTCACATATATGAGACTTCCTTTACATTACGCAGCTTGGAAAGTCCCTTGTGGATGGACCTGTGAAGGGATATTTGGGATCTCATTCGGGCCTATGGTGAAATAGGAAATATAGTCAGATAAAAACTGGAGAGAAGCTTTCTGAGAAACTGCATGGTGATATGTGCATTCCACATAGGGAGTTATAACATTCTCATAAGGCACAGTTTGAACACTGTTCCTGTAAAACCACAAGAGTGATATTCGGAGCACATTGAAGACTATGGCATAAAGTAAAATGTCATCCAATAAAAAACAGAAAGAAGCACTCGAAGAAACTGCTCTCTGACACGTCTATTCTTTTCACAGGGTTAAATCTTACTCTATATTTCCCAAGTTGAAAGTCCGTCTTTCAGGGTTCTGCGAAGGGATAGTATGTGGCAACGGAAGGTCTCTGTCGAAAAAGGAAATGTCTTTCATCGAAAATGTGAGAGAAGCCTTCTGCGCAACTCTTTTTTGATGTTTGTATTCATCTTATAGAGTTAAATCATTCATTGGATTGAGCAGTTTGAAATCACTGTTACTGTGGAATCTGATAAAGGACATTTGGAATCGCTCTTTAGAATATCCTGAAAAAGAAATAACCTCAGAGAGAAACCAGAAGGAGGCTTTCTGCGAAACTGCTCTTTGTCACGCAAATTCCCCTCACACAGTTAAGCTTGTCTTTTCAATGATCAGTATCATAACTCTGTTTTTGCTTAGTCTGCAAAGGAATATTCAGCAACGCTTTTAGGCTTATGGAGAGAAAGGATACGTCTTCAGATAGAAACTGGAGAGTAGCTTTCTGAGGAGCTGCTTTGTGATGTCTGCATTCAGCACACAGAAATATATCTTTTTACTCAAAGAGGATTCCTGAAACCCTTTTGGAGAAAAAGGTACCAAGAGACATTCGGGAGTATAGGGACAGCTATGGTGAAAAAGGAAATATTCTCAGACAAAACCTGGAAAGAAGATTTTTGTGAATCTCCTTTGTGTTAGATATATTTATTCATCTCGCACAGTTAAAACTTTCTTTTTTTATTATTATTGTACTTTAAGTTCTAGGGTACATACACATAACGTGCAGTTTTGTTACATATGTATACTTGTGCCATGTTGGTGTGCTGCACCCATCAACTCGTCAGCACCCATCAATTCATCATTTATATCAGGTATAACTCCCCAATGCAATCCCTCCCCCCTCCCCCCTCCTCATGATAGACCCCAGTTTGTGATGTTCCCCTTCCTGAGTCCAAGTGATCTCATTGTTCAGTTCCCACCTATGAGTGAGAACATGCGGTGTTTGGTTTTCTCTTCTTGTGATAGTTTGCTAAGAATGGTTGTTTCCAGCTGCATCCATGTCCCTACAAAGGACGCAAACTCATCCTTTTTTATGGCTGCATAGTATTCCATGGTGTATATGTGCCACATTTTCTTAATCCAGTCTGTCACTGATGGACATTTGGGTTGATTCCAAGACTTTGCTATTGTGAATAGTGCCGCAATAAACATACGTGTGCACGTGTTTTTGTAGTAGAATAATTTATAATCCTTTGGGTATATACCCAGTAGTGATATGGCTAGGTCATATGGTACATCTAGTTCTAGATCCTTGAGGAATTGCCATACTGTTTTCCATAATGGTTGAACTAGTTTACAATCCCACCAACAGTGTAAAAGTGTTCCTATTTCTCCACATCTTCTCCAACACCTTTTGTTTCCTGATTTTTTAATGATTGCCATTCTAACTGGTGTGAGGTGGTATGTCATTGTGGTTTTGATTTGCATTTCTCTGATGGCGAGTGATGATGAGCATTTGTTCATATGTCTGTTGGCTGTATGAATGTCTTGTTTTGAGAAATGTCTGTTCATATCCTTTCCCCACTTTTTGATGGGGTTGTTTGTTTTTTTCTTGTATATTTGTTTGAGTTATTTGTAGATTCTGGATATTAGCCCTTTGTCAGATGAGTAGATTGCAAAAATTTTCTCCCATTCTGTAGGTTGCCTGTTCACTCTGATGGTAGTTTCTTTTGCTGTGTAGAAGCTCTTTAGTTTAATTAGATCCCATTTGTCCATTTTGGTTTTTGCTGCCGTTGCTTTTGGTGTTTTAGACATGAAGTCCTTGCCCATGCCTATGTCCTGAATGGTACTACCTAGATTTTCTTCTAGGGTTTTTATGGTATTAGATCTAACATTTAAGTCTCTAATCCATCTTGAATTAATCTTCGTATAAGGAGTAAGGAAAGGATCCAGTTTCAGCTTTCTACTTATGGCTAGCCAATTTTCCCAGCACCATTTATTAAATAGGGAATCCTTTCCCCATTTCTTGTTTGTCTCAGGTTTGTCAAAGATCAGATGGCTGTAGATGTGTGGTATTATTTTTGAGGACTCTGTTCTGTTCCATTGGTCTATATCTCTGTTTTGGTACCAGTACCATGCTGTTTTGGTTACTGTAGCCTTGTAGTATTGTTTGAAGTCAGGTAGCGTGACGCCTCCAGCTTTGTCCTTTTGACTTAGGATTTTCTTGGCAATGCGGGCTCTTTTGGTTCCATATGAACTTTAAAGCAGTTTTTTTCCAATTCTGTGAAGAAACTCATTGGTAGCTTGATGGGGATGGCATTGAATCTTTAAATAACCTTGGGCAGTATGGCCGTTTTCACGATATTGATTCTTCCTATCCATGATCTTGGTACATTGAAGACTATGGCATAAAGTGTAATGTCGTCCAATAAAAAACAGAAGGAAGCACTCAAAGAAACTGCTCTCTGACATGTCCATTCTGTTCAGAGGGTTAAAGCTTACTCTACATTTCCCACTTTGAAAGTCAGTCTATGAGGGTTCTGCACAGAAATAGTAAGCCCTGTGTCTGTGGAATCTGAGAAAGGACATTTGGAAACAATCTTTGGAATATCCTGAAAAAGAAATAACCGCAGAGAGAAAACAGAAGGAAACTTTCTGTGAAACTACTCTGTGTCGCGTGAATTCCGCTCACACAGTTAAGATTCGCTTTTCATTAAGCAGTATCATAACACTGTTTTTGTTTAGTCTGAGAAGGGATATTCAGGAGTGCTTTGATACTTGCGGTGAGAAAGGAAACGCCTTCAGATAGAAACTGGAGAGAAGCGTTCTGAGGAGCTACTTTGTGACGTGTGCATTCCACTCAAAGAAATATACCTTTCTCCTCCAAAAGGATTCCAGAATCCCTTTTGGAGAAAAAGCTACCAAGAGACATTCGGGAGTATAGAGATGGCTTTGGTGAATAAGGAAATATCCTCAGACAAAAACAGCAAAGAAGATTTCTGTGAAACTGCTTGGTGTTAGATATACTTATTCAATTGGCATTGTTGAAACTTTTCTTATATTATGCAGTTTGGAAAGTCTGTCATGCGTGGATCCATGAAGGGACATTTGGGGGCACATTAAGGCCTATGGTGAAAGAGGAGATATATTCAGATAAAAAGTGGATAGTAGCTTTCTGAGAAACTACATTGTGATGTATGCATGCCACTCACGGAGTTATACCTCTTTTCTCACAAGGCAGTGTTTGAACACTGTTCATGTGAAACCGAAAAGGTGATATTTTGGAGCGCATTGAGGACTATGGAGAATAGTGAAATATACTGAAACAAAATCGAGTAAGAAGCGTTCCAAGAATCTGCTCTCTAACGTGTGCAGTCACTTCACAGAGTTAATGCTTACTCTATGTTGCCCAGTTTCGAAACTCTGTCTTTGAATAATCTGTGAAGGGATATTTAGTGATGCCTGGAGGCTTGTGGTGATCAAAGGAACGTCTTCCGATGAAACCTGCAGAGAAAATTTCTGAACCACAGCTTTGTGATGTGTGTATTTGTCTCACGGAGTTAACCCATTCTTTGGATTGAGCAGCTTGAAATCACTGTTTTTGTGGCATCTGAGGGAGGACATTTGGGAATGATCCTTAAAATATGGAAAAGGAAATATCCTCAGGTAAAATCGAGAAGGAAGCTTTCTGTGAAACTACTCTGTGTCATCTTAATTCCTCTCACTCAGTTAAGCCTCTGTTTTCATTGATCAGTTTTCTCATCCTGTGCATGTTTATCATGTGATGGGATATTCGGGAGCACTTTGAGGCTTACGGTGAAAAAGGAAATATGTTCAGACCAAAACTGAAGAGAAGTTTTCCAAGGAACTGCTTTATGACGTGTGCATTCCACTCACAGTGTTATACTTGTCTTCTCATACAGCGTTGGGGAAACCCTTTTTTAGAGACAGGTACCAAGTGATATTCTGGAGCATGTTGATGCTGATGCTGAAAAGGGTAATAGCCTCAGAATAAACTGGAAAGAAGCTTTCTAGGAAACTATTCTCTAATATGTGTAATCACCTCATACAGATTAAGTTTTCTTTACATTACACAGCATGGAAACTGTCATGGACGGATCCACTAAGGGACCTTCAGGAGCACATTCAGGACTATTGTGAAAAAGGAAATATCTTCAGATAAACACTCGAAAGAAACTTTCTGTGAATCTGCATTTTCCTATATTCATTCAACTCACATATTGGAAGTTTTCTTTACATTACGTGGTTTGGAAGTCCCTCGTGGATGGATCCGTGAAGACATAGTAGTGATCACATTCGTGCCTATGGTGAAACTGCATTGTGACCTGTGAATACACCACACAGAGTTACAATTTCCTTTTCATTGATCCGTTTGCTAACACTCTTTTCTTGAAATTTGCATTGGGATATTTCTTAGCCCAATGAAGCTGACGGAGACAAAGGAAATTTCCTCAAATAAAAACTAGAAAGTAGCTTTCTGAGAAACTTCTTTCAGATATGTAAATTCATCTCACTGAGTTACAACTTTGTTTTCAAGAAGCAGTTTGCTAACAGTGTTGTCATGGAATCTGCAAATTGATATTTGGGAGCGCATTGAGGCCCATGGTGAAAATGGAAGTATTCTCAGATAAAAACTAGAAAAATCTTTCTGAGAAATTGCTTTCTGATGTGTGAGTTAATCACAAAAGTATTCACCATTCCCTTCTTGCAGCAGTTTGCTAACACTCTTCTTGTGGAATGTGCAAAGTGATATTTGGGATCTCATTGAGGGCTATGGTGAAAAAGGAATTATCCTCAGATAAAAACTGGAACGAAGCATTCTGAGAAACTGCACTGTGAGATGTGGATGCAACTCACAGAGTTACTCTTTCCTTTTCATTGATCCGTTTGCTGACACTCTTGTCTTGAAATCTGCATTGGGATATTTCTTAGCACAATGAAGCTGACGGTGACAATGGAAATTTCCTCAAATAAAAACTAGAAAGTAGCTTTCTGAGAAACTTCTTTGTGACCTGGGAATTCATCTCACCGAGTTACAACTTTGTCTTCATGAAGCAGTTTGCTAACACTGTTGTGATGGAATCTGTAAAGTGATATTTGGGAGCGTACTGATGCCCATCATGAGAACATAAATATCCTCAGGTGAAAACTAGAAAGAAGTTTCCTGAGAAATTGCCTTCTGATATGTGAATTCATCACACGGAGATTCACCTTTCTATTCTTGTAGCTGTGTGCTAACACTGTTTTCGTGGATTCTGTAAAGTGATATTTGGGACCTCATTGAGGGCTATGGTGAAAAAGGAAATATCCTCGGAGAAAAACTGGAATGAAGCTTTCTGAGACTGCTTTGTTATGTGTCAATTCATTTCAAAGTGTTACAGCACAGTTTCACGGACGAGTCTGCTAGCACTGACTTTGTGGAAGCTCAGAAGTGATGTCTTGGATATCGTTGAATCCCATGGTGAATAATGAAATATCTTCAGACAAGTCTGCAGAGAAACTTCTCTGTTGTGGGTGAATTCAGCTCACAGTGTTAGATGATTGTTTTCGTTCAGAAGCTTGCTAACAGATTTTTCGCAGAAACGGCAATAAGACACACAGTGGCTCTCCAAGACCACAAATAACCACAGCTCAAAGAAGAAAGAAACTTTCTGAGAAACTGCTCTGTGATGTGTGAATTCAACTCACTGAGTTACTCCTGTGTTTCATGGAGCCATTGGCTAGCCCTGTTTTTGTGGAATCTGAGAAGTGATATTTCGGATCCCTTTGAAGACTATAGGGCCAAAGGAAATCTCCTCTGTTAAAAATGAGAAAGAAGCATTCTGAGAAACTTCAATGTGATTGGTGAATTCACCTCACAGATTTACACATTTCTCCTCATGAAGCCGTTCGCTGAGACTGTTCTCATGGAATTTGCAAGAAGATATTTGGGAGGAGAGTGAGGGTTGTGTTGAAAAAGGAAATCTCCTCAGATAAAAACTGGAAGGAAGTGTTCAGAGAAACTGCACTGTGACCTGTGAATACAACTCACAGAGATACATTTTCCTTTTCATTGATCCGTTTGCTAACACTCTTTTCTAGAAATCTGCATTGGTATAGTTCTTAGCACAATGAAGCTGACAGAGAAAAAGGAAATATCCTCAAATAAAAACCAGAAAATAGCTTTCTGAGAAACTTCTTTATGATATGTGAATTCATCTCACCGAGTTACAACTTTGTCTTCATGAAGCAGTTTGCTAACACTGTTGTCGTGGAATCTGTAATGCGATATTTGGGATCGTATGGAAGCCCATGTTGAAAAGGAAAATATCCTCAGATAAAATCTAGAGAGAAGATCTCTACTAAATTGCTTTGTGATTTGTGAATTCATCACAAAGACATTCACCTTTCCCTTCTTGTAGCAGTTTGCTAACAGTGTTTTCGTGGAATATGCAAAGTGATATATGAGAGCACATTGAGGCCTATGGTGAAAACGGAAATATCCTCAGATAATAACTAGAAAGAAGCATTCTCAGAAGTTGCTTTCTGCTTTGTGAACACATAACACAGAGATTCACTTTTCCCTTCTTGCAGCAGTTTCCTAACACTGTTGTCATGGATCCTGCCAACAGATATTTGGGAGCTCATTGAGGGCTGCGGTGAAAAAGGAAATATCGTCAGATAAAAACTTGAAAGAAGCGTTCTGAGAAACTGCATAGTGACATGTGGATGCAACTCACAGAGTTACACTTTCCTTTTCAATCATACCTTTGATTAGACTCATTTCTTGAAATCTGAATTGGGATATTTCTTAGCGTAAAGAAGCTGACAGTGACAAAGGAAATGTTCTCAGATAAAAACTAGAAAGTAGCTTTCTGAGAAACTTATTTGTGACATGTGAATTCATCTCACCGAGTTAAAACTTTGTCTTCATGAAGCAGTTTGCTAATAGTGTTGTCGTGGAATCTGCAAAGTGATATTTGGGGGCTCATTGAGGGTTATGGGGGAAAAGGATATATCCTCAGATTAAAACTGGAAAGAAGCGTTCTGGCAAACTGCATTATGATGTGTGTATGCAACTCACAGTGTTAGACTTTTCTCTTCAGAGATCAGTTTGCTAACACAGTTTCCTTGAAATCTGCAATTGGATACTTCTGAGCCCAATGAGACTTACTGTGACAGAGGAAATATCCTCAGACAAAAACTACAAAGAAGCTCTCTTAGAAACTTTTGTAATGTGTCTATTCATTGCACAGAGCTACACTTACGTTTCATGGAGCTGTCAATTAACACTGCCTTTGAGGAACCTGAGAAGTGCTACCTTGGATCACATTTAGGACTACGCTGATATTGGAAATGTCCTCAATTAAAAACGTGAAAGAAGTTTTGTGACAAACTTCTTTATGATATGTGAATTCATCTCATAGAGTAACAATTTACTCTTAATGAAGCAGTTTGCTAACAGCGTTTTCATGGAATCTGCAAAGTGATATTTGGGAGTGCATTGAGGCCTATGGTGAAAACGGAAATATCCTCAGATAATAACTAGAAAGAAGTTTTCTCAGAAGTTGCTTTCTGATGTGCGAATTCATAACACAGAGATTCACTTTTCCCTTCTTGCAGCAGGTTCCTAACACTGTTATCATGGATTCTGGCAAGTGATATTTGGAAGCTCATTGAGGGCTATGGTGAAAAAGGAAATATCCTCAGATAAAAACTGGAAAGAAGCGTTCTGAGAAACTGCTTTGTGACATGTGGATGCAACTCACAGAGTTACACTTTCCTTTTCATTATCTGTTGCTAAGACTCTTTTCTTGCAATCTGCTTTGGGATATCTCTTAGCGCAACGAAGCTGATGGTGAGAAAGGAAATATCCTCACAGAAAAACTGGAAAGTAGCTTTCTGAGAAACTTCTTTGTGACATGTGAATTCATGTCACCAAGTTACAACTTAGTCTTCACGAAGCTGTTTGCTAACACTGTTGTCATGGAATCTGTAAAGTGATATTTGAGAGCTCATTGAGGGCTATGGTGCAAAAGGAAATATCCTCAGATAAAAACTGGAAAGAAGCGTTCTGAGAAACTGCCTTGTGACATGTGGGTGCAACTCACAGAGTTACATTCTCCTTTTCATTATCCATTGCTAAGACTTTTCTTGCAAACTGCATTGGGATATCTCTTGGTGCAATGAAGCTGACGGTGAGAAAGGAAATATCCTCAAAGAAAAACTAGAAAGTAGCTTTCTGAGAAACGTCTTTGTGACATGTGAATTCATGTCACCTAGTTACAACTTTGTCTTCACGAAGCAGTTTCCTAACACTGTTGTGGAATCTGCAAAGTGATATTTGGGATCTCATTGAGGGCTATGGTGAAAAAGGAAATATCCTCCGAGAAAAACCAGAATGAAGCTTTCTGAGAAACTGCTTTGTGATGTGTGAATTCATTTCAAATTGTTACACCACTGTTTCACGGAGGAGTCTGCTAGCACTGACTTTGTGGAAGTTCAGAAGTGATGTCTTGGATATCATTGAATCCCATGGTGAAAAATGAAATATCTTCAGACAAATCTGCAGAGAAACCTTCTCAGAAACTTCTCTGTTGTGAGTGCATTCAGCTCACAGGGTTAGATGACTGTATTCATTCAGGAGCTTGTTAACAGTGTTTTCACAGAAACTGCAATAAGACACACGGTGGTGCTCCGAGACCACAAATAACCTCAGCTCAAAGAAGAAAGAAGCTTTCTGAGAAACTGCTCTGTGATGTGTGAATTCAACTCACTGAGTTACTCCTGTGTTTCATGGAGCCCTTGGCTAGCCCTGTTTTTGTGGAATCTGAGAAGTGATATTTCGGATCCCTTTGAAGACTATAGGGCCAAAGGAAATCTCCTCCATTAAAAACGAGAAAGAAGCTTTCTGAGAAACTTCAGTGTGATCTGTGAATTCATCTCACAGAGTTACACCTTTTTCCTCATGAAGCCGTTTGCTGAGACTGTTCTCGTGGAATTTGCAAAGTGATATTTGGGAGTCCAGTGAGTCTTATTGTGAAAAAGAAAATCTCCTCATATAAAAACTGGAAGAAGCATTCTGAGAAACTGCGTCGTGACCTGTGAATACAACTCACAGAGTTACACTTTCCTTTTCACTGATTCGTTTGCAAACACTCCTTTCTTGAAATCTGAAATCTGCATTGGGATATTTAGTAGCGCAATGAAACAGATGGAGACAAAGGAAATATCCTCAAATAGAAACTAGAAAGTCGCTATCTGAGAAACATCTTTGTTATATGTGAATTCATCTCTTCGAGTTACAACTTTGTCTTCACGAAGCAGTTTGCTAACACTGTTGTCGTGGAATCTGCAAAGTGATATTTGGGAGCACATGGAGGCCCATTGTGAAAACGGAAATATCCTCAGATAAAATCTAGAAAGAAGGTTTCTGAGAGATTCCATTGTGATATGTGAATTCATCACAATGACGTTAACCTTTCCCTTCTTGTAGCAGTTTGCTAACAGTGTTTTTGTGGAATCTGCAAAGTGATATTTCAGAGTGAATAGACGCGCATGTTTAAAACGGAAATATCCTCAGATAATAACTAGAAAGAAGCTTTCCCAGAAGTTGCTTTCTGATGTGTGAAGTCATAACACAGAGATTCACTTTTCCCTTCTTGCAGCAGGTTCCTAACACTGTTGTCGTGGATTCTGCCAAGTGATATTTGGGCGCTCATTGAGGGCTATGGTGAAAAAGGAAATATCCTCAGATAAAAACTGGAAAGAAGTGTTCTAAAAAACTGCATCATGAGAGGTGGATGCAACTCACAGAGTTAGAGGTTTCTTTTCATTGATCCCTTTGCAAAGACTCTTTTCTTCATATCTGCATTGAAATATTTCTTAGCGCAATTAAGCTGACAGTGAAAAGGAAATATCCTCAGAGAAAAATTAGAAAGTAGCTTTCTGAGAAACATCTTTGTGATATGTGAATTCATCTCACCGAGTTACAACTTTGTCTTCAAGAAGCAGTTTGCTAACACTGTTGTTGTGGAGTCTGCAGAGTGATTATTTGGGAGCTCATTGAGGGCTATGCTGAAAAAGGAAATATCCTCAGATTAAAACTGGAATGAAGTGTTCTGAGAAACTGCATTATGATGTGTGAATGCCAGTCACAGAGTTACAATTTTCCCTTCAGAGATCAGTTTGGTAACACAGCTTTCTTGAAATCTGCAATTGGATACTTCTGAGGGCAATGAGGCTTATGGTGACAAAGGAAATATCCTCCAAGAAAAACTACAAAGAAGCTTTCTTAGAAACTTCTTTGTGATGTGTCAATTCATCTCACAGAGTTACACATACGTTTCATGGAGCAGTCGACTGACACTTTAAGGAACCTGAGAAGTGCTACCTTGGATCGCATTGAGACCCACACTGTTACAGGAAATATCCTCAATTAAAAACGTGAAAGAAGCTTTGTGACAAACTTCCTTGTGATAAGTGAATTCATCTCACAGAGTAACATCTTAGTCTTCATGAAGCAGTTAGCTAACAGTGTTCTCGTGGAATCTGCAAAGTGATATTTGGGAACGCATTGAGGCCTAGGGTGAAAACGGAAATATCCTCAGATAATAAGTAGAAAGAAGCTTTCTCAGAAGTCGCTTTCTGATGTGTGAATTCATAACACAGAGACTCACATTTCCCTTCTTGCAGCAGGTTCATAACACGGTTGTCGTGGATTCTGCCAAGTGATATTTGGGAGCTCATTGAGGGCTGTAGTGAAAAAGGAAATATACTCAGATAAAAACTGGAAAAAAGCGTTCTGTAAAACTGCCTTGTGACATGTGGATGCAACTCACAGAGTTACACTTTCATTTTCATTGATCCATTGCTAAGACTCTTTTCTTGAAATGTGCATTGGGATAGCTCTTAGGGCAATGAAGCTGACGGTGACGAAATATCCTCAGTTTAAAACTAGAAAGAAGCTTTCTTAGAAACTTCTTGGTGATGTGTGAATTCATCTCACAGAGTTACACTTATGTTTCATGGAGCAGCCCATTAACACTGTCTTTGAGGAAGCGGAGAAGTGGTACTTTGGATCTCATTGAGGCCTACGCTGATAAAGGAAATATCATCAGTTCAAAACGTGAAAGAAGCTTTCTGAGAAACTTCTTTGTGATCTGTGCATTCATCTCACAGTGTTACAACTTAGTCCTCAGAAAGCAGTTTGCTAACACTCTTTTGGTGGAATCTCCAAAGGATATTTGGGAGCCCATTGGGACCCATGGTGAAAAAGGAAATATCCTGAGATAATAACTAGAGAGATGCTTTCTGAGAGATTGCTTTCTGATGTGTGACTTCATCACGCAGAATTCCAACCTTCCCTCCTTGGAACAGTTTGCTAGCCCTGGTGTCATGGATTCTGCAAAGTGATATTTGGGAGATCTTTGAGGGCTATGGTGAGAAAGGAAATATTCACAGATAAAAACTGGAAAGAAGCCTTCTGAGAAACTGCAATGCGATGTGTGAATGGAACTAACAGAGTTACACGTTTCTCTTCAGTGATCGGTTTACTAACACAGCTTTCTTGAAATCTGCAATGGGTTACTTCTTAGCACAATGATGATTACAGTGACAAAGGCATTATCCTCAGATCGAAACTAGAAAGAAGCTATCTTAGAAACTTCTTGGTGATGTGTGAATTCATCTCACAGACTTACACTTATGTTTCATGGAGCAGTCCATTAGCACTTTCTTTGAGGAACCTGAGAAGGGCTACTTTGGATCGCATTGAGGCCTACGCTGATAAAGGAAATATTCTTCAGTTCAAAATGGGAAAGAAGCTTTCTTAGAAACTTCTTTGTGATTTGTGAATTCAGCTCAGAGCGTTACAACTTAGTCCTCAGGAAGCACTTTACTAACACTCTTTTCATGGAAACTGCTAAGAGATATTTGGGAGCCCTTTGGGGCCCATGGTGAAAAAGGAAATATCCTCAGATAATAACTAGAGAGAAACTTTTGAGAGATTGCTAGTTGATGTGTGACTTCATCACACAGAGTTCCACCCTTCCTTTCTTGGAACAGTTTGCTAACACTGGTGTCATGGATTCTGCAAAGTGATATTTCGGAGGTTATTCAGGGCTCTGGTGAAAAAGGGAGTATCCTCAGATGAAAACTGGAAAGAAGCCTTCTGAGAAACTGCATTGTGATGAGTGAATGTAACACACAGAGCTGTACGTTTCTCATCAGTGATCAGTTTGCTCACACAGTTTTCTTCAAATCTGCAATGGAATACTTCTTAGCCCAATGAAGCCTATGGTGACAAAGGAAATATCCTCAGATGAAAACTAGAAAGAAGCTTTCTTAGAAACTTCTAGGTGATGTATGAATTCATCTCACAGGGTTACACTTATGTTTCGTGGAGCAGTCCATTAACACTGTCTTTCAGGAACCTGAGAAGGGCTACCTTGGATCGCATTGAGGCCTAGGCAGATAAAGGAAATATCATCAGTTCAAAACGTGAAAGAAGCTTTCTCAGAAACTTCTTTGTGATCTGTGAATTCATCACACAGAGTTACAACCTTGTTCTCAGGAAGCAGTTGGCTAACACTCTTTTCGTGGAATCTCCAGAGTGATATTTGGGAGCCCATTGGGGCCCATTGTGAAAAAGAGAATATCCTCAGATAATAACTAGAGAGATCCTTTCTGAGAGATTGCTTTCTGATGTGTGACTTCATCACACAGAGTTCCACCCTTCCCTTCTTGTAACAGTTTGCTAACACTGGTGTTGTGGATTCTGCAAAGTGATATTTGGGAGCTCATTGAGGGCTATGGTGAAAAAGGAAATATCCTCAGATAAAAACTGGAAAGAAGCCTTAGAAACTGCATTGCGATGTGTGAATGCTAATCACAGAGTTACACGTTTCTATTCAGTGATCAGGTCGCTAACACAATTGTCTTGAAATCTGCAATGGGATACTTCTTAACGCAATGATGCTTACGGTGACAAAGTAAATATCCTCAGATGAAAACTAGAGAGAAGCTTTCTTAGAAACTTCTTCGTGATGTGTGAATTCATCTCACAGAGTTACACTTAAATTTCGTGGATCATTCCATTAACACTGTCTTTCAGGAACCTGAGAAGGGCTACTTTGCATCACATTGAGTCCTATGCTGATAAAGGTAATATCATCACTTAAAAACGTGAAAGAATTAATTTTCTTATAAGGAGTAAGGAAAGCATCCTGTTTCAGCTTTCTACTTATGGCTAGCCAATTTTCCCAGCACCATTTTTTAAAAAGGGAATCCTTTTCCCCTTTCTTGTTTCTCTCAGATTTGTCAAAGATCAGATGGCTGTAGATGTGTGGTATTATTACTGAGGACTCTGTTCTGTTCCATTGGTCTATATCTCTGTTTTGGTACCAGTACCATGCTGTTTTGGTTTCTGTAGCCTGCCTTGTAGTATAGTTTGAAGTCAGGTAGCGTGATGTCTCCAGCTTTATTCTTATGACTTAGGATTGTCTTGGCAATGCGGGCTCTTTTTTGGTTCCATATGAACTTTGAAGCAGTTTTTCCCAATTCGGTGAAGAAACTCATTGGTAGTTTGATGGGGATGGCGTTGAATCTATAAATAACCTTGGGCAGTATGGCCATTTTCACGATATTGATTCTTCCTATCCATGAGCATGGTATGTTCTTCCATTTCTTAGTGTCCTCTTTTATTTGACTGAGCAGTGGTTTGTAGTTCTCCTTGAAGAGGTCCTTTACATCCCTTGTAAGTTGGATTGCTAGGTATTTTATTCTCTTTGAAGCAATTGTGAATGAAATTTCATTCATGATTTGGCTCTCTGTTTGTCTGTTACTGGTGTATAAGAGTGCTTGTGATTTTTGCACATTAATTTTGTATCCTGAGACTTTGCTGAAGTTGCTTATCAGCTTAAGGAGATTTTGGGCTGAGACAATGGGGTTTTCTAAACATACAATCATGTCATCTGCAAACAGGGACAATTTGACTTCTTCTTTTCCTAAATGAATACACTTGATTTCTTTCTCTTGCCTGATTGCCCTAGCCAGAACTTCCAACACTATGTTGAATAGGAGTGGTGAGAGAGGGCATCCCTGTCTTGTGCCAGTTTTCAAAGGAATTTTTCCAGTTTTTGGACATTCACTGTGATATTGGCTGTGAGTTTGTCATAAATAGCTCTTATTATTTCGAGGTAAGTTCCATCAAATACCGAATTTATTGAGAGTTTTAGCATGAAGGGCTGTTGAATTTTGTCAAAAGCCTTTTCTGCATCTATAGAGATAATCATGCGGTTCGTGTCTTTGGTTCTGTTTACATGCTGGATTACGTTAACTGATTTTCGAATGTTGAACCAGCCTTGTATCCCAGGGATGAAGCCCACTGGATCATGGTGGATAAGCTTTTTGATGTGCTGCTGAATCCGTTTTGCCAGTATTTTATTGAGGATACCATCAGAGTGAACAGGCAACCTACAGAATGGGAGAAAATTTTTGCAATCTACTCATCTGACAAAGGGCTAATATCCAGAATCTACAAAGAATTCAAAGAAATTTACAAGAAAAAACAAACAACCCCATAAAAAATTGAGCAAAGGATATGAACAGACATTTCTCAAAAGAAGACATTCACACAGCCAACAGACACATGAAAAAATGCTCATCATCACTGGCCATAAGAGAAATGCAAATCAGAACCACAATGAGATACCATCTCACACCAGTTAGAATATCAATCATTAAAAACAACAGGTGCTGGAGAGGATGTGGAGAAATAGGAACACTTTTACACTGTTGGTGGGATTGTAAACTATTTCAACCATTATGGAAAACAGTATGGCGATTCCTCAGGGATCTAGAACTAGATGTGCCATATGACCCAGCCATTCCACTACTGGGTATATGCCCAAAGATTATAAATCACGCTGCTATAAAGACACACGGACACATACGTTTATTATGGCAGTATTCACAATAGCAAAGACTTGGAATCAACCCAAATGTCCATCTGTGACAGACTGGATTAAGAAAATGTGGCACATATACATCATGGAATACTATGCAGCCATAAAAAAAAGATGAGTTTACGTCCTTTGTAGGGACATGGATGCAGCTGGAAACCATCATTCTTAGCAAACTATCACAAGAACAGAAAACCAAACACCGCATATTCTCACTCTAGGTGGGAACTGAACAATGACATCACTTGGAATCGGGAAGGGGAACATCACACATCGGGGCCTATCATGGGGTTGGGGGAGGGAGAAGGGATTGTATTGGGAGTTATACCTGATATAAATGATGAATTGATGGGTGCTGACGAGTTGATGGGTGCAGCACACCAACATGGCACAAGTATACATATGTAACAAACCTGCAGGTTATGCACGTGTACCCTAGAACATAAAGTATAAAAAAAAGAAACAAAAGAAAAGGTGAAAGAAGCTTTCTGAGAAACTTCTTTGTGATCTGTGATTTCCTCTCACAGAGTTACAACTTAGTCCTCAGTAGCAGTTTCCTAACACTCTTTTCGTGGAATCTGCAAAGTGATATTTGGGAGCCCAATGGGGCCCATGGTGAAAAAGGAAATATCCTCAAATAATAACTAGAGAGAAGCTTTCTGAGAGATTTCCTTCTGATGTGTGATTTTATAACACAAAGTTCCACCCTTCCCTTCTTGGAACAGTTTGCTAACACTGTTGTCCTGGATTCTACCAAGTGATATTTGCGAGCTCATGAAGGGCTATGGTGAAAAAGGATATATTTTCAGATAAAAACTGGAAAGAAACCTTCTGAGAAACTGCATTGCGATGTGTGAATGCAACTCACAGAGTTACACGTTTCTCTTCAGTGATCAGTTTGCTAACACAGTTGTCTTGAAATCTGCAGTGGGATAGTTCTTAGTGCAATGAAGTTTATGGTGACAAAGGAAATATCCTCAGATGAAAACTAGAAAGAAGCTTTCGTAGAAACTTCTTGGTGATGTGTGAATTGATCTCACAGAATTACACTTAAGTTTCATGGAGTTGTCCATTAAAAATGTCTTTGAGGAACATGAGAAGGGCTACTTTGGATCACATTGAGGCCTACGCTGATAAAGGAAATATCATCAGTTCAAAACATGAAAGAAGCTTTCTGAGAAATTTCTTTGTCATCTATGAATTCATCTCACAGAGTTACAACTTAGTCCTCAGGAAGCAGTATGCTAACACTCTTTTCATGGAATCTGCAAAGTGATATTTCAGAGGCTATTGGGGCCCATGGTGAAAAAGGAATTATCCTCAGATAATAACTAGAGAGAAGTTTTCTGAGAGATTGCTTTCTGATGTGTGACTTCATCACACAGAGTTCTATCCTTCCCTTCCTGCAACAGTTTGCTAACACTTTTTTCGTGGATTCTGCAAAGTGATATTTGGAAGCTCATGAAGGACTATGGTGAAAAAGGAAATATCCTCACATAAAAACTGGAAAGAAGCTCTCTGAGAAACTGCATTGTGATGTGTGAATGCAAGTCACAGAGTCACAAGTTTTACTTCAGTGATCAGTTTGCTAACACAGTTTTCTCGAAATCTGCAATGGTATACTTCTTAGTGCACTGAAGCTTATGGAGACAAAGGAAATATCCTCAGATGGAAAGTAGAAAGAAGCTTTCTTAGAAACTTCTTGGTGATGTGTGATTTCATCTCACAGATTTGCACGTAAATTTCGTGGAGCAGTCCTTTAACACGGTCTTTGAGGAACCTGAGAAGGGCTAGTTTGGATCGCATTGAGGCCTAATCTGATAAAGGAACTGTCTTCTGTTTAAAACGTGAAAGAAGCTTTCTGAGAAACTTCTTTGTGATCTGTGAATTCATCTCACAGAGTTACAACTTAGTCCTCAGGAAGCAGTATGCTAACACTCTCTTCGTGGAATCTGCAAAGTGATATTTCAGAGGCTATTGGGGCCCATGGTGAAAAAGGAATTATCCTCAGATAATAACTAGAGAGAAGTTTTCTGAGAGATTGCTTTCTGATGTGTGACGTCATCACACAGAGTTCCAACCTTCCCTTTTTGGAAGTTTGCTAACACTGTTGTTGTGGATTCTGCAAAGTGATATTTGGGACCTCACTGAGGGCTATGGTGAAAAAGAAATATCCTCAGATGAAAACTGGAAAGAAGCCTTCTGAGAAACTGCATTGCAATGTGTGAATGCAACTCACAGAGTTACATGTTTCTCTTCAGTGATCAGTTTGCTGAGTTTTCTTGAAATCTGCAATGTGATACTTCTTAGCGCAATGAAGCTTACAGTGACAAAGGAAATATCCTCAGATGAAAACTGGAAAGAATCTTTCTTCGAAAATTCTTGGTGATGTGTGAATTCATCTCCCAGAGTTACACTTATGTTTCATGGAGCAGTCCATTAACACTGTCTTTGA
This sequence comes from Piliocolobus tephrosceles, assembly GCF_002776525.5. Taxonomy (NCBI): domain Eukaryota; kingdom Metazoa; phylum Chordata; class Mammalia; order Primates; family Cercopithecidae; genus Piliocolobus; species Piliocolobus tephrosceles. The sequence continues at coordinate 127,828,984 of NC_045435.1, read as the reverse complement.
GGAACCTTAGAAGCAATTCTTTGGATTGCATTGAGGCTTACACTGATAAAGGAAATATCATCAGTTCATAACGTGAAAGAAAATTTGTGAGAAACTTCTTTGCGATCTCTGAATTCATCTCACACAGTTACAACTTAGTCCTCAGGAAGCAGTTTGCTGACACTCTTTTCGTGGAATCTGCAAACTGATATTTCGGAACCCATTGGGGCCCATGATGAAAAAGGAAATATCCTCAGACAATAAGTAGAGAGAAGTTTTCTGAGAGATTGCTTTCTGATGTGTGACGTCCTCACACAGAGTTCCAACCTTCCCTTTTAGGAACAGTTTGCTAACACTGTTGTTGTGGATTCTGCAAAATGATATTTGGGAGCTCACTGAGGGCTATGGTGAAAAAGCACATATCCTGAGATAAAAACTGGAAAGAAGCTTTCTGAGAAACTGCATTGCGGTGTGTGAATGCAACGTACAAGGTTACACGTTTCTCTTCCGTGATCAGCTTGCTAACACAGTTTTCTTGAAATCTGCAGTGGGATACTTCTTAGCGCAATGAAGCTTACTGTGACAAAGGAAATATCCTCAGATGAAAACTAGAAAGAAGCTTTCTTAGAAACTTCTTGGTGATGTGTGATTTCATCTCACAGATTTGCACGTAAATTTCGTGGAGCAGTCCTTTAACACGGTCTTTGAGGAACCTGAGAAGGGCTAGTTTGGATCTCATTGAGGCCTAATCTGATAAAGGAACTGTCTTCTGTTTAAAACGTGAAAGAAGCTTTCTGAGAAACTTCTTTGTGATCTGTGAATTCATCTCACAGAGTTACATCTTAGTCCTCAGGAAACAGTTTGCTAACACACTTTTCGTGGAATCTGCAATGTGATATTTCGGAGCCCATTGTGGCCCATGATGAAAAAGGAAATATCCTCAGTCAATAACTAGAGAGAATTTTTCTGAGAGATTGCTTTCTGCTGTGTGACGTCATCACACAGAGTTCCAACCTTCCCTTTTTGGTATAGTTTGCTAACACTGTTGTTGTGGATTCTCTAAAGTGATATTTGGGAGCTCACTGAGGGCTATGGTGAAAAAGGAAATATTCTCAGATAAAAACTGTAAAGAAGCTTTCTGAGAAACTGCATTGCCATGTGTGAATGCAACTCACAGACTTACACGTTTCTCTTCAGTGATCAGTTTGGTAACACGGTTTTCTTGATATCTGCAATGGGATACTTCTTAGCGCACTGAAGCTTACGGAGACAAAGGAAGTATCCACAGATGGAAAGTAGAAAGAAACTTTCTTAGAAACTTCTTGGTGATGTGTGAATTCATCTCAAAGAGTTACACTTGTTTCATGGAGCAGTCCATTAACACTGTCTTTGAGGAACCTGAGAAGGGCTACTTTGTATCACATTGAGGCCTATGCTCTGAAAGGAAATACCATCAGTAAAAAACGTGAAAGAAGCTTTCTGAGAAACTTCTTTGTGATCTGTGAATTCATCTCACAGAGTTACAACTTAGTCTTCAGGAGGCCGTTTGCTGACACTCTTTTTGTGGAATCTGCAAAGTGATATTTGACAGCCCATTTGGGCCCATGGTGAAAAAGGAAATACCCTCAGATAATAACTAGAGAGAAGTTTTCTGAGAGATTGCTTTCTGATGTGTGACTTCATTACACAGAGTTCCACCCTTCCTTTCTTGAAACAGTTTGTTAACACCTTTGTCGTGGATTCTGCAAAGTGATATTTGGGAGCTCTGAAACTGCACTGTGTCACGTGAATTCTCCTGACACAGTTAAACTACTCTTTTCATTGTGCAGTATTATAACACTTTTTTTGTTTAGTCTGCGATGGGATATTCAGGATCGCTTTGTGGCTTATAGTGAGAAAGGAAACGTCTTCAGATAGAAACTGGAGAGAAGCTTTCTGAGCAGCTGCTCTGTGACGTGTGCATTCCACTCACAGAAATGTACCTTTCTTCCCCTAGAGGATTCCAGAATCCCTTTTTTAGAAAAGGCTACCAAGAGATATTCTGGATTATAGTGATGAGTATGGTGAAAAAAGAAATATCGTCAGACAAAAACTGGAAATTAGATTTCTGTGAAACTGCTTTTTGTTAGACCTATTTACTCATCTCGCAAAGTTAAAACTCTCATTATATTACGCAGTTTGGAAACTCTGTCATGCACAGATCTGCGAAGGGACATTTCGGAGCACATTCAGGCCTACGGTGAAAGAGGAGATATCTTCAGATAAAACCTGGATAGAAGTTTCTGAGAAACTACTTTGTGATGTATGCATTCCACTCAGGGAGTTATACCTCTTTTCTCACAAGGCAGTGTTTGGACACTGTTCCTGTGAAACTGAAAATGTGATATTTCGGAACGCCTTGAGGACTATGGCAAGTAGTGAAATACACTGAAATAAAATCGAGGAAGAAGCCCTCCAAAAATCTCTTCTCTGATATGTGCATTCATTTCACAGTCTTAATGCTTACTCTATGTTGCCCCGTTTCAAACCTCTGTTTTGAAAATCTATGAAAGGATATTTAGTGACGCCCGGAGGCTTGTCATGAGTGAGGAAACGTCTTCCGATGGAACCTGCAGTGAAACGTTCTGAGCAACTGCTTTGTGATGTGTGGATTCATCTCATAGGTTTAAATCATTATTTGGATTGAGCAGCTTAAAATCACTGTTTTTGTGAAATCTGAAGAAGGAGATTTGGGAGAGATGCGTAGAATATGGAGAAAGAAATATCCTCAGGTAAAATACAGAAGGAAGCTTTCTGTGAAAGTGCTCTGTGTCATCTTAATTACTCTCAATCAGATAAGCCTCTCTTTTCATTGAGCAGTATTCTAGCCCTTTGTATGTTTAGCATCTAATGGGATATTCAGGAGCACTTTGAGGCTCATGGTGAAAAAATAAATATGTTCAGATAGAAACTGGAGAAGAGCTTTCCGAGGAACTGCTTTGTGATGTTTACGTTCCACTCACAGTGATATACCTTTCTTCTCATACAGCGTTGAGGAAACCCTTTTTGAGAAACAGGTAGCAAGTGATATTCGGAAGCATGTTGATGCCGATGGTGAAACGGAAATAGCCTCAGACAAAAACTGGAAAGAATCTTTCTAGGAAACTACTATGTCATATGTGTAATCATCTTACATAGATAAAGCTTTCTTTACATTATGCAGCTTGGAAACTCTCATGGATGGATCCACGACAGGACCTTCAGGAGCACCTTCTGGACTATGGTGAAAAAGAAAATATCTTCAGATAAAAACTGGAAAGAAGCTTTCTGTGAATCTGCTATTTAAAAGGTTTATTCATCTCACATAGATGAAGCTTTCTTTACATTACGCAGCTTGGAAACTCCCTCGTGGATATTTGGGATCACAGTCGGGCCTATGGTGAAATAGGAAATATAGTCAGATAAAAAGTAGAGAGAAGCTTTCTGAGAAACTGCTTGGTGATGTGTGCATTCCACTGAGGGAGATATAAATTTCTTCTCATAAGGCACTGTTTGAACACTCTTCCTGTAAAACCAAAAGAGTGATATTCGGAGCACATTGAGGAATATGGCAAAAAGTGAAATGTCGTCCAATAGAAAACAGAGAGAAGCACTCGATAAAACTGCTCTCTGACAGGTCCATACTTTTCACAGTGTTAAAGCTTACTCTACGTTTCCCAGTTTGAAAGTCGGTCTTTGAGGGTCCTACGAAAAGATAGTAAGTGGCCACCAGACGCCAGTGTGAGGCAAGGAAATGTCTTCCAAAGAAAATCGGACAGATGCTTTCATAGCAACTCTTTTGTGATGTTTGTATTCTTCTCATAGCGTTAAATCACTCTTTGGATTGAGCAGTTTGAAATCCCTTTTTCTGTGGAATTTGAGAAAGGACATTTGGAAACACTCTTTAGAATATTCTGAAATAGAAATAACCTCAGAGAGAACCAGAAGGAAGCTTTCGGTGATCCTGCTCTGTGACACGTGAATTCTGCTCACACAGTTAAGCTTCTCTCTTCTTTGAGCTGTATCATAACACTGTTTTTGGTTAGTCTGCAAAGGGATACTTTGCAGGGCTTTGAGGCTTACGGTGAGAAAGGAAACGTCTACATAAATAAAATGGAGAGAAATTTTCTGAGGAGCTGCTTTGTGATGTGTGCATTTCATTCACAGAAATATACCCTTCTTCTGGTGTTTTATTTATTTATTTATTTATTTTTATTTTTTTATTTTTTTATTTTATTTTTTTATTTTTATTTTTTTTATTATACTTTAAGTTCTAGGGTACATGTGCACAACGTGCAGGTTTGTTACATATGTATACATGTGCCATGTTGGTGTGCTGCACCCATCAACTCGTCAGCACCCATCAATTCATCATTTATATCACGTATAACTCCCCAATGCAATCCCTCCCCCCTCCCCCCTCCCCATGATAGGCCCCAGTGTGTGATGTTCCCCTTCCCAAGTCCAAGTGAGCTCATTGTTCAGTTCCCACCTATGAGTGAGAACATGCAGTGTTTGGTTTTCTCTTCTTGTGATAGTTTGCTAAGAATGGTTGTTTCCAGCTGCATCCATGTCCCTACAAAGGATGCAAACTCATCCTTTTTTATGGCTGCATAGTATTCCATGGCATATATATGCCACATTTTCTTAATCCAGTCTGTCACTGAGGGACATTTGGGTTGATTCCAAGTCTTTGCTATTGTGAATAGTGCCGCAATAAACATACGTGTGCATGTGTCTTTGTAGAAGCATAATTTATAATCCTTTGGGTATATACCCAGTAGTGGGATGGCTGGGTCATATGGTACATCTAGTTCTAGATCCTTGAGGAATCGCCATACTGTTTTCCATAATGGTTGAACTAGTTTACAATCCCACCAACAGTGTAAAAGTGTTCCTATTTCTCCACATCCTCTCCAACACCTGTTGTTTCCTGATTTTTTAATGATTGCCATTCTCACTGGTGTGAGATGGTATCTCATTGTGGTTTTGATTTGCATTTCTCTGATGGCCAGTGATGATGAGCATTTTTTCATGTGTCTGTTGGCTGTATGAATGTCTTCTGGTGTTTTAGACATGAAGTCCTTGCCCATGCCTATGTCCTGAATGGTACTACCTAGGTTTTCTTCTAGGGTTTTTATGGTATTAGGTCTAACATTTAAGTGTCTAATCCATCTTGAATTAATTTTTGTATAAGGAGTAAGGAAAGGATCCATTTTCAGCTTTCTACTTACGGCTAGCCAATGTTCGCAGCACCATTTATGAAATAGGGAATCCTTTCTCCATTTCCTGTTTCTCTCAGGTTTGTCAAACATCAGATGGCTGTAGATGTTTGGTATTATTTCTGAGGACTCTGTTCTGTTCCACTGGTCTATATCTCTGTTTTGATACCAGTACCATGCTGTTTTGGTTACTGTAGCCTTGAAGTAAAGTTTGAAGTCAGGTAGAGTGATGCCTCCAGCTTTGTTCTAAATCGTGCTGCTATAAAGACACATGCACACATATTTATTGCGGCAGTATTCACAATAGCAAAGACTTGGAGTCAACCCAAATGTCCATCAGTGACAGACTGGATTAGGAAAATGGGGCACATATACACCATGGAATACTATGCAGCCATAAAGGATGAATTTGCATCCTCTGTAGGGACGTGGATGCAGCTGGAAACCATCATTCTTAGCAAACTATCACAAGAACAGAAAACCAAACACCGCATGTTCTCACTCATTGGTGGGAACTGAACAATGACATCACTGGGACTCGGGAAGGGGAACATCACACATTGGGGCCTATCATGGGGAGGGGGTGGGGGCAGGGGGGAGGGATTGCATTGGGAGGACAAATTGATCGGTGCTGACGAGTTGATGGGTGCAGCACAATAACGTGGCACAGGTATACATAACTAACAAACTTGCACATTTTGCACATGTACACTAGAACTTAAAGTATAGTAAAAAAAAAAAAAAAAAAAAAAAAAAAAAGAAAAAAGAAGAAATATACCTTTCTTCTTCTAAAGGATTCCGAAATCCCTTTTGGAGAAAAAGCTACCAAGAGATATTCGGGAGTATAGCGATGACTGTGGTGAAAAAGGAAATATCCTCAGACAAAAACTGAAAAGAAGATTTCTGTGAAACTGCTTTGTGTTAGATATATTTATTCGGCTCGCATAGTAAAAACTTTAATAATATTAAGCAGTTTGGAAACTCCGTCATGCACAGATCCGTGAAGGGACATTCGGGAGCACTTTCAGGCCTACAGTGAAAGAGGAGATATCTTCAGATAAAAACTGGATAGAAGCTTTCTGAGAAACTACATTGTGATGTATGCATTCCGCTGAGGGGGTTATACCTCTTTTCTCACAAGTCAGTGGCAAATAGTGAAATATACTGAAATAAAATCGAGAAAGAATCATTCCAAGAATCTCCTCTCTGATATTTGCATTCACTTCACAGAATTTATTCGAACTCCATGTTGCCCAGTTTTGAAACTCTGTCTTTGAAGAATCTTTGAAGGGATATTTAGTGACGCCTGGAGGCTTGTGGAGAGCAAGGAAACGTCTTTCGATGAAACCTGCAGAGAAACTTTCTGAGCAACTGCTTTGTGATGTGTGTATTCGTCTCATAGAGTTAAACCGTTCTTTAGATTCTGCAGGTTGAAATCACTGTTTTTGTGTAATCTGAGGAAGGATATTTGGGAATGATCCTTAGAATATGAAGAAAGAAATATCCTCAGGTAAAATCCAGAAGAAAGCTTCTGTGAAACTGCTCTTTGTCGTTTAATTCCGCTCACTCAGTTAACCCTCTCTTTTCAATGAGCAGTTTTCTAACACTGTGTATGTTTAGCATGTGATAAGATATTTGGGAGCACTTTGAGTCTTACAGTGAAAAAGGAAATATGTTCAGACCGAACCTGGAGAGAATCTTTCTGAGGAACTGCTTTGTGACGTGTGCATTCCACTCACAGTGCTATACCTGTCTTCTCATACAGCGTCTGGAAACCTTTTTGGAGAAAGAGTTACCAAGTGATATATGGGAGCATGTTGATGCCGATGTTGAAAAGGGAAATAGCCTCAGACAAAAACTGGAAAAAAACTTTCTAGAAAACTGTTCTGTGATATGTGTAATCATCTCACGTAGATAAAGCTTTCTTTACATTGCCCAGCTTGGAAACTGTCGTGGAGAGATCCACGAAGGGACCTTCAGGAGCACATTCAGGACTATGGTGAAAAAGGAAATATCTTCAGATTAAAAAAGGAAAAGAAGATTTCTGCAAATCAGTTTTTTGCTACGTTTATTCATCTCACATAGATAACACTTCCTTAACATTATGCACTTGGAAAATCCCTCGTGGATGGATCTGCGAAGGGATATTTGGGATCACATTCAGGCCTATGGTGAAATAGGAAATATAGTCAGATAAAAACTGGAGACAAGCTTTCTGAGAAACTGCATGGTGATATGTGCATTCCACACAAGGAGTTATAACATTCTTCTCATAAGGCACAGTTTGAACACTGTTCCTGTAAAACCAAAAGAGTGATATTTGGAGCACATTGAAGATTATGGCATAAAGTGAAATGTCATCCAATAAAAAACAGAAAGAAGCACTCGAAGAAACTGCTCTCTGACACGTCTATTCTTTTCACAGGGTTAAAGCTTCCTCTATATTTCCCAAGTTGAAAGCCGTCTTTCAGGGTTCTGTGAAGGGATAGTAAGTGGCAACCGAAGGTCTGTGTTGAAAAAGAAAAGGAAATGTCTTCCATCGAAAATTGGAGAGAAACCTTCTGCACAACTCTTTTGTGATGTTTGTATTCATCTCGTAGAGTTAAATCATTCTTTGGATTGAGCAGTTTGAAATCACTGTTTCTGTGGAATGTGAGACAGGACATTTGGAAACGCTCTTTAGAATATTCTGAAAAAGAAATAACCTAGAGAGAAACCAGAAGGAAGCTTTCTGTGAAACTGCTGTTTGTCACGCGAATTCCCCTCACACAGTTAAGCTTCTCTTTTCATTGATCAGTATCATAACACTGTTTTTGCTTAGACTGTGAAGGGATATTCAGAAACACTTTGAGGCTTACGGTGAGAAAGGATACGCCTTCAGATAGAAATTGAAGAGTAGCTTTCTGAGGAGCTGCTTTGTGCAGTCTGCATTCCACACACAGAAATATATCTTTTTACTCAAAGAGGATTCCTGAAACCCTTTTGGAGAAAAAGGTACCAGGAGACATTCAGGAGTATAGGGAGGGCTATGGTGAAAAAGGAAATATTCTCAGACAAAACCTGGAAAGAAGATTTTTGTGAAACTCCTTTGTGTTAGATATATTTATTCATCTCGTATAGTTAAAATTTCCTTTATATTACATAGTTTGGAAACTCCGTCCTCCACGGATCCGCGAAGGGACATTCGGGAGCACATTCAGACCTATGGTGAAAGAGGAGATATCTTCAGATAAAAACTGAATAGAAGCTTTCAGAGAAACTACTTTGTGATGTATGCATTCCACTCAGGCAGTTATAGCTCTTTTCTCACAAGGCAGTTTTTGAACACTGTTTCTGTGAAACCAAAAATGTGATACTTCAGGGTGTTTTGAGGACTATGGCGAATAGTGAAATATACTGAAATGAAAACGAGTAAGAAGCATTTCAAGAATCTGCTCTCTGATATGTGCATTCACTTCACACCGTTAATGCTGACTCTATGTTGCACAGTTTCGAAAACCTGTGTTTGAAGGATCTGTGAAGGGATATTTAGTGACGCCCGGAGGGTTGTGGTGAGCAAGGAAACATCTTCCGATGAAAGCTGCAGAGAAACTTTCTGAGCAACTGCTTTGTGATGTGTGTATTCGTCTCATAGAGTTAAACCTTCTTTGGATTGAGCAGCTTGAAATCACTGTTTTTTGGAATCTGAGGAAGAACATTTTGGAACGATACTTAGAATATGGAGAAAGAAATATTTTAAGGTAAAACCCAGAAGGAAGCTTTCTTTGAAACTGTTCTGTGTCGTCTTAATTCTGCTCCCTCAGTTATTTCTCCCTTTTCATTCAGCAGTTTTCTAACCCTGTGTATGTTTAGCATGTGATGGTATATTCAGGATCACTTTGTGGCTTAGGGTGAAAAAGGAAATATGTTAGGACTAAAACTGAAGAAAAGAATTCCGAGGAGCTGCTCTGTGACATGTGCATTCCACTCACACTGTTATACCTCTCTGCTCATACCGCGTCGGGGATACCCTTTTGGAGAAACAGGTACCAAGTGATATTCAGAAGCATGTTGATGCTGATGGTGAAAAGGGACATAGCCTCGACAAAAACTGGAAAGAAGCTTTCTAGGAAACTACCCTGTGATATGTGTAATGATCTCACATAGATAAAGCTTTCTTTACATTACACAGCTTGGAACTGTCATGATCGGATCCACTAACTGACCTTTGGAAGCACATTCAGGACTATGGTGAAAAAGGAAATATCTTCAGATAAAAACCGGAAAGAAGCTTTCTGTTAATCTGCTTTTTGCTATGTTTATTCATCTCACATAGATGAAGCTTTCTTTACATTACAGAGCTTGGAAACTCCCTTGTGGATGGATCAGCGAAGGGATATTTGGGATCACATTCGGGCCTATGGTGAAAGAGGGGAAATGGTCAGATGAAAAATGGAGAGAAACTTTCTGAAAAACTGCTTGGTGATGTGAGCATTCCACTCAGGGAGTGATAACTTTCATCTCATAGGGCACAGTTTCAACACTGTTCCTGTAAAACCAAAAGAGTGTTATTCGGAGCACATTGAAGACTATGGCATGAAGTGTAATGTCGTCCAATAAAAAACAGAAGGAAGTACTCGAAGAAACTGCTCTCTGACATGTCCATTCTGTTCAGAGTGTTAAAGCTGACACTACATTTCCCACTTTCAAAGTCAGTCTTTGAGGGTTCTGCAAAGGGATAGTAATTGGCAAACGGAGGCCTGTGTCAAGCAAGAAAATGTCTTCCATCAAAAAGTGGAGAGAAGCTTTCTGCGCAACTCTTTTGTGATGTTTTTATTCATCTCATAGAGTTAAATCATTCTTTGGATTGAGCAGTTTGAAATCACCATTTCTGTGGAATCTGAGAAAGAACATTTGGAAACGCTCTTTTGAATATCCTGAAAAAGAAATAACCGCAGAGTGAAACCAGAAGGAAGCTTTCTGTGAAACTTCTCTGTGTCACGTGAATTTCGCTCACACAGTTAAGATTCTCTTTTCATTGAGCAGTATCATAACACTGTTTTTGTTTAGTCTGACAAGGGATATTGAGGAGCGCTTTGAGACTCGCAGCGACAAAGGAAACACCTTCAGATAGAAACTGGAGAGAAGCGTTCTGAGGAGCTGCTTTGTGAAGGGTGCATTCCACTCAAAGAAATATACCTTTCTTCTCCAAAAGGATTCCAGAATCCCTTTTGGATAAAAAGCTACCAAGAGACGTTCGGGAATATAGGGACGGCTCTGATGAATAAGGAAATATCCTCAGACAAAAACAGCAAAGAAGATTTCTGTGAAACTGCTTGGTGTAGATATACTTATTCAACTCGCATAGTTAAAAGTTTTCTTATATTACGCAGTTTGGAAAGTCTGTCATGCGCGGATCTGCGAAGGGACATTCGGGGGCACAATAAGGCCTATGGTGACAGAGGAGATATCTTCAGATAAAAAGTGGATAGAAGCTTTCTGAGAAACTACTTTGTGATGTATGCATTCCACTCAGGGAGTTATACATCTATTCTCACAAGGCAGTGTTTGAACACTGTTCCTGTGAAACCAAAATGTGATATTTTGGAGTGCATTGAGGACTAATGAGAATAGTGAAATATACTGAAATAAAATCAAGTAAGAAGCGTTCCAAGAATCTGCTTTCTAACGTGTGCGTTCACTTCACAAAGATAAATCTTACTCTATGTTGCCCAGTTTCGAAACTCTGTCTTTGAAGTATCTGTGAAGGGATATTTAGTGACGCCTGGAGGCTTGTGGTGAGTAAGGAAACGTCTTCCGATGAAAGCTGCACAGAAAATATCTGAGCAACTGCTTTGTGATGTGTGTATTTGTGTCATGGAGTTAACCCGTTCTTTGGATTGAGCAGCTTGAAATCACTGTTTTTGTGGCATCTGAGGAAAGACATTTGGGAACGATCCTAAAAATACCAAAAAGGAAATATCCTCAGGTAAAATCCAGAAGGAAGCTTTCTGTGAAACTACTCTGTGTCGTCTCAATTCCTCTCACAAAGTAAAGCCATTCTTTTCATTGATCAGTTTCCTCATCCTGAGCATGTTTAGCAAGTGATGGGATATTCGGGAGCACTTTGAGGCTTACGGTGAAAAAGAAAATACGTTCAGACTGAAACTGAAGAGAAGCTTTCCGAGGAACTGCTTTGTGACGTGTGCATTCCACTCACAGTATTATACCTGTCTTCTCATACAGCTTCGGGGAAACCCTTTTTTAGAGACAGGTACCAAGTGGTATTCTGGAGCATGTTGATGCTGATGGTGAAAAGGAAAATAGCCTCAGAAAAAAAACGGAAAGATGCTTTCTAGGAAACTATTCTCTGATGTGAGTAATCACCTCACACAGATTAAGTTTTCTCTACATTCTGCAGCTTAGAAACTGGCATGGACGGATCCACAAAGGGACCTTGAGGAACACATTCAAGACTATTGTGAAAAAGGAAATATCTTCAGATAAACACTCGAAAGTAGCTTTCTGTGAATCTGCATTTTCCTATATTCATTCAACTCACATATTGGTAGCTTTCTTTACATTACGTGGTTTAGAAGTCCCTCGTGGATGGATCCGCGAAAAGATAGTAGGGATCATATTTGGGCCTATGGTGAAACTGCATTGTGACCTGTGAATACACCGCACAGAGTTACACTTTCCTTTTCATTGATCCGTTTGCTCACACTCTTTTCTTGAAATCTGCATTGGGATATTTCTTAGCACAATGAAGCTGATGGAGACAAAGGAAATTTCCTCAAATAAAAACTAGAAAGCAGCTTTCTGAGAAACTACTTTCTGATGTGTGAATTCATCTCACCAAGTTACAACTTTGTTTTCAAGATGCAGTTTGCTAACACTGTTGTCGCGGAATCTGCAAAGTGGTGTTTGGGAGCACTTTGAGGCCCATGGTGAAAACAGAAGTATTCTCAGATAAAAACTAGAAAAAATCTTTCTGAGAAATTGCTTTCTGATGTGTGAGTTAATCACAAAAAGATTCATCGTTCCCTTCTTGCAGCAGTTTCCTAACACTCTTATTGTGGAATGAGCAAAATGATATTTGGGAGCTCATTGAGGGCTATGGTGAAAAAGGAAATATCCTCAGATAAAAACTGGAACGAAGCATTCTGAGAAACTGCATTGTGACCTGTGAATACAACTCACAGAGTTACACTTTCTTTTTTATTGATCCGTTTGTTAACAGTCTTTTCTTGAAATCTGCATAGGGATATTTCTTAGCGTAATGAAGCTGACAGAGACAAAGGAAATATCCTCAAATAAAAACTAGAAAATAGCTTTCTGAGAAACTTCTTTGTGATATGTGAATTCATCTCACCGAGTTACAACTTTGTCTTCAAGAAGCAGTTGGCTAACACTGTTGTCATGGAATCTGCAAAGTGATATTTGGAATCGTATGGATGTCAATGGTGAAAATGGAAATATCCTGAGATAAAATCTAAAGAGAAGCTTTCCGATAAATTGCTTTGTGATTTGGGAATTCATCACGAAGACATTCACCTTTCCCTTCTTGTAGCAGTTTGCTAACAGTGTTTTCGTGGAATATGCAAAGTGATATATGAGAGCACATTGAGGCCTATGGTGAAAACGGAAATATCCTCAGATAATAACTAGAAAGAAGCTTTCTCAGAAGTTGCTTTCTGATGTGTGAACACATAACACAGAGATTCAATTTTCCCTTCTTGCAGCAGTTTCCTAACACTGTTATCGTGGATTCTGGCAAGTGATATTTGGGAGCTCATTGAGGGCTGTGTGAAAAAGGAAATAACCTCAGATAAAAACTAGAAAGAAGCGTTATGAGAAACTGCATCATGACATGTGGACGCAACTCACAGAGTTACACTTTCCTTTTCATTCCTACCTTTGATAAGACTATTTTCTTGAAATCTGCATTGGGATATTTCTTAGCGCAATGAAGCTGATGGTGACAAAGGAGATATCCTCAGATAAAAACTAGAAAGTAGCTTTCTGAGAAACTTCTTTGTGACATGTGAATTCATCTCACCGAGCTACAACTTGGTCTTCACGAAGCAGTTTGCTAACACTGTTGTCGTGGAATCTGCAAAGTGATATTTGGGAGCTCATTGAGGGCTATGGGGAAAAAGGATATATCCTCAGATTAAAACTGGAAAGAAGCATTCTGGGAAACTGCATCATGATGTGTGAATGCAATTCACAGAGTTACACTTTTCTCTTCAGTGATCAGTTTGCTAATATTTTTCTTGAAATCTGCAATTGGATACTTCTGAGCCCAATGAGGCTTACTGTGACAAAGGAAATATCCTCAGACAAAAACTACAAAGAAGCTCTCTTAGAAACTTCTTTGTGATGTGTCAATTCATCTCACAGAGTTACACTTACGTTTCTTTGAGCAGTCGATCAACACATTCTTTGAGGAACCTGAGAAGTGATACTTTGCATCGCATTGAAGCCTACGCTGTTACAGGAAATATCTTCAATAAAAAAGGTGAAAGAATCTTTGTTACAAACTTCTTTGTGATATGTGAATTCATCTCACAGAGTAACAACTTAGTCATCATGAGGCAGTTTGCTCACAGTGTTTTCGTGGAATATGCAAATGATATTTTGGAGCACATTGAGGCCTACGGTGAAAACGGAAATCTCCTCAGATAATAACGAGAAAGAAGCTTTCTCAGAAGTTGCTTTCTGACGTGTGAATTCATAACACAGAGATTAACTTTTCCGTTCTTGCAGCAGGTTCCTAACACTGTTGTCGTGGATTCTGCCAAGTGATATTTGGGAGCCCAGTGAGGGCTATGGTGAAAAAGGAAATCTCCTCAGATAAAAACTGGAAGGAAGCGTTCTGAGAAACTGCATTTTGAGCTGTGAATACATCTCACAGAGTTACACTTTGCTTTTCATTGATCTGTTTGCTAACACTCTTTTCTTGAAATCTGCACTGGGATATTTCTTAGTGCAATGAAGCTGACAGAGACAAAGGAAATATCCTCAAATAAAAACTAGAAAGTCACTTTCTGAGAAACTTCTTAGTGACATGTGAATTCATCACACTGAGTTACAAGTTTGTCATCACGAAGCAGTTTGCTAACACTGTTGTCGTGGAATCTGCAAAGTGATATTTGGGAGTGCATGGAGGCCCATGGTGAAAACGGAAATTTCCTCGGATAAAATCTAGAAAGATTTCTGAGAGATTGCATTGTGATATCTGAATTCATCACAAAGGCATTCACCTTTCCCTTCTTGTAGCAGTTTGCTAACAGTGTTTTCGTGGAATCTGCAAAGTGATATTTGGGAGCACATTGAGGCCTATGGTGAAAATGGAAATAACCTCAGTTAATAACCAGAAAGAAGCATTCTCAGAAGTTGTTTTCTGATGTGTGAATTCATAATACACAGATTCACTTTTTCCTTCTTGCATCAGGTTATTAACACTGTAGTTGTGGATTCTGCCAAGTGATATTTGGGAGATCTTTGAGGGCTATGGTGAAAAAGCAAATATTGTCAGTGAAAAGAAGCGTTCTTAGAAACAGCCTTGTGACCTGTGGATGCAACTCACATAGTTACACTTTCCTTTTAATGGATCCGTTGCTAAGACACTTTTCTTACAATCTGCTTTGGGATATCTCTATGTGCAATGAAGCTGACGGTGAGAAAGGAAGTATCCTCAAGGAAAAACTAGAAAGTAGCTTTCTGAGAAACTTCTTTGTGACATGTGAATTCATCTCAATGAGTTACAACTTTGTCTTCATGAAGCAGTTTGCTAACGCTGTTGTCGTGGAATCTGCAAAGTGATATTTGGGAGCTCATTGAGGGCTATGGTGAAAAAGGAAATATCCTTCGAGAAAAACCGGAATGAAGCTTTCTGAGAAACTGCTTTGTGATGTGTGAATTCATTTCAAAGTGTTACACCACTCTTTCACGGAGGAGTCTGCTACCACTGACTTTGTGGAAACCCAGAAGTGATGTCTTGGATATCGTTGAATCCCATGGTGAATAATGAAACACCTTCAGATAAATCTGCAGAGAAGCCTTCTCAGAAACTTCTTTGTTGTTGGTGAATTCAGCTCACAGGGTTAGATGACAGTTTTCATTCAGGAGCTTGCTCACAGTGTTTTCACAGAAACTGCAATAAGACACATGGTGGTGCTCTGAGACCACAAATAACCTTAGCTAAAACAAGAAAGAAGCTTTCTGAGAAACTGCTCTGTGATGTGTGAATTCAGGTCACTGAGTTGCTCCTGTGTTTCGTGGAGCCTCTGGCTAGCCCTGTTTTTGTGGAATCTGAGAACTGATATTTAGGATCCCTTTGAAGACTATAGGTCCAAAGGAAATATCCTCCATTAACAATGAGAAAGAAGCCTTCTGAGAAACTTCAGTGTGATCTGTGAATTCATCTCACAGAGTTACACCTTTCTCCTCATGAAGCCATTCGCCAAGACTGTTCTTGTGGAATTTGCAAAGTGATATTTGGGAGCCCAGTGAGGGTTATGGAGAAAAAGGAAATCTCCTCAGATAAAAACTCGAGGGAAACATTCAGAGAAACAGCATTGTGACCTGTGAATACTACTAACAGAGTTACACTTTCCTTTTCATTGATCCTTTTGCTAACAATCTTTTCTTGAAATCTGCATTGGGATATTTCTTAGCACAATGATGCTGACAGTGACAAAGGAAATATCCTCAGATTAAAAACTAGAAAGTCGCATTCTGAGAAACTTCCTTGTGACGTATGAATTCATCTCACCGAGTTACAACTTTGTCTTCACGAAGCAGTTTGCTAACACTGTTGTCGTGGAATCTGCAAAGTGATATTTCGGAGCTCCTTGATGGCTATGGTGAAAAAGGAAATATACTCAGATAAAAACTGGAAAGAAGCATTCTGAGAAACTGCATTATGATGTGTGGATGCAACTCACAGAGTTACACTTTTGTCCTCAGAGATCAGTTTGCTAACACAGTTTTCTTGAAATCTGCAATTGGATGCTTCTGAGCGCAATGAGCCTTACAGTGAAAAAGTAAATATCCTCAGACAAAAACTAGAAAGAAGCTTTCCTAGAAACTTCTTTGTGATATGTCAATTCATCTTACAGAGTTACACTTATGTTTCATGGAGCAGTCGATCAACACTGTCTTTGAGGAACCTGAGAAGTGGATCACATTGAGACCTACGCTGTTACAGGAAATATCCTCAATTAAAAACGTGAAAGAAGCTTTGTGACAAACTTCTTTATGATATGTGAATTCATCTCACAGATTAACAATTTAGTTTTCATGAAGCAGTTTACTAACAGTGTTTTCGTGGAATCTGCAAAGTGATATTTGGGAGTGCATTGAGGCCTAGGGTGAAAACGGAAATATCCTCAGATAATAGCTAAAAAGAAGTTTTCTCAGAAGTTGCTTTCCGATGTGTGAATTCATAACACACAGATTCACTTTTCCCTTCTTTCACCAGGTTCCTAACACTGTTATTGTGGATTCTGGCAAGTGGTATTTGGTGGCTCATTGAGGACTATAGTGAAAAAGGAAATATCCTTAGATAAAAACTAGAAAGAAGCCTTCTGAGAAACTGCCTTGTGACAAGTGGATGCAACTCACAGAGTTACACTTTCCTTTTCATTATCCGTTGCTAAGACTCTTTTCTTGCAATCTGCATTGGGATATCTCTTAGCGCAATGAAGCTGACAGTGAGAAAGGAAATGTCCTCAGGGAAAAACTAGAAAGTAGCTTTCTGAGAAACTTCTTTGTGACATGTGAATTCATGTCACCTAGTTACAACTTCGTCTTCATGAAACAGTTTGCTAACACTGTTGTCATGGATTCTGCAAATTGATATTTGGGAGCTCATTGAGGGCTATGGTGAAAAAGAAAATATCCTCTGATAAAAACTGGAAAGAAGCGTTCTGTGAAACTGCCTTGTGACGTGTGAATGCAACACAGAGAGTTACACTTTCCTTTTCATTATCCGTTGCTAAGACTCTTTTCTTGCAATCTGATTTGGGATATCTGTTAGTGCAATGAAGCTGATGGTGAGAAAGGAAATATCTTCAAAGAAAAACTAGAAAGTAGCTTTCTGAGAAACTTCTTTGTGACACGTGAATTCATGTCACCTAGTTACAATTTTGTCTTCACAAAGCAGTTTGCTAACACTGTTGTCGTGGAATCTGCAAAGTAGTATTTGGGAGGTCATTGAGGGCTACGGGAAAAAGGAAATATCCTTCGAGAAAAATTGGAATGAAGCTTTCTGAGAAACTGCTTTGTGATGTGTGAATTCATTTCAAAGTGTTACACCACTGTTTCACGGAGGAGTCTGCTACCACTGATTTTGTGGAAGCTCAGAAGTGATGTCTTGGATATCGTTGAACCCCATGGTGAATAATGAAATATCTTCAGACAAATCTGCAGAGAAGCCTTCTCAGAAACTTCTCTGTTGTCAGTGCATTCAGCTAACAGGATTAGATGACTGTCTTCATTCGGAAGCTTCCTAACAGTGTTTTCACAGAAACTGCAATAAGACACACGGTGGCGCTTCGAGACCACAAATAACCTCAGCTCAAAGAAGAAAGAAGCTTTCTGAGAAACTACTCTGTGATGTGTGAATTCAACTCACTGAGTTATACCTGTGTTTTGTGGAGCCGTTGGCTAGCCCTGTTTTTGGGGAATCTGAGAAGTGATATTTCGGATCCCTTTGAAGACTATAGGGCCAAAGGAAATATCCTCCGTTAAAAATGAGAAAGAAGCTTTCTGAGAAACTTCAGTGTGATCTGTGAATTCATCTCACAGAGTTACACCTTTCTCCTCATGAAGCCATTTGCTGAGACACTTCTTGTGGAACTTGCAAAGTGATATTTGGGAGTCCAGTGAGGGTAATTGTGAAAAAGAAAATTTCCTCAGATAAAAACTGGTAGAAACTATCTGAGAAACTGCGTTGTGACCTGTGAATACAACTCACAGAGTTACACTTTCCTTTTCATTGATCCGTTTGCTAACACTCTTTTCTTGAAATCTGCATTGGGATAGTTCTTAGCGCAATGAAACAGACGGAGACAAAGGAACTATCCTCAAGTAAAAACTAGGAAGTCTCTATCTGAGAAACTTCTTTGTGATATGTGAATTCATCTCACCGAATTACAACTTTGTCTTCAGGAAGCAGTTTGCCAACACTGTTGTCGTGGAATCAGAAAAGTGATATTTGGGAGCACATGGAGGCCCATGGTGAAAACGGAAATATCCTCAAATAAAATCTAGAAAGAAGGTTTCTGAGAGATTGCATTGTGATTTTTGAATTCATCACAATGACGTTCACCTTTCCCTTCTTGTAGCAGTTTGCTCACAGTGTTTTCATGGAATCTGCAAAGTGATATTTCAGAGCGCATTGAGGCGTATGTTGAAAACGGAAATATCCTCAGATAATAACTAGAAAGAAGCTTTCTTACAAGTTGCTTTCTGATGTGTGAATTCATAACACAGAGATTCACTTTTCCGTTCTTGTAGCAGGTTCCTAACACTGTTGTCGTGGATTCTGCCAAGTGATATTTGGAAGCTCATTGAGGTCTATGGTGAAAAAGGAAATATCCTCAGATAAAAACTGAAAGAAGCATTCTGAGAAACTGCGTCATGACATGTGGATGCAACTCACAGAGTTACACGTTAATTTGCATTGATCCCTTTGCTAAGACTCTTTTCTTGAAATCTGCATTAGGATATCTCTTAGTGCAATGAAGCTGACATTAAGAAAGGAAATATCCTCAGAGAAAAACTAGAAAGTAGCTTTCTGAGAAAGTTCTTTGTGACAGGTGAATTCGTCTCACCGAGTTACAACTTTTTCTTCATGAAGCAGTTTGCTAACACTCTTTTCATGGAAACTGCAACGTAATATTTGGGGCCCATTGGGTCAAATGGTGTAAAAGGAAATATCCTCAGATAACAACTAGAGAGAAGCTTTATGAGAGATTGCTTTCTGGTGTGCGGCTTCATCACACAGAGTTCCGCCCTTCCCATCTTGGAACAGTGTGCTAACACGGGTGTCGTGGATTCTGCAATGTGATACTTGGGAGCTCATTGAGGGCTATGGTGAAAAAGAAAACATCCTCAGATAAAAACTGGAAAGAAGCCTTCTGAGAAACTGCATTGCGATGTGGGAATGCAACACACAGAGTTACACGTTTCTCTTCAGTGATCAGTTTGCTAACACAGTTTTCTTGAAATCTGCAATGGGATACTTCTTAACACAATGAAGCTTACAGTGACATAGGAAATATCCTCAGATGAAAACTAGAAAGAAGCTTTCTTAGAAACTTCTTGTTTGTGTATGAATTCATCTCACAGATTTACACTTATGTTTCGTGGAGCAGTCCGTTAACACTGTCTTTGAGGAATTTGAGAAGGGCTAATTTGGATCGAATTAAGGCCTACGCTGATAAAGGAAATATTCTCAGAGAAAAACTAGAAAGTAGCTTTATGAGGAACTTCTTTCTGACATGTGAATTCATCTCACCGAGTTACAACATTGTCTTCACGAAGCAGTTTGCTAACACTGTTGTTGTGGAAACTGCAAAGTGATATTTGAGAGCTCATTGGGGCCCATGGTGAAAAAGGAAATATCCTCAGATAATAACTAGAGAGAAGCTTTCTGAGAGATGGCTTTCTGATGTGTGACTTCTTCACACAGAATTCCACCTTTCCTTCTTGGAACAGTTTGCTAACACTGTTATCGTGGATTCTGCAAAGTGATATTTGGGAGCTCATTGAGGGCTATGGTGAAAAAGGAAATATCCTCAGGTAAAAACTGGAAAGAAGCCTTCTGAGAAACTGTTTTGCAATGTGTAAATGCAATTCACAGAGTTACACGTTTCTCTTCAGTGATCAGTTTGCTAACACAGTTTTCTTGAAGTCTGCAATGGGATACTTGTTAGCTCAAAGAAGCTTACAGTGGCATAGGAAATATCCTCAGATGAAAATTAGAAAGAAGCTTTCTTAGAAACTTCTTGGCAATGTGTGAATTCATCTCACCATGTTACACTTAAGTTTCCTGGAGCAGTCCATTAACACTGTCTTTGAGAGACCTGAGAAGGGCTACTTTGGATCGCATGTAGGACTATGCTGATAAAGGAAATACCATCAGTTAAAAACGTGAAAGAAGCTTTCTGAGAAACTTCTTTGTGATCTGTGAATTCACTTCACAGAGTTACAACTTAGTCCTCAGGAAGCAGTTTGACAACACTCTTTTCGTTGAATCTGCCAAGTGATATTTGGGAGCGCATTGCGGCCCATGGTGAAAAGGTAATATTGTCAGATAATAACTAGAGAGAAATTTTCTAAGAGTTTGCTATCTGATGTGCGATGTCATCACACAGTGTTCCGCCCTTCTCTTCTTGGAACAGTTTGCTATCTCTGTTGTCGTGGATTCTGCAAAGTGATATTTGAGAGCTCATTTAGGGCTATCGTGAAAAAGGAAATATCCTCAGATAAAAACTGGAAAGAAGAGTTCTGAGAAACTGCACTGTGATGTGTGAATGCAACTCACAGAGTTACACGTTTCTCTTCAGTGATCAGTTTGCTAACAGTTTACTTGAAATCTTCAATGGGTTACTTCTTAAAGCAAAGTAGCTTATGGTGACAAAGGAAATATCCTTAGATGGAAGCTAGAAAGAAGCTTTCATAGAAACTTCTTGGCGATGTGTGAATTCATCTCACCGAGTTACACTTATGTTTCATGGAGCAAACCGTTGACCATGTCTTTGAGGAAACTGAGAAGGGTTACTTTGCATCACATTGAGTCCTACGCTGATAAAGGAAATACCATCAGTCAAAAACGTGAGAGAAGCTTTCTGAGAAACTTCTTTGTGATCTGTGAATTCATCTCACAAAGTTACAACCTAGTCCTCAAGAAGCAGTTTGCTAACACTCTTTTTGTGGAATCTGCAAAGTGATATTTGGGAACAAATTGCGGCCCATGGTGAAAAAGGAACTATCCTCCCGTAATAACTATAGAGAAGTTTTCTGAGAGTTTGCTTTCTGATGTCCGATGTCATCACACAGAGTTCCACCCTTCCTTTCTTGGAACTGTTTGCTAACACTTTTGTCGTAAATTCTGCAAAGTAATATTTGGGAGCTCGTTTAGTGCTATGGTGAAAAAGGAAATATCCTCAGGTAAAAACTGGAAAGAAGCCTTCTGAGAAACTGCATTGTGATGTGTGAATGCAACTCACAGAGTTACATGTTTCTCTTCAGTGATCAGTTTGCTAACACAGTTTTCTTGAAATCTGCAATGGGTTACCTCTTAATGCTATGTAGCTTACAGTGACTAAGGAAATATCCTCAGATGAAAACTAGAAAGAAGCTTTCTTAGAAACTTCTTTGTGATGTGTGAATTCATCTCACCGAATTACACTTATGTTTCATGGAGCCGTCCGTTGACACTGTCTTTGAGGAACCTGAGAAGGGCTACTTTGGATCTCATTGAGGCCTATGCTAATAAAGGAAATACCATCAGTCAAAAACGTGAGAGAAGCTTTCTGAAAAACTTCTTTGTGATCTGTGAATTCATGTCACAAAGTTACAACTTAGTCCTCAAGAAGCAGTTTGCTAACACTCTTTTCGTGGAATCTGCAAAGTGATATTTGGGAACAAATTGCGACCCATGGTGAAAAAGGAACTATCCTCAGATAATTACTAGAGAGTAGCTTTCTGAGGGATTGCTTTCTGATGTGCAAATTCATCACACAGAATTCCACCCTTCCCTTCTTGGAACAGTTTGCTAACACGGGTGTTGTGGATTCTGCAAAGTGATACTTGGGAGCTGATTGAGGGCTATGGTGAAAAAGGAAATATCCTCAGACAGAAACTGGAAAGAAGCCTTCTGAGAAACTGCATTGCGATGTGTGAATGCAACTCACAGAGTTACACGTTTCTCTTCAGTGATCAGTTTGCTAACACAGTTTCCTTGAAATCTGCAGTGGGATAGTTCTTAGTGCAATGAAGCTTATGGTGACAAAGGAAATATCCTCATATGAAAACTAGAAAGAAGCTATCTTAGAAACTTCTTGGTGATGTGTGAATTCATCTCACAGAGATACACTTATGTTTCGTGGAGCAGTCCATTAACACTGTCTTTCAGGAACCTGAGAAGGGCTACTTTGGATCGCATTGAGGCCTTTGCTGATAAAGGCAGTATCATCAGTTACAAACGTGAAAGAAGCTTTCTGAGAATCTTCTTTGTGATTTTTGAATTCATCTCACAGAGTTCCAACTTAATCCTCAGGAAGCAGTTTGCTAACACTCTTTTTGTGGAATCTGCAATGTGATATTTGGGAGCCCATTGGGTCCCATGGTGAAAAAGGAAATATCCTCAGATAATAACTAGAGAGAAGCTTTCTGAGAGATTGCTTTCTAATGTGTGACTTCATGACACAGAGTTCCAACCTTCCGTTTTGGAACAGTTTTCTACACTTTTGTCGTGGATTCTGCCAAGTGATATTTGGGAGATCTGAAACTGCTCTGTGTCACGTGAATTCTCCTCACACATTTAAGCTACTCTTTTCATTGAGCAGTGTTACTGCTCAATGTTACATTGAGTGTAACATTCAGTGTTACATTGAGCAGGTAAACACTGTTATTGTTTAGTCTGTGATGGGATAGTCACGAGCGCTTTGAGGCTTATGGTGAGAAAGAAACCTGCTTGAGATAGAAACTGGAGACAAGTTTTCTGAGCAGCTGCTTTGTGATGTTTGCATTCCACTCACAGAAATATACCTTTCTTCCCCTAGATGATTCCGGAATCCCTTTTGGAGAAAAGTCTACCAGGAGATATTCTGTAGTATAGTGACGAACATAGTGAAAATGGAAATATCCTCAGACAAAAATTGGAAATAAGATTTCTGTGAAACTATTTCTGAAGGCTCCGTTCTGTTCCATTGGTCTATATCTCTGTTTTGGTACCAGTACCATGCTGTTTTGGTTACTGTAGCCTTGTAGTATAGTTTGAAGTCAGGTAGCGTGATGCCTCCGGCTTTGTCCTTTTGACTTAGGATTGTCTTGGCAATACGGGCTCTTTTTTGGTTCCATATGAACTTTAAAGCAGTTTTTTCCAATTCGGTGAAGAAACTCATTGGTAGCTTGATGGGGATGGCATTGAATCTATAAATTACCTTGGGCAGTATGGCCATTTTCACAATATTGATTCTGCCTATCCATGAGCATGGTATGTTCTTCCATTTGTTTGTGTCCTCTTTGATTTCACTGAGCAGTGGTTTGTAGTTCTCCTTGAAGAGGTCCTTTACATCCCTTGTAAGTTGGATTCCTAGGTATTTTATTCTCTTTGAAGCAATTGTGAATGGAAGTTCATTCCTGATTTGGCTCTCTGCTTGTCTGTTACTGGTGTATAAGAATGCTTGTGATTTTTGCACATTAATTTTGTATCCTGAGACTTTGCTGAAGTTGCTTATCAGCTTAAGAAGATTTTGGGCTGAGACGATGGGGTTTTCTAAATACACAATCATGTCATCTGCAAACAGGGACAATTTGACTTCTTCTTTTCCTAACTGAATACCCTTGATTTCTTTCTCTTGCCTGATTGCCCTAGCCAGAACTTCCAACACTATGTTGAATAGGAGTGGTGAGAGAGGGCATCCCTGTCTTGTGCCAGTTTTCAAAGGGAACTTTTCCAGTTTTTGCCCATTCAGTATGATATTAGCTGTGGGTTTGTCATAAATAGCTCTTA
>NC_045435.1:127743726-127755029 GCF_002776525.5 Piliocolobus tephrosceles | reverse complement strand
TTTGAGGATTCTGTGAAGAGATAGTAAGTGGCAACCAGAGGCCTGTGTCGAGCAAGGAAATGTCTCCCATCGAAAATTGGAGAGAAAATTTCTGCGCAACCCTTTTCTGATGTTTGTATTCATCTCATAGCATTAAATCATTTTTGAATTGAGCAGTTTGAAATCACTGTTTCTCTGGAATCTGAGAAAGCACATTTAGAAATGCTCTTAAGAATATCCTGAAGAAGAAATAACCTCAGAGAGAAACCAGAAGGAAGCTTTCTGTGAAACTGCTCTGTGTCACATGAATTCTCCACACACAGTTAAGCTTGTCTTTTCATTGTGCTGTACCATAACACTGTTTTTGTTTAGTCTGCGAGGGGATATTCTGGAGAACTTTGAGGCTTACGGTGAGAAAGAAAACGCCTTCAGATAGAAAATGGAGAGAAGCTTTCTGAGGAGCTGCTTTATGATGCGTGCATTCCACTCACATAAATATAGCTTTCTTCTCCTAGAGGATTCCGGAATCCCTTGTGAAGAAAAAGCTACCAAGAGATATTCGGGAGTACAGTGACAACAATGGTCAAAAAGGAAATATCCTCAGACAAACCTGGAAAGAAGATTTCTGTGAAACTGCTTAGTGTTAGATATATTTATTCGTCTTACATAGTTAAAATTTTAATTATATAAGTTTGTTTGGAAACTCCATCATGCACAGATCCGAGAAGGGACACTTAGGAGCACATCAGGCCTAAAGTGAAAGAGGAGATATCTTCAGATAAAAACGGGATAGAATCTTTCTGAGAAACAAATGTGTGATGTATGCACTCCACTCAGGGAGTTATACCTCTTTTCTCACGATGCAGTGTTTGAAAACTGTTCCTGTGAAACTGAAACAGGGATATTTCAGAACGCATTGAGGACTATGGCGAATAGTGAAATATACTGAAATAAAATCGAGGAAGAAGAGTTCCAACAATCTGCTCTCTGGTATGTGCATTGACTTCACAGAGTTAATGCTTACTATATGTTGCCCAGTTTCAAAACTCTGTCTTTGAAGAATCTCTGAAGGGATATTTAGTGATGCCTGGAGGCTTGTGGTGAGCGAGGAAATGCCTTCTGATGTAACCTGCACAGAAACGTTCTGAGCAACTGCTTTGCCATCTGTTTATTCATCTCAAAGAGTTAAACCATTCTTTGGATTGAGCAGCTTGAATTTACTGTTTTTGTGGAATCTGAGGAAGGACATTTGGGAACAATCCTTAGAATATGGACATAGAAATATCCTCAGGTAAAATCCAGAGGGAAGCTTTCCGTGAAACTGCTCTGTGTCGTCTTAATTCCTCTCACTCAGGTAAGCCTCTCTATTCTTTGAGCAGTTTCCCTAGCCCTGTGTATGTTTCGCGTGTGATGGGATACTCGGGAGTACCTTGAGGCTAACGGAATCTTTCCGTGCAACTCTTTTGTGATGTTTGCATTCATCTTTTTACTTTTTACTATGTCTTTCCATTGAGCAGGTTTCTACCCCGTGTATGTTCAGCACATGACGGGATACTCGGGAGTACCTTGAGGCTAATGGTGAAAAAGGAAATATGTTCAGACCGAAACTGGAGAGAAGCTTTCCGAGGAACTGCTTTGTGATGTGTGCATTCCACTCAGATTGTTATACCTCTCTTCTCATACAGCGTTGGGGAAACCCTTTTGGAGAAACTGGTGCCAAGTGATATTCGGGAGCATGTTGATGCCAATGATGAAAAGGGAAATAGTCTCAGACAAAACCTGGAAAGAAGCTTTCCAGGAAACCACTCTGTGATATGTGTAATTATCTCACATAGATAAAGCTTTCTTTACATTACGCAGCTTGGAAACTGTCATGGACGGATCCACAAAGGGACTTTCAGGAGCACATTCTGGACTATGGTGAAAAAGGAAATATCTTCAGAAAGAAACTGGAAAGAAGCTTTCTGTGAATCTGGTTTGTGCTATGTTTAATCATCTCACATAGCTGAAGCTTTCTTTACATTTCACAGCTTGGAACCTCCCTTGTGGATGTATCCACGATGGGATATTTGGGATCACATTTGGGCCTACGGTGAAATAGGAATTATAGTCAGATAAAAAGTGGAGAGAGGCTTTCTGGGAAACTGCTTGATGATGTGTGCATTCCACTCTGGCAGCTATAACTTTCTTCTCGTAAGGCACTGTTGGAAATCTGTTCCTGTAAAATGAAAAGAGTGATATTCAGAGCACATTGAAGACTGTGGCAAAAAGTCAAATGTCACCCAATAAAAAACAGAAAGAAGCACTAGAAAAAGCTGCTCTCTGACATGTCCATTCTTTTCACAGGGTTAAAGCTTCCTCTACATTCCCCAGTTTGAAAGTTGGTGTTTGAAGTTCCTGTGAAGGGATAGTAAGTGGCCACCAGAATCCTGTGTCAAGCAAGGAAATGTGTTCCATTGAAAATCAGAGAGAATCTTTCCGTACAACTCTTTTGTGATGTTTGTATTCCTCTGATAGCGTTATATGATCCTTTGGATTGAGCAGTTTGAAATCACTGTTTCTGTGGAATCTGAGAAAGGACATCTGGAAACGCTCTTTAGAATATCCTGAAAAAGAAATAACCTCAGAGTGAAACCAGAAGGAAGCTTTCTGTGAAACTGCTCTGTGTCACGTGAATTCTGCTCACACAGTTAAGCTACTCCTTCATTGAGCAGTACTATAACACTGTTTTTGTTTAGTCTGTGAAGGGATATTCAGGAGAGCTTTGAGGCTTACGGTGAGAAAGGAAACTTCTTCAGATAGAAACTGGAGAGAAGCATTCTGAGGAGCTGCTTCGTGAAGTGTGCATTCCACTCTCAGAAATATACCTTTCCTCTCCTAGAGGATTCCAGAATCCCTTTTGGGGAAAGAACTACCAAAAGACATTCGGGAATATAGGGAGGCCTACGATGAAAAAGGAAATATCTCAGACAGAAACTGAAAAGAAGATTTCTGTGAAACTGCTTTGTGTTAAGTATATTTATTCTTCTTGCATAGTGAAAAGTTTTCTTATATTACGCTGTTTGGAAACTCAGTCATGCACGGATCAGTGAAGGGACATTCGGGAGTACATTCAGCCCTATGTTGAAAGAGGAGATATCTTCAGATAACAACTGGATAGAAGCTTTCTGAGAAACTAGTTTGTGATGTATGCATTCCACCAAGGGAGTTACACCTCTTTTCTCACAAGGCAGTGTTTGAAACCTGTTCCCGTGGAAACAGAAATATGATAATTCAGAATGAATTGAGGACTATGGCAAATACTGAAATATACTGAAAAAAAATTGAGGAAGAAGCGTTCCAAGAATCTGATCTCTGATATGCGCATTCACTTCACAGAGTTAATGCTTACTCTATGTTGCCCAGTTTTGAAACTCTGTCTTTGAAAAATCTGTGAAGGGATATTTAGCAACGCCCGGAGGCTTGTGGTGAGGGAGGAAACATCTTCTGATGATACCTGCAGAGAAAAGTTCTGAATAACTGCTTTGCGATGCGTGCATTTGTCTCATAGAGTTAAATCATTCTTTGGATTAAGCAGCTTGAAATCACTGTTTTTGTGGAATCTGAGGAAGGACATTTGGGAACGATCCTTAGAATATGGAGAAGAAATATCCTAGGTATACTACAGAGTGAAGTATTCTGTGAAATTGCTCTGTGTCGTCTTAATTCCTTTGAGTCAGATAAGCCTCCCTTTTCATTGAGAAATTTTCAAGCCCTGTGTATGTTTACCGTGTGATGGGATATTCGGGAGCACTTTGAGGCTAAAGGTGAAAAAGTAAATATGTTCAGACTGAAACTGGAGAGAAGCTTTCCGTGAAACTGCTTTGTGACGTGTGCATTCCACTCACAGTGTTATACCTCTCTTCTCTTACAGCATCGGGGAAACCCTTTTGGAGGAAGAGATTCCAAGTGATATTCGAGAGCATGTTGATGCCGATGGTAAAAAGGGAAATAGCCTCAGACAAAAACTGGAAAGAAACATTCTAGGATACTACTCTGTGATATGTGTAATCATCTCACATAGATAAAGCTTTCTTTACATTATACAGCTTGGAAACTGTCATGGATGGATCCACAAAGAGACTTTCGGGAGCACATTCTGCACTATGGTGAAAAAGGAAATATCTTCAGATAAAAACTGGAAAGAAGCTTTCTGTGAATGTGCTTTTTGCTATGTTCATTCATCTCACATAGATGAAGCTTTCTTTACATTACACAGCTTGGGAACTCCCTTGTGGTTGGATCTGCGAAGGCATATTTGGGATTACTTTTGGGTCTATGGTGAATTAGGAAATATAGTAAGATAAAAACTGGAGAGAAACTTTCTGAGAAACTGCTTGGTTGTGTGTGCATTCCACTCAGGGAGTTTCAACTTTCTTCTCATAAGGCACAGTTTTAGCACTGTTCCTGTAAAACCAAAAGAGTGACATTCAGAGCACATTGAAGACTATGGCAAAAAGTGAAATGTCGTCCACTAAAAAACGGAAAGAAGCACTCGAAGAAACTGCTCTCTGACATGTCCATTCTTTTCACAGGGTTAAATCTTACTCTACATTTCCCAGTTTGAAAGTCGGTCTCAGAGGGCTCTGCGAAGGGATAGTAAGTGGCGACCAGAGGCCTCTGTGAGGCAAAAAAGTCTTCCATCGAAAATCGGAGAGGAACTTTCTGCACAACTGTTTTGTGATCTTGGTCGTCATCTCATAGAGTGAAATCATTCTTTGGATTGAGCAGTTTGAAATCACTGCTTCTGTGGAATCTGAGGAAGGACATTTGGAAATGCTCTTTAGAATATCTTGAAAAAAAACTAACCTCAGAGAGAAACCAGAAGGAAGCTTTATATGAAACTGCTCTGTGTCACGTGATTTCCACTCACACAGTTAAGCTTCTCTTTTCATTCAGTTGCATCATAAGACTCTTTTTCTTTAGTCTGCTAAGGGATAGTATGGAGGACTCTGAGGCTTAGGGTGAGAAAGGAAACCTCTTCAGATAGAAACTGGAGATAAGCTTTCTGAGGAGCTGCTTTGTGACGCGTGCATTCCACTCACAGAAATATACCTTTCTTCTCCTAGAGGATTCCGGAATTTCTTTTGGAGGAAAAGCTACCAAGAGAAATTCGGGAGTATAGTGATGACTATGGTGAAAAAGGAAAGATCCTCAGACAAAAACTGGAAAGAAGATTTGTGTGAAACTGCCTTGTGTTAGATATATTTATTCATCTCGCATAGTTAAACGTTAAGTATATTACGCAGTTAGGAAACTCCGTCATGCACTGATCCACAAAAGGACATTCAGGAGCCCATTCAGGCCTACAGTGAAAGAGGAGATTTCTTCCGATAAAAACTGGATAGAAGCTTTCGGACAAACTACTTTGTGATGTATGCATTCCACTTAGGAAGTTTTACCTCTTTTCTAACAAGGCAGTGTTTGAACACTGTTCCTGTTAAACCAAAAAAGTGACAATTCAGAACACATTGAAGACTATGGCAAATCGTGAAAAATACTGAAATAAAATCGAGGAAGAAGCGTTCCAAGAATCTGCTCTCTGATACATACATTCACTTCACAGAGTTAATGCTTACCCCATGTTTCCCAGTTTCGAAACTCTGTCTTTGAAGAATCTCTGAAGGGATATTTAGTGACGCCCAGAGGCTGGTGGTGAGCGAGAAAACGCCTTCCAAAGAAACCTACAGAGAAACGTTCTGAGCAACTGCTTTGTGATGTGTGTATTCGTCTCACAGATTTAAACCATTCTTCGGATTCAGCAGCTTGAAATCACTGTTTTTGTGGAATCTGAGGAGAGGACATTTGGGGACGATCATAGGAATATGGAGTAAGAAATATTCTCAGGTAAAATCCAGAATGAAGCTTTCTGTGAAACTCCTCTGTGTCGTCTTAATTCCTCTCACTCAGATAAGCCTCTCTTTTCATTGAGCAGTTTTCTAGCCCTGGGTATGCTTGGTGTGTGATGGGATATTCGGGAGCACTTTGAGGCTAATGGTGAAAAAGGAAATATGTTCAGACCGAAACTGGAGAGAAGCTTTCCGAGGAACTCCTTTGTGACATGTGCATTCCAGTGATAGTTTTATACCTCTCTTCCGATACAGAGTCCGGGAAACCCTTTTGAATTAACAGGTCCCAGGTGATATTCGGGAGCATGTTGATGCCAATGGAGAAAAGGGAAATAGCCTCAGACAAAAACTGGAAAAAACTTTCTAGGAAACTACTCAGTAATACATGTAATCATCTCACATAGATAAAGCTTATTTTACATTATGCAGCTTGGAAACTGTCATGCACGGATCCAGAAGGAACCTTCGGGAGCACATTCAGGACTAGGGTGAAAAAGGAAATACCTTCAGATAATAACTGGAAATAAGCTTTCTGTGAATCTGCTTGTTGCTGTATTTATTCATCTCACACAGATGAAGCTTCCTTTACATTACGCAGGTTGGAAATTTCCTCGTGGATGCATTCATGAAGCGATATTTGGGATTGCATTTGGGCCTATGGTGAAATAGGAAATATCATCATATAAAAACTGGAAAGTAGCTTTCTGAGAAACTGCTTGGTGATGTGTGCATTCCACTCAGGGAGTTATAAATTTCTTCTCATAAGGCATAGTTTGAACACTGTTTTTTTAAAACCAAAAGAGTGATATTTGGAGCACATGGAAGACTCTCGCAAAAAGTGAAATGTTGTACAAAAAAAAAAAAAAAAAACAGAAAGAAGCACTGGAAGAAACTGCTCTCTGACAGGTCCATTCTTTTCACAGGTTAAAGCTTACTCTACACTTGCCAGATTCAAAGCCGTTCTTTGGGGGTTCTGGGAAGGAATGGTAAGTGGCAACTGGAGGTCTGTGTGAGGCAAGGAACTGTTTTCCAACGAAAACTGGAGAGAAGCTTTCTGTGCAACTCTTTTGTGATGTTTGTATTCATCTCATATAGTTAAATCATTCTTTGGATTGAGCAGCTTGAAATCACTGTTTCTGTGGACTCTGGGAAAGGACATTTGGAAATGCTCTTTAGAATATACTGAAAAAGAAATAACCTAAGAGAGAAACCAGAAGGAAGCTTTCTGTGAAACTGCTCGGTGTTACGTGAATTCGGCTCACACAGTTAAGCTTCTATTTTCATTGAGCTGTATCATTATACTCTTAATATTTAGGGTGCGAAGGGATATTCTGGATGGCTTTGAGGCTTATGGTGAGAAAGGAAACGTCTTCAGATAGAAACTGCAGAGAAGCATTCTGTGGATATGCTTTGTGACATGTGCATTCCACTCACAGAAATATAGCTTTCTTCTCCTAAAGAATTCCAGAATCGCTTTTGGAAAAAGACTACCAAGAGATATTGGGGTAAAGCGATGACTGAGGTTAAAAAATATATATATCCTGAGACAAACCTGGAAAGAAGATTTCTGTGAAACTGCTTTGTGTTAGATATATTTATTCATCTCGCATAGGTAAAACTTTAATTATATTACGCAGTTTGGAAACTCCATCATGCACAGAGCCGCGAAGGGACATTCGGGTGCACATTCGGGCCTGCAGTGAAAGAGGAGATATCTTCAGATAAAAACTGGAGAGAAGCTTTCTGAGAAACTACTTTGTGATGTTTGCATTGCACTCAGGGAGTTATACCTCTTTTCTCCAAGGCAGTGTTTGAATACTGTTACTTTGAAACTGAAAATGTGATATTTCAGAACACATTGAGGCCTATGGCGAATAGGGCAATATACTGAAATAAAATCGAGGAAGAAGCGTTCCAAGAATCTGCTCTCTTCTATGTGTATTCAATTCACAGAGTTAATGCTTACTCTATGTTGCCCTGTTTTGAAACTCTGTCTTTGAAGAATCTGTGCAGGAGTCTGCTCTCTGATCTGTTCCTTCACTTCACAGGGTTAATGCTTACTCTATGTTGCCCTGTTTCGAAATTCTGTCTTTGAAGAATCTGGGAAGGGATATTTAGTAACCCTCGGAGGCTTGTGGTGAGCGAGGAAACGTTTTCTAATGAAACCTGCAGAAAAACGTTCTGAGCAACTGCTTTGTGATGTTTGTATTCATCTCATAGAGTTAAACCATACTTTGGATTGAGCAGCGTCAAATCACTGTTTTTGTGGAATCTGAGTAAGGTCATTTCGGAATGATACTTAGAATATGGAGAAAGAAATATCCGGAGGTATAATCCAGAAGGAAGTTTTCTGTGAAACTGCTCTGTGTTCTCTTAATTCCTCTCCCTCAGATAAGCCTCTCTTTTCATTGAGCAGTTTTCTAGCCCTTTGTATGCTTAGCATGTGATGGGATATTCGGAAGCACTTTGAGGCTAACGGTGATAAAAGAAATATATTCAGACGGGAACAGGAGAGAAGCTTTCGGAGGAACTGCTTTGTGATGTGTGCATTCCTCTCACTGTGTTACACCTCTCTTCTCATAGAGCGTCACGGAAACCCTTTTGGAGAAACAGGTACCAAGTGACATTCTGGAGCATGTTGTTGCCGATGGTGAATGGGGAAATAGCCACAGACAAAAACTGGAAAGAAGCTTTCTAGGAAACTACTCTGTGATATGTGTAATCATCTCACATAGATAAAGGTTTCTTTACATTACGAAGTTGGAAACTGTCATGGATGAATCCACGAAGGACTTTCTGGAGCACATTCAGAATGATGGTGAAAAAGGAATTATCTTCAGATAAAAACTTGAAAGAAGCTTTCTGTGAATCTGCTTTTTGCTGTGTTTATTCATCTCACATAGATGAAGCTTACTTTACATTATGCAGCTTGGAAATTCCCTCGTGGATGGATTCGCAAAGGGACATTTGCGATCACCTTTGGCCTATGGTGCAATAGGAAATATAGGCATATAAAAACTGGAAAGTAGCTTTCTGAGAAACTGCTTGGTGATGTGTGCATTCCACTCAGGGAGTTATA
Organism: Piliocolobus tephrosceles; assembly: GCF_002776525.5. Taxonomy (NCBI): domain Eukaryota; kingdom Metazoa; phylum Chordata; class Mammalia; order Primates; family Cercopithecidae; genus Piliocolobus; species Piliocolobus tephrosceles. The sequence goes on along the minus strand of NC_045435.1, from coordinate 127,746,083 downwards.
ACATTCTTCTCATAAGGCACAGTTTGAACACCGTTTTTGTGAAACCAAAAGTGTGATAATCGGAGCACATTGAAGATGATGGCAAAAAGTGAAGTGTGGTCAAGGAAAAACAGAAAGAAGCACTCCAAGAAACTATTCTCTGTCATGTCCATTCTTTAGAATGGGATAAAGCATCCTCTTCATTTCCCAATTTGAAAGTCAGTCTTTGAGGTTTCTGCGAAGGGATAGTAAGTGGCAACCTGAGGCCTGTGTTGAGCAAGGAAATGTCTTCCATGGAAAATTGGAGAGAAGCTTTCTCTGCAAATATTTCTAATGTTTGTATCCATCTATTAGAGTTAAATCATTCTTTGGACTGAGCAGTTTGAAATCACTATTTCTGTGGACTCTGAGAAAGCACATTTGGAAATGCTCCTTAGAATATCCTGAAAGACAAATAACCTCAGAGAGAAACCAGAAGGAAGCTTTCCGTCTAACTACTCTGTGTCACGTGAATTCTGCTCACACAGTGAATCTTCTATTTTCATTGAGCTGTATCGTAACACTGTTTATGATTAGTCTGAGAAGGGATATTCAGGAGCGCTTTGAGGCTTACGATGAGAAAGGAAACGTCTTCAGATAGAAACTGGAGAGAAGCTTTCAGAGGAGCTGCTTTGTGACGAGTGCATTCCTCTCACAGAAATATACCTTTCTTCTCCTATAGGATTCCGGAATCCCTGTTGGAGAAAGAGCTACCAAGAGACCTTCGGAAGTACAGGGAGGGCTATGGTGAAAAAAAAATCATCAGACAAATAATGGAAAGAAGATTTCTGTGAAGCTGCTTTGTGTTAGATATATTTATTAATCTCAGATAGTTAAAACTTCAATTATATTACGAAGTTTGGAAACTACGTCATGGAAGGATCAGCGAAGGAACATTCGCGAGCACATTTAGGCCTACGGTAAAAGAGTAGATATCTTCATATAAAAATGAATAGAAGCTTTCTGAGAAACTACTTTCTGATGTATGCATTCCACTCAGGGAGTTATACTTCTTTTCTCACAAGGCAGCGTTTGAATACTGTTCCTGTGAAACCGAAAAAGTGTTATTTCGGAGTGCATTGAGGAATATGGCAAATAGTGAAATATACTGAAATTCAAACGAGGAGGAAGCGTTCCAGGAATCTGCTCTCTGATATGTGCATTCACTTCATAGAATTAATGTTGCCCGGTTTCAAAACTCTGTCTTCAAAGAATCGGTGAAGGGATATTTAGTGATGCCCGGACACTTCTGGTGAACAAGGAAACGTCTTTCGATGAATCCTGCAGAGAAACTTTCTGAGCAACTGCTTTGTGATGGGTGTATTCATATCCTAGAGGTAAACCATTCTTAGGATTGAGCAGCTTGAAATCACTTTTTTTGTGTAGTCTCAGGAAGGACATTCGGGAATGATCCTTATATTTTGGAGAAAGAAATATTCTGAGGAAAAATCCATCAGCAAGCTTTCTGTGAAACTGCTCTGTGTCATCTTAATTCCCCTCACTCAGTTAAGTCTCTTTTTTATTGAGCAGTTTTCTAACCCTGTGTATGTTTAGCATGTGATGGAATATTCGAGAGCACTTTGAGGCTGATGGTAAAAAAGGAAACATTTTCAGAGTGAAACCGGAGAGAAGTTTTCGGAGAAAATTCTTTGTGACGTGTGCATTCTGGTCACCCTGTTATACCTCTCATCTCATATAGCGTCAGGGAAAACCTTTTGGACAAACAGGTACCAACTGATATTGGGGAGCATGTTGATGCTGAAGGTGAAAAGGGAAATGGCCTCAGACAAAAATTGGAAGGATGCTTTCTAGGAAACTACTCTGTGATATGTGTAATCATCTCACATAGATAAAGCTTTCTTTACATTACACAGTTTGGAAATTCTCACGGATGGATCCACGAAGGGACCTTCAGGAGCACATTGATGACTATGGTGAAAAAGGAAATATCTTCAGATAAAAACTGGAAAGAAGCTTTCTGTGAATCTGCTTTTTGCAAGGTTTATTCATCTCAGATAGATGAAGCTTTCTTTACATTACACAGCTTGGAAACTCCCTCGTGGATGGGTCCGCGAAGGGATATTTGGGATCACATTCAGGCCTATGGTGAAATAGGAAATATAGTCAGACAAAAACTGGAAATAAGCTTTCTGTGAATCTGCTTTTTGCAATGTTTATTCATCTCAGATAGATGAAGCTTTCTTTACATTACACAGCTTGGAAACTCCCTCGTGGATGGGTCCGCGAAGGGATATTTTGGATCACATTCAGGCCTATGGTGAAATAGGAAATACAGTCAGACAAAAACTGGAGAGAAGCTTTCTGTGAATCTGCTAGGT
>NC_045435.1:127693804-127743626 GCF_002776525.5 Piliocolobus tephrosceles | reverse complement strand
GAAGCTTTCTGTGAATCTGCTAGGTGATGCGAGCATTTTCATCGGGAGTTCTTTCTTCTCTTAAGGCACAGTTTAAACACTCTTCCTGTATCACCAAAACAGTGATATTCAGAGCACATGGCAGACTATGGCAAAAATGAAATGTCAATTAATGCAAAAGAGAAAGAAGTACTCGAAGAAACTGCTCTCTGACATGTCCATTCTTTTCACAGGGTTAAAGCTTGCTCTACATTTCCCAGTATGAACGTCAGTCTTTGAGGCTTCTGCGAAGGGATAGTAAGTGGTGACCGGAGGACTGCATGAGGCAAGGAAATGTCTTCCATCAAAAATCGGAGAGAAGCTTTCTGCACAACTCTTTTGTGATGTATGTATTCATCTCATGGAGTTAAATCATTCTTTAGATTGAGCAGTTTGAAATCACTGTTTTTGTGGAATCTGAGAAAGGACATTTGGAAACGCTTTTTAGAACATCTGGAAAAAGAAATAACCTCAGAGAGAAAGCAGAAAGAAGCTTTCTGTGAAAATGTTCTGTGTCAAGTGAATTCCGCTCACACAGTTAAGTTTCTCTTTTCATTGAGCTGTATCATAACACTTTTTTTGTTTATTCTGTGAAAGGATATTCTGGAGGGCTTTGAGGTTTACGGTGAGAAAGAAAACATCTTCAGATAGAAACTGGAGAGAAGCTTTCTGAGGAGCTGCTTTGTGACCTGTGCATTCCACTCACAGAAATATACCTTTCTTCTCCTTGAGGGTTCCGGAATCCCTTTTGGGGAAAAAGCTACCAAGAGATATTCGGGAGTATAGTGACAAATATGGTGAAAAAGGAAATATCCTCAGACAAAACCTGGAAAGAAGATTTCTGAGAAACTGCTTTGTGTTAGATGTATTTATTCGTCTCACATAGCTAAAACTTTAATTATATTACGCAGTTTGGAAACTCCATCATGCACAGATCCACAAAGGGATGTTCGGGAGCCCATTCAGACCTATGGTGAAAGAGGAGATATCTTCAGATAAAAACTGGATAGAAGCTTTCTGAGAAACTAATTTGTGATCTATGCATTCCACTCAGGGAGTTATACCTCTTTTCTCACAAGGCACTGTTTGAACACTGTTCCAGTGAAACCAAAAAAGTGATATTTCAGAACGCATTCAGGACTATGGTGAATAGTGCAATATACTGAAATAAAATAGAGGAAGAAGCATTCCAAGAATCTGCTCTCCGATATGAGCATTCACTTCACAGAGTTAATGCTTACTCTATGTTGCCCAGTTTCGAAACTCTGTCTTTGAAGAATCTGTGCAGTAATCTGCTCTCTGATTTGTTCATTCACTTCACAGGGTTAATGCTTACTTATGGTGCCCAGTTTCGAAACTCTGTCTTTGAAGGATATGTGAAGGGGTATTTTGTCAAGCCCGGAGGCTTGTGGTGGGCCAGGACACGTTTTCTGATGAAACCTGCAGAGAAACGTTCTGAGCCACTGCTTTGCAATGTGTGTATACGTCTCATAGTGTTAAAGCACTCTTTTGTTTGAGCAGCTTGAAATCACTGTTTTTGTGGAATCTGAGTAAGGACATTTCAGAATGATCCTTAGAATATGGAGAAAAAATTATCCTCAGGTAAAATCCAGAAAGAAGTTTTCTGTGAAACTGCTCTGTGTCGTCTTAATTTCTCTCCGTCAGATAAGCCTTGTTTTTCATTGAGCAGTTTTCTAACCCTTTGCAAATTTAGCATCTGATGGGATATTCGGAAGCACTTTGAGGCTAATGGTGAAAAAGGAAATATGTTCAGACCGGAACTGAAGAGAAGCTTTCGGAGGAACTGCTTTGGACGTGTGCATTCCACTCACAGTGTTACTCCTCTCTTCTCATACAGCATCAGGGAAACCCTTTTGGAGAAACAGGTACCGAGTGATATTCGGGAGCATGTAGATTTTGAAGGTGAAAAGGGAAATAGTGTCAGACAAAAACTGGGAGGATGCTTTCTAGGAAACTACTCTGTGACATGTGTAATCATCTCACATAGATAAAGCTTTCTTTACATTACGCAACTTGGAAATTCTCATGGACGAATCCACCAACGGACCTTCCTGAGCACATTCGGGAGTATGGTGAAAAAGAAAATATCATAAGATAAAAACTGGAAAGAAGTTTCCTGTGAATCTGCTTTTTGCTATGCTTTTTCATCTCACATAGATGAAGCTTTCTTTACGTTACTCAGCTTGGATACTCCCTTGTGGATGGATCCATGAAGGTATATTTGGGATCATTGTGTCTATGGCGAAATAGGAAATATGGTCTTCTAAGCAACTGCTTTGGAATGTGCGCATTCCAGTCACCGTGTTATACCTCTCTTCTCATACAGCATTAGGGAGACCCTTTTGGAGAAACAGATACGAAGTGGCATTCGGTAGCGTGTTGATGCCGATGGTGAAAAGGGAAAGAGCCTCAGACAAAAACTGGAAAAAAGCTTTCTAGGAAACGACTCTGTGATATCTGTAATCATCTCACATACATAAAGCTTTGTTTAAATTACGCAGCTTGGAAACTGTCATGGACGGTTCCACAAAGGGCCGTTCGAGAGCACATTCTGAACTCTGGGGAAAAAGGAAATATCTTCAGATAAAAACTGGAAAGAAGCTTTCTACTAAACTGCCTTTTGCTATGTTTATTCCTCTCACATAGATGAAGCTTTCTTCACAATACGCAGCTTGGATACTTCCTCGTGGATGGATCCACGAAGGGATATTTGGGATCACATTCAGGCCTATGGTAAAATAGGAAATATAGTCAGATAAAAACTGGAGAGAAGCTTTCTGAGAAACCGCTTGGTGATGTGTGCATTGCACTCAGGGAGTTATAACTTTCTTCTCATAAGGCACAGTTTGAACACTGTTCCTGTAAAACCAAAAGAGTGATATTCGGAGCACATTGAAGATTATGGCAGAAGGTGGAATGTCGTGCATTAAAAAACAGAAAGAAGCACTCGAAGAAACTGCTCTCTGACATGTCCATTCTTTTCACAGGGTTAAAGCTTACTCTACATTTCCCAGTTTGAAAGTCAGTCTTTGAGGCTTCCGCGAAGGGATCATAAGTGGCGACTGGAGGCCTGGGTGAGGCAAGGAAATGTTTTTCATTGAAAATGGGAGAGAAGCTTTCTGCACAACCATTTTGTGATGGTTGTATTCATCTCATAGAGTTAAATCATTTTTTTAGATAGAGCAATTTGAAATCACTGTTTCTGTGGAATCTGAGAAACAACATTAGCAAACGTTCTTTAGAATATCCTGAAAAAGAAATAACCTCAGATAGAAACCAGAAGGAAACTTTCTGTGAAACTGCTCTGTTTCACGTGAATTCTGCTCACACAGTTAAGGTTCTCTTTTCATTGAGCAGTATCATAACACTGTTTTTGTTCAGTCTGCGAAGGGATATTCTGGAGCCCTTTGAACAGTACAGTGACAAAGGAAACGTCTTTAGATAGAAACTGGAGAGAAGCTTTCTGAGGAGCTGCTTTGTGACATGTGCATTCCACTCACAGAAATATACCTTTCTTCTCCCAGAGGATTTCGGAATCCCTTTTGGAGAAAAAAAAGCTACCAAGAGACATTCAGGAGTAGAGGGACAGCTATTGTGAAAAAGGAAATATCCTCAGACAAAAAGTGGAAAGAAGTATTCTGTGAAACTGCTTTGTGTTACATATATATATATTCATCTCGCAGAGTTAAAACTTCTCAGATATTACACAGTATGGAAACTTCATCATACACGGAACCGTGAAGGGACATTCAAGAGCATATTAAGGCCTACGGTGAAAGAGAAGATATCTTCAGATAAAAACCGGATAGAAGCTTTCTGAGAAACTATTTTTTGATGTATGCATTCCACTTATGGAGTTATACCTCTTTTCTCACAATTCAGTGTCTGTACACTGTCCCTGTGATACCAAAACAGTGATATTTTGGAGCTCATTGAGGACTCTGGCGAATAGTGAAGTATACTGAAATGAAATCGAGGAAGAAACATTCCAAGTGTTTCCTCTCTAATGTGTGCATTCAATTCACAGAGTTAATGCTTACTCTATGTTGCCCAGTTTCGAAACTCTGTCTTTGAAGGATCTGTGAAGGGATATTCAGTGACACCCAGAGGCTTGTGGTGAGCAAGGGAACATCTTCCGATGAAACCTGCAGAGAAACGCTCTCAGCAACTGCTTTTCAATGTGTGTATTCGCCTCATAGAGTTAAACAATTCTTTGGATTGAGCAGCTTGAAATCACTGTTTTTGTGGCATCTGAGTAAGGATATTAGGGAAGGATTTTTAGAATATGGAGAAAGAAATATCCTCAGGTAAAATCCAGAGGAATCGTTCTGTGAAACTGCTCCGTGTTGTCTTAATTTTTCTCGCTCATGTAAGCCTCTCTTTTCATTGAGCAGTTTCGTAACCCTGTGTATGTTTGGTTTGTGATGGGATATCCGTGAGCACCTTAAGGCTTGCGGTTTAAAAGGAAATATGTTGAGACCGAAAATAGAGAGAAGCTTTCCAAAGAATTGCTTCGTGACGAGTGCTTTCCACTCACATTGTTATACCTCTGTTCTCATACAGAATCGGTGAAACACATTTGGAGAAACAGGTACCAAGTGATATTCGGGTGCATGTTGTTGCCGATGATGAAAAGGAAAATAGCTTCAGAAAAAAACTGGGAAGAAGCTTTCTAGGAAACTACTCTGTAATATGTGTAATCACCTCACATTGATAAAGATTTCTTTACATTACACAGCATGGAAACTGTCATGGACGTATCCTGGAAGGGACCTTCAGGAGCACATTCAGAATGATGGTGAAAAAGGAATTATCTTCAGATAAAAACTGGAAAGAAGTTTTCTGTGAATCTGCTTCTTGCTATGTTTATTCATTTCACAAAGATGAAGCTTCCTTTACATTAAGCAGGTGGGAAAGTCCCTCGTGAATTGATCACCAAGGGATATTTGGGATCACATTTGGGCCTATGGTGAAAAAGGAATTACAGTCAGATATAAACTGGAGAGAAGCTTTCTGAGAAACTGTTTGGTGACGAATGCATTCCACTCAGGATGTTATTATTTTGTTCTCATAAGGCACCATTTTAACACTGTCCCTGTAAAACCAAAAGAGTTATATTCGGCGCACATTGAAGACTTTTGCAAAAAGTGAAATGTTGTCCAATAAAAAACAGAAGGAAGCACTCAAAGAAACTGCTCTGTGACATATCCATTCTTTTCACAGCATTAAACCTTACTCTCCATTTCACAGTTTGAAAGTCGGTCTTTGAGGGTTCTGCGAAGGGATATCATGTGGAAACCGGATGCTTGTGTCGAGCAAGAAAATGTCTTCCATCGAAAATTGGAGAGACACTTTCTGTGCAACATTATTGTGATGTTTGTATGCATCTCAGAGAGTTAAACCATCCTTTGATTTGAGTAGTTTGAAATCACTATTTCTGTGGAATCTGAGAAAGGACATTTGGAAATGCTCTTTATAATATCCTGGAAAAGAAATAACCTCAGAGAGAAACCAGAAAGAAGCTTTCTGTGAAACTGCTCTGTGTCACGTAAATTCTGAATGTGCTCCTGAAGGTCCCTTCCAGATAGAAGCTGGAGAGAAGCTTTCTGATGAGCTGCTTTGTGACTTTGCTTTTCACTCACAGAAATATACCTTTCTTCTCATAAAGAATTCCGGAATCCCTTTTGGAGAAAAAGTTATGAAGAGACATTCCAGAGTAAAGGGACGGATATGGTGAAAAAGGAGATATCCTCAGACAATAACTTGAAAGATTTCTGTGAAACTGCTTTGTATTAGGTATAATTTTTCATCTCGCATAGTTAAAATTTTTCTCAATTACGCAGTTTGGAAACTCCTTCATGCACGGATCCACGAAGAGACGTAAGGGAGCACATTCACGCCTACAGAGAAAGGGCAGATATCTTCAGATTAAAACTGGATAGAAGCTTTCTGAGAAACTACTTTGTGATGTGTGTATTCCACTCAGGGAGTTATACCTCTTTTCTCACACAGCAGCATTTGAACACTGTTCCTGTGAAAACGAAAAAGTGATATTTTGGTACGCATTGAGGAAGTATGTCGAATAGTGAAATATACTGAAATAAAATCGAGGAACAAGCATTCCAAGAATTTGCTCTCTGACCTGTGCATTCACTTCAAAGAGTTAATGCTTACTCCATGTTGCCCAGTTTCGAAAATGTGTCTTCGAAGGATCTGTGAAGGGATATTTAATGACGTCCGGAGGCTTGTGGTGAGCAAGGAAACGTCTTCCGATGGAAACTGCAGAGAAACCTTCTGAGTAACTGCTTTGCGATATCTGTATTGGTCTCATAGGGTTAAACTGTTCTTTGGATTGAGCATCTTGAAATCACTGTTTTTGTGAAATCTGATGGAGGACATTTGATAACAATCGTTAGAACTAGAACAGAAAGAAAGAAATATCCTCAGGTAAAATCCAGAAGGAAGCTTTCTGTGAAACTGCTCTGGGTCACCTTAATTCCTCTCACTCAGTTAAGCCTCTCTTTTCATTTAGCAGTTTTCTAACCCTGTGTATGTTTAGCTTGTGATGGGATATTCAGGTGCACTTTGAGGCTTGCAGTGAAAAAAGAAATGTATTCAGACCGAAAATGGAGAGAAGGTTTCCGAGGAACGGCTTTGTGACGTGTGCATTCCACTCACAGTGGTATACCTCTCTTCTCATACATGGTCAGTGAAACCCTTTTGGAGAAACAGGTTCCAAGTGATATTTGGGAGCATGTTGATGCCAATTGTGAAAAGGGAAATAGCCTCAGACAAAAACTGGAAGGAAGCTTTCTAGGAAACTACTCTGTGATATGTGTCATCATCTCACATAGATAAATCTTTCTTTACATTACTCAGCTTGACACTGTCATGGATGGATCCATGAAGGGACCTTCGGGAGCACATTCAAGACTATGATGAAAAAGGAAATATCTTCAGATAAAAGCTGGAAAGAAGCCTTCTGTGAATCTCCTTTTTGCTATGTTTTTTCATTTCACTTAGATGAAGATTACTTTACATTGCAGAGCTTGGAAATGTGTCGTGGATGGATCTGCGAAGGAATATTTGGGATCACATTCGGGCTTATGGTGAAATAGGAAATACAGTCAGATAAAATCTGGAGAGAAGCTTTCTGAGAAACTGCTTGGTGATGTGTGCATTCCACTCAGGGAGGTATAACTTTCTTCTCATAAGGCACAGTATGAACACTATTCCTGTAAAACCAAAAGAGTGATATTCAGAGCACTTTGAAGACTATGGCAAAAAGGGAAATATTGTCCATTAAAATACAGAAAGAAGCACTCGAAGAAACTGCTCTCTGACATGCCCATTCTTTTCACAGGGTTAAAGCTTCCTTTACATTTTCCAGTTTGAAAGTCGGTCTTTGAGGGTTCTGCAAAGGGTTAGTGGCAACCTGAGGCCAGTGTCGAGCAAGGAAATGTCTTCCATCGAATACTGGAGAGAGTCTTTCTCTACAACTCTTTTGTGATGTTCATATTCATCCCATAGAGTTAAATCATTCTTTGGATTGAGCAATTTGAAATCACTGTGACTGTCGAATCTGAGAAAGGACATTTGGAAATGCTCTTTTGAATATCCTGGAATAGAAATAACCTCAGAGGGAAACCAGAAGGAAGTTTCTGTGAAACTGCTCTGTGTCATGTAAACTCCGCTCACACAGGTAAGCTCTCTTTTCATAGAGGAGTATCATAATACTGTTTTTGTTTAGTCTACGAAGGGATATTCTGAAGTGTTTTGAGGCTTACGGAGAGAAAGGAAATGTATTTAAATAGAAACTGGATAGAAACATTCTGAGGAGCTGCTTTGTGACGTGTGCATTCCACCCACAGAAATATACCTTTCTTCTTATAGAGGATTCCAGAATCCCTTTTGGAGAAAAAGCTACCATGACACATGCGGGAGTATAGGGACGGCTATGGTGAAAAAGGAAATATCCTTAGAAAAAAACTGGAAAGAAGCTTTGGGGGAAACTGCTTTGCCTTAGGTAAATTTATTCATCTCGCATAGTTAAAACTTTTCTTATATTACGCAGTTTGGAAACTCCGTCATGCACGGATCTGCGAAGGGACATTCTGGAACACATTCAGGCTTATGGTGAAAGAGGAGATATCTTCAGATAAAAACTGCATAGAAGCTTTCTGAGAAAATACTTTGTGATGTATTTATTCCACTCAGGGAGTTATATTTCTTTTCTCACAACCAGTGTTTGAACACTGTTCTTGTGAAAACGAAAAAGTGATATTTCGGAAGGCATTGAGGACTATGGCGAATAGTGAAATATGCTGGAATAAAATCGAGGAAGATGCGTTCCAAGAACTGCTCTCTGATATATGCATTCACTTCACAGAGTTAATGCTTACTCTTTGTTGACCAGTTTCGAAACTCTGTCTTTGAAGAATCTGTGAAGGGATATTTAGTGACGCCCGGAGGCTTATGGAGGGGAAGGAAACGTCCTCCAATGAAACCTGCAGAGAAACTTTCTGAGCAACTGCTTTGTGATGTGTGTATTCGTCTCATAGAGTTAAACCATTCTTTGGATTCTGCAGGTTGAAATCACTGTATTTGTGAATCTGAGGAAGGACGTTTTGGAACGATCCTTAGCATATGGGGAAAGAAATATCCTGAGGTAAAATCCAGAAGGAAGTTTCTGTGAAACTGCTGTGTGTCGTTTAACTCATCACACTCAGTTAACCCTCTCTTTTCAATGAGCAGTTTTCTAACCCTGTGTAGGTTTAGCATGTGATGGGATAGTTGGGAGCACTTTGATGCTTACAGTGAAAAAGGAAATATGTTCAGACGGAAACTGGACTAAAGCTTTCTGAGGAACTGCTTTGTGACATGTGTATTCCACACACAGTGCTATACCTCTCTTCCCATACAGCGTCAGGGAAACCTTTTTGGAGAAAGTTGCCAAGTGATATTCGGGAGCATGTTGATGGCGATGGTGAAAAGGGAAATAGCCTCAGACAAAAACTGGAAAGAAGCTTTCTAGAAAACTACTCTGTGATATATGTAATCATCTCACATAGATAAAACTTTCTTTACATTGCGCATCTTGGAAGCTGTCATGGACTGTCCGGAGCCATGAGGCCTGGAATTAGCCAACCTCTGTTGCTTGATCTCCACAAAGTGGAGACAAGATGGCACATTTCCGGGTTCTTCATTACAAAGCTTTCCCGCTCGCACCTAAACTTTCCCACGCGGCTAAACCTTTCCCACGCACGCCCAAACCTTTCCCATGTGCGCTCAAACTTTTCCCGAGCGTGCAAACTTTTTCACACCCAGGAAGATATGCAGCCTACGGCGCAGGTGCAATCCCACACCTGGGAAAATTAAAAACCCACGGCGCATGCACGATTGTAATTTGAGAAAACCCGGACCCTGGTCACCGCCCTGGCCCAACTTCTTCCTCTGTCAGCCTATATAAGGCATTCCACTGCCACCATTAAACGAGACTTGATCAGACTATTTGTCTTGTCTCCATTTCTCGTGTTTTTCTTGTCTCCTCCATTCCCACTCCCCCTTCCAGGGTCTGTTCAACTGTCCTGCAGGTCCGGACACTTGGCGCCCGCACAGGGACCTCGACATGGGGGAAAAAGTGAGGAAGAAGGCACTAAAGTTGGCCGAAAGTAAAAGTGGAAGAAATTCCTCTGGAAGTCGTGGGAGCCTTCCACGTTGGAACCAGAGGTGTGTAATAGTGTCTGATTATGGGACAAGAATTAAGCCAACATCAAATTTATGTAGGGCAATTGAAAGAGGCTTTAAAAGCACGAGTAGTAAAGGTTAAAAGTAATGATTTGTTTAAATTTTTTGATTTTGTAAAAGATACCACCCCTTGGTTTCCACAAGAGGAAACCATTGACATAAAGAGATGGCGTAGGGTGGGAGACTGTTTTCAAGATTATTATTGTACTCTTGGAACAGAAAAGGTTCTGATAACAGCCTTTTCTTATTGGAATCTGATCAAAGATATAATAGATAAAAGGGAAAAAAAAGACCCTGAGGTAATGGAAGTGGTTACTCAGACTGAGGAAATATGAAGAGGCAGCTCCCAAACCGACCTCGAAAGATCCATACCTAACAAAGAATTAGACCTTATATTGCTACAAAGCGACGAGGAAGAGACTGGGTTCCCCTCAATAACAAATATAGAGACATCAAATAAGGAAAGGGCAAAAAAATACCCAGTTTTACCTACAACTAATGAAAGCAAAAGTAAAAATAACCTTAAGCTTTCAAAAGTAAACTGGGATAATTTAGAGGAAGGGGCAGCAAAATATCATAATTCTGACCGGCCACAAATTCTTACTTATCCCCCTCCCCATATTAAGGCTTCTGCCCCCACAGTTATGGCAGTAATAGAACCAAAAGAGGAGCTTAGAGAAAAGATTGCACAACTTAAAGAGCAAATAAAGCTCGAAGAACTACATCAGTCTTTAATCACTAGATTGCAGAAATTAAGGACAGGAAGTGAGAGCGTTCAATAGCCTCAAGGAAGAGAGAAACACTCTCACCCTCAGAGACCCAGACAGCATGTCCCAAAAGGAAGGTCGTTTGGTAGTAGGGATAGGGAAGATTCCTCTCCTCGAGACGTTTTTTCAGTAACTGAAACTACAGATGCACAGGGCCGAGTCTGGAGACACCACAATGGGTTTGAATTTACTGTAATAAAAGAAAAAAAAACGTTGTCTCGCAATACGGAGCTACTGCCCCGTACACCCTGGCCATAGACGAATCTGTGGACAAAAATTGGCTCACTCCCATAGATTGGAATACCTTAGTTAGATCAGTTCTTTCGGGAGGCGACCATCTGATTTGGAAGTCAGAATTTTATGAAAATTGTAGAGATACGGCCAAGAGAAACCAACAAGCCAGAAATGGTTGGGATTTTGATATGCTAACTGGCTCGGGTAATTACACAGAAACCGATGCTCAGATGCAGTACGATCCCGGACTGTTTTCTCAAATCCAATCAGCGGCTACAAAAGCCTGGTGAAAACTGCCTGTTAAGGGGGATCCAGGAGCCTCGCTCATGGGGTTCAAACAGGGGCCTGATGAGCCTTTTGCAGACTATGTACATAGACTTTTAACCACGGCCAGCAGAATATTTGGAAATGCCATGGCAGGGGTGGATTGTGTAAAAGCGCTAGCTTACAAAAACGCTAACCCGGCTTGTCAGGCAGCTATCAGACCTTATAGAAAGAAAACAGACTTAACGGGCTACATCCGCCTCTGTTCAGACATAGGGCCCTTGTATCAACAGGGCTTGGCTATGGCTGCTGCCTTTAGTGGACAAACCATAAAAGACTCCCTCGCTAGTAAAAATAAGAATAGTAAGGGGTGCTTCAAGTGTGGAAAAATGGGACACTTCGCTAGGGTTTGTAAGGGAGAGCTAGCTAAGACCTTAGAGGCAAAAGCTCCAGGCCTCTGCCCTAGGTGTAAAAGAGGAAAACATTGGGCCAACGAATGTAAATCTAAACTTGACAATCAAGGAAATCCCCTAACACCTCAACAGGGAAACTGATTGAGGGGCCAGCCACAGGCCCCGAAACAAGCTTATGGGGCAGTCACTTTTGTACCAACCAACCACAATCCATTTCACGGCTTAGTAGAGCAACCCCAGGAAGCGCAGGATTGGACCTCTGTTCCTCCTCCCACACAGTATTAACCCCTGAAATGGGACCCCAAGCCTTAAGTACTAGGGTATATGTGCCCCTACTCTCAAACTTGTTTGGATTAATCCTAGGAAGAGGCAGTGCCACTATAAGAGGCTTAAAGGTCTTTCCAGGAATAGTTGATAGTGATTATATAGGAGAAATCAAAATCATGGGCAAGGTTATTGACAACATAATTATCATTCCTCAAGGGGATAGAATAGTGCAGTTACTCCTGTTACCATTGCTAAAAACAGCTAATAAAGTCCAATCGCCCCTAAGGGGAAAGGGAGGATTTGGATCCTCAGACATCCACTGGATACAGTCCATTACTAATCAAAAACCCTCTCTCACCTTATGGCTAGACAGAAAGTTATTTACAGGACTGATAGGCACAGGGGCCAATGTAACAATTATCAAACAACAAGATTGGCCCACCAGTTGGCCCACTTCAAAGACCTTAAGAAATTTACGAGGAATCGGGCAAAGTAATAACCCTAGACAAAGTTCCAAATACTTCACCTGGAGAGATCAAGAAAGTAATTCCGGTCTCATTAAACCATTTGTTATCCCTGATTTGCCTGTTAACCTTTGGGGTAGAGATCTTCTCTCCCAAATGAGGGTCATGATGTGTAGTCCAAATGATATAGTCACTGCACAAATGTTGGCTCAGGGCTACCACCCTTGGAAAGGGTTAGGAAAAAGAGAAGATGGCATTTTTCAGCCAATCCCAGCCACAGGAAAATTAGATAAAAGGGGGCTTGGAAATTTTTAACCGTGGCCATTGACATGCCTGCACCCCAAAAAAGTGCTGACCCAATCACTTGGAAGTCAGATGAACCCGTTTGGGTTGATCAATGGCCACTAACCAATGAGAAGCTTGCCACTGCCCAACAGTTAGTGCAGGAACAATTGGAGGCACGACACATTACAGAAAGCAACTCTCCTTGGAACACCCCCATATTCGTCATAAAATAGAAATCTGGAAATTGGAGACTCTTACAAGATTTGAGAGCAGTAAATGCTACTATGGTTCTTATGGGCGCCTTACAGCCAGGGCTACCTTCTCCAGTTGCAATCCCTCAAAGATATTTTAAAATTATCATAGACCTTACAGATTGCTTTTTTACAATTCCCATTCATCCTACTGACCAAAAAAGATTCGCCTTTAGCTTACCATCTATAAATTTTAAAGAACTAATGAAGCGATACCAATGGAAAGTGTTACCTCAAGGTATGGCCAACAGTCCCACCTTGTGTCAAAAATATGTGGCTACAGCCATACACTCAGTTAGAGAGACATGGAAACAAATATACGTTATACATTACATGGATGATATCCTATTAGCAGGAAAAATGGGAGAACAAGTTTTACAGTGCTTTGCTCAACTCAAACAAAAACTAATCACAGCAGGGTTACAAATAGCTCCAGAAAGAATACAACTACAAAACCCTTACACATATTTAGGTTTTCAAATAAATGGACCTAAAATTACTAATCAAAAGGCAGTTATCCGTAAAGATAAGTTACAAAACCTCAATGATTTCCAAAAGCTCCTTGGAGGCATAAATTGGCTTCGACCCTACTAAAATCCCAAAACCCGACTTAAAACCTTTATTCGACACCCTGAGAGGTGACCCCAACACTAAGTCCCTTAGGTCATTATCAAAAGAAGCTCTTTTATCACTTAATAGGGTAGAGACGGCCATTGCTGAACAATTTGTTACTAACATAGACTATTGAAAGTCATTAACCTTTAGTCTTTAACACAACACTGACACCTACTGGTTTATTCTGGCAAAATAACCCTATTATGTGTGTCCATTTGCCTTCATCTCCCAAAAAGGTATTACTCCCCTATTACAATGCCATAGCAGATTTAATCATCTTAGGTAGAGAAAATAGCAAAAAATATTTTGGAATTGAACCCTCTACGATCATACAACCTTAATCTAAGCCACAAATCCATTGGTTGATGCAAAACACTGAAACGTGGCCGATTGCTTGAGCCTCTTATGCTGTTAACTTAGATAACCATTACCCGCCAAATAAGCGTATCCAATTTTGTAAACTACATGCTTTTTTCTTCCCTCATGTCATCAGTAAAACACCTTTAGACAATGCCTTATTAGTATTCACTGACAGGTCATCCACAGGAACTGCTGCATATACCTTTGCTGACAACATTGTTAAATTCAAAACCAGCCATACCTCAGCTCAATTAGTAGAATTACAAGCCATAATTGCAGTTTTAACAGCCTTCCCCTGTCAAGCACTCAATATTTATACAGATAGCGCCTATTTAGTTCACTCTGTACCCCTCTTAGGGACCGTAGCACAAATCAAACATGTGTCAGACACAGCCAAGTTATTTTTACAATGCCAACAATTAATACATGACAGATCAACTCCCTTCTTTCTTGGACACATTAAGCTCATTCAGGATTACCAGGACCTCGATCCCAGGGCAACCAACTGGCTGATATGGCAACCAAGATGGTAGCCATAGCTACAAATACAAACCTAGTCCAAGCACAGGCTACTCATGCCTTACACCATCTTAATGCTCAAACTTTGAGACTGATG
Source organism: Piliocolobus tephrosceles (assembly GCF_002776525.5). NCBI lineage: Eukaryota > Metazoa > Chordata > Mammalia > Primates > Cercopithecidae > Piliocolobus > Piliocolobus tephrosceles. The sequence goes on along the minus strand of NC_045435.1, from coordinate 127,729,304 downwards.
TTTAAAATAACTAGAGAACAAGCAAGACAAACAGTTAAACAATGTCAGACCTGTATAACATACCTGCCAGTCCCTCACTTAAGAATTAACCCAAGAGGACTAGTTCCCAACATGATCTGGCAAATGGATGTCACCCATTATTCAGAATTCGGTAATTTAAAATACATCCATGTATGTATAGATACATTTAGTGGATTTATACTAGCCACCTTACAAACAGGAGAAGCTACCAAACATGTCATAGCTCATTTACTACACTGTTTTTCCATAGTTGGAAAGCCTAAACACCTGAAAACAGACAATGGTCCTGGCAATACATCCAAAGCCTTTCAAGACTTCTGTCTTAAATTACAAATAAAACACATTATTGGAATTCCATATAACCCTCAAGGACAAGGAATAGTTGAAAGAGCACACCCATCCTTAAAAACCACCATTGACAAAATAAAAAACGGAGAATGGTACCCTACTAAGGGCACCCCTAGAAATATCCTAATCACACACTTTTCATTTTAATTTTTTTAAAATTTGGATAAGCTGAACAGATCAGCAGCCGATCGATTTTGGCATTCCGAGTCCAAAAAACAATTTGCCATGGTTAAATGGAACGACCCCTTAGACAAAACATGGCGTGGTCCAGACCTAGTGTTAATCTGGGGAAGAGGCTCAGTTTGTGTTTGTTCTCAAACTCATGATGCAGCCAGATGGCTACCAGAGTGCCTGGTAAAACAGGTACCTAACAATAACCAATCCAGGGAGTAATTTTCTCCCTGAGAGTACTCTTTTCCTCTATTGCAGAGATGAACTTCAACTACAAGCCCCTCTGGACCATGGTGCTGATTTGCCAAGCACTCCAGGTATATACTAGCTTTGATAATCCCCATGAGGCCCCTAAATATATACGACAATGATACGGTAAGCCCTTTGATTTTTTGGGGGGATATGTGATCTCCCTTCCAAATATGTACATCTCAGCTGTGTCCTGCTCCACTTACACAATATACCTGTCTAGTGACTCTCCTAAGTGGAGGTGTGTGCCAACCTCAAGAATATTTAGCGGAAGGGATACCACAACCTGCCCTTGTGACACATTTGAGACTGCTCTGTATAGATCCTGCTACACTACTTATCTAGAATGTACCTCTGGCCGTAAAACATACTATACTGCTATCTTAACAAGATCTAGAACCCCCACTATAGGGGCCAGTAGTGTCCCTACAGTTGTAGGAAATACCAATAACCTTATATCAGCTGGCAGTACTGGAATTCTAGGACAGCCTGTCTGTTGGAATATTCGCCCCCCTCTTCAAAGGTCCCTGTACCTGGAAATTCACTATCACCCCTTGGCCTTGCCCAAAGCCCGAGGGAAAGAGAAAATTGATGCCCAGACCTTTGACCTCCTCACTGCTGCTCATATCCTGCTTAGCAATGCCATCTCTAGTCTAGCTAATGACTGCTGGCTGTGTCTGCAATCAGGAGATCCAGTTCCTCTTGCCATACCCAGCAATGACTTAAATTATACATCCAATACCCTTTGCACCATAATTCCTCCCCTTAAAGTACAGCCTTTAGAATTTCCTAGTTCCTCTTGCATCTACTCCCTTCCCCTTAATAACACTTAAGACCTTGATGTAGGATTCAATAAGTTCAATAATTACTCCACCATAGGAAATATTTCCCAATCGTTGTGTGCCCCAGACAGCTCAGTTTTTATATGTGGCAATAATAGGGCTTTTACTTATTTACCTACTAACTGGACAGGACGCTGTGTCTTAGCCACACTTTTGCCAGACATAGACATTATCCCTGGAGATGAACCTGTACCTATCCCAGCTATAGATCACTTTTTAGGAAGAAACAAAAGGGCAATACAATTTATCCCCTTACCTGTAGGATTAAGCATAACTACTGCCGTAATAACTGGGACTACCAGTCTAGGGGTTTCTGTCACTCAATACATCAAATTGTCTTGCCAATTGATCGCAGATATGCAGGCAATCTCAAGTACTATACAGGATTCACAAGATCAGGTAGATTCTCTGGCAGAAGTAATGCTCCAAAATAGAAGAGGCCTAGATTTACTAACTGGAGAGCAGGGAGGCATCTGCTTGGCTTTACAGGAGAAGTGCTGTTTCTATGCCAACAAACCTGGGATCGTAAGAGATAAAATCAGGCATCTACAAGAAGACCTAGAAAAACGACGAAAATAAATAACTGATAACCCGTTTTGGACTGGGTTCCACGGACTCCTTCCCTACCTTATGCCATTCCTGAGCCCCCTGCTTTGCCTATTGCTCTTACTCTCTGTAGGACCTTTAGTCTTCAATAAGCTCATGACATTCATTAAGCAGCAAGTCGAGGCTATCCAAGCGAAACCTATACAGGTCCATTATCATTGCCTAGAAAAAGAAGATCACAGTGGTTCATACTCCCACCCATTATGACCACCTTGCCGATGCACTGAACTGGACAGCCAATGATGGGTAAGAGAGTACCATCTCTCACTAACCTAAGACATGAGGGCCGTCATAAGCTACTGCCTAATCCCATGATGGGTACCAGTGATGAGATGCATTACTCCAACCTAAGACAGGCGCAGTTCCCGAGGGATAATCTTCTAGCCACTATTATATATAAAAAAGGGGGACCTGTCCGGAGCCATGAGGCCCGGAATTAGCTGACCTCTGTTGCTTGATCTCCGCAAAGCAGAGACAAGATGGCACATTTCCGGGTTCTTCATTACAAACATTTCTCACACGTGCCTAAACCTTTCCTGCATGCGACCAAACCTTTCCTGTGTGCGCCGAAACCTTTCCCGCACGCACAAACTTTTTCACGCCTAGGAATATACGCAGCCTACGGAGCAGGCACGATCCCACGCCCGGGAAAATTACAAACCCACAGCTCATGCACGATTGTAATTTGAGAAAACCCGGCCCCTGTCACCGTCCTGGCCCAACCTCTTCCTCTGCCAGCCTATATAAGGCTTTGCACTGCCACCATTAAAAGAGACTTGATCAGACTATTTGTCTTGTCTCCATTTCTCATGTTTTCTTGCTTCCTCCATTCCCACTCCCACTTCCAGGGTCTGTTCAACTGTCCTGGAGGTCAGGAAAATGGACTGATCCATGAAGGGACCTTTGGGAGCAAGGAAGGGATATTGAGAGACGCCCGGAGGCTTGTGGTGAGCGAGGAAACGTCTTCTGATGAAACCTGCAGAGAAACGTTCTGAGCAACTGCTTTGCAATGTGTGTATTCGTCGCCTAAAGTTAAACCATTCTTTGTATTGAGCAGCTTCAAATCACTGTTTTTGTGGAATCTGAGGAAGGACATTTGGGAACGATCCTTAGAATATGGAGAAAGAAATATCCTCACGTAATATCCAGAAGGAAACTTTCTGTGAAACTTCTCTGTTTCATCTTAATTCCTCTCACTCTGTTAAGCCTCTCATTTCATTGTGCAGTTTTCTAGCCCTGCTTATGTTTACCGTGTGATGGGATATTCGGGAGCACTTTGAGGTCAACAGTGAAAAAGGAAACATGTTCCGACCGAAACGGGAGAGAAGCTTTCGAGGAACTCCTTTGTGATGTGTGCATTCTAGTCACAGTGTTATACTTCTCTTCTCATACAGCGTCGGGGAAACCCTTTTGGGGAAACAGGTACCAGGTGACTTTTGGGAGAATGTGGATGCCGAAGGTGAATAGAGAAATAGCCTCAGACAAAAACTGGAAAGAAGCTTTCTAGGAAAATACTCTATGATATATGTAATCATCTCACATAGATAAAGCTTTCTTTACATTACGCAGCTTGGAAACAGTCATGCATGAATCCATGAAGGGACCTTCAGGAGCACATTCTGGACTATGGTGACAAAGAAAATATCTTCAGATAAAAAGTGGAAAGAAGCTTTCTGTGAATCCGCTTTTTGCTATGTTTATTCATCTTACATAGGTGAAGCTTTATTTACATTACACAGCTTGGAAAATACCTCATGGATGGATCTGCGAAGGGATATTTCGGATCACATTCGGGCCTACATTGAAATAGGCTATATAGTCAGATAAAAACTGGAGAGAAGCTTTCGGAGAAACTGCTTGGTGATTTGTGCATTCCACTCAGGGAGTTTTAACTTTCTTCTCATAAGGCACAGTTTGAACACTGTTCCTCTAAAGCCAAGAGAGTGACATTTGGAGCTCATTGAAGACTATGCCAAAAAGTGAAATGTCGTCCAATAAAAAGCAGAAAGAAGCACTCGAAGAAACTGTTCTCTGACATGTCCATTCTTTTCACAGGGTTAAAACTTACTCCACATTTTCCAGTTTGAAAATCGGTCTTTGAAGTTTGTGCAAAAACATACCATGTGGCATCCGGAGGTCTGTGTGAAGCAAGGAATTGTCATAAATCGAAAATTGGAGAGTAGCTTTCTTCACAACTCTTTTGTGATGTTTGCATTTATCTCATAGCAGTAAATCATTCTTTGGATTGAGCAATTTGAAATCATGGTTTCTGTGGAATCTGAGAAAGGACATTTGGAAATGCTCTTTAGAATATTCTGAAAAAGAAATAACCTCAGAGGGAAACCAGAAGGAACCTTTCCGTGAAACTGCTGTGTGTCACGTGAATTCCACTCACACAGTTAAGCTTCTCTTTTCATTGAGCTGTATAATAACACTGTTTTTGTTTAGTGTGTGAAGGGATATTCTGGAGGGTTTTGAGGCTTACGGTGAGAAAGGAAACATCTTCATATAGAAACTGGAGAGAAGCTTTCTGAGGAGCTGCTTTGTGACCTGTGCATTCCACTCACAGAAATATACCTTTCTTCTCCTAGAGGATTCCTTAATCCCTTTTGGAAAAAAAGCTACCAAGAGATGTTCTGGAGTATAGTGACGACAATGGTGAACAAGAAAATATCCTCAGACAAAAAATGGAAAGAAGATTCCTATGAAACTGCTTTGTGTTAGATATATTTATTCGTCTCACATAGTTGAAACTTTAATTATATTACGCAGTTTGGAAACTCAGTCATTCACAGATCAGTGAAGGGACATTTGGGAGCACTTTCAGGCCTACGGTGAATGAGGAGATATCTTCTAAAATAAAATCGAGGAGGAAAGACAGGTACATCACAAAGTAGCTTCTCAGAAATCTTCTATCCAGCTTTTATCTGAAGATATCTCCTCTTTCACCGTACATCTCAGAAAGACACACATCGGTCTTTGAGGTTTCTGTGAAGGGAGAGTAAGTGGCACCCGGGGGCCTGTGTCGAGCAAGGAAATGTCTTCCATCGAGAATTGGAGAGAAGCCTTCTGTGCAATAATTTTGTGATGTTTGTATTCATCTCATAGAGTTACATGATTCTTTGGACTGAGCAGTTTGAAAACACTGTTACTCTGGACTCTGAGAAAGGACATTTGGTAATCTTCCTTAGAATATCCTGAAAAAGAAATAACCTCAGAGAGAAACCGGAAGAAATTTTCTGTGAAAACTGCTCTGTGTCACGTGAATTCTGTTCACACAGTTAAGTTTCTCTTTTCATTGAGCTGTATCATAAGGCTGGTTTTGTTTAGTCCATGAAGGGATATTCTGGAGGGCTGTGTGGCTTAGGGTGAGAAAGCAAACGTCCTCAGATAGAAACTGGAGAGAAGCTTTTTGAGAAGTTGCTTTGTGACGTGTGCATTCCACTCACAGAAATACACCTTTCTTCTCCTAGAGGTTTCCGGAATTTCTTTTGGAGGAAATGTTACCAAGAGATATTCGGGAGTATAGCGACGACTATGGTGAAAAAGGAAATATCCTCAGGCAAAAGCTGGAAAGAAGATTTCTGTGATACTCTCGGTATTAGATATATTTATTCATCTCGCATAGTTAAAACTTTAATTATATTATGCAGTTTGGAAACGTTTTCATGCACAGATCTGCATAGGGACTTTCGGGAGCACATTCTGGCCTACGGTGAAAGAGGAGATATCTTCAGATAAAAAGTGGATGGAAGCTTTCTGAGAAACTACTTTGTGATGTATGCATTCCGCTGAGTTTTACCTCTTTTCTCACAAAAAATGTGTTTGAACACTGTTTTTGTGAAACCGAAAAAGTGATATTTCGGAAAGCATTGAGGACTATGTTGAAGAGTGAAATGCACTAAAATAAAATCGAAGAAGAAGCTTTCCAAGAATCTGCTCTCTGGTATGTGCATTCACTTCACAGAGTTAATGCTTACTCTATTTTGCCCAGTTACAAAACGCTGTCTTTGAAGAATCTGTGAAGGGATATTTAGTGACGCCCGGAAGCTTGTGGTGAGCGAGGAAACGCCTTCCGATGAAACCTGCAGAGAAAATTTCTGAGCAACTGCTCTGCGATGTGTGTAGTCGTCTCTTAGTGGTAAACCATTCTTTGTATTGAGCAGCTTGTAATCACGGTTTTAGAGGAATCTGAGGAAGGACACTTGGGAATGATCCTTAGAATATTGAGAAAGAAATATCCTCAGGTAAAATCCAGAAGGAAGCTTTCTGTGAAACTGCTCTGTGTCGTCCTAATTCCTCTCACTCAGTTAAGCCTCTCTTTCCATTGAGCAGTTTTCTAGCCCTGTGTATGTTTAGTGTGTGATGGGATACTCGGGGGTACTTTGAGGCTAACGGTGCCCTCTTAATTCCTCATGCTCAATTAAGCCTCACTTTTCATTGAACAGTGTTCTAACGCTGTGTATGTTTAGCCTGTGATGGGATATTCGGCAGCATATTGAGGCTAACGGTGAAAAAGGAAATATGTTCAGACCGAACTGGAGAGAATCTGAGGAACTGCATTGTGACTTGTGCATTCCAGTCACAGTGTTATACCTCTCTTCTCATACAGCATCAAGGAAACCCTTTGGGAGAAACAGGTACCAAGTAATATTCGGTAGCATGTAGATGCCAATGGTGAAAAGGGAAATAGCCTCAGACAAAACCTGGAAAGACGCTTTGTAGGAAACTACACTGTGATACGTGCAATCATCTCACATAGTAAAGCTTCCTTTACATTCCGCACCTTGGAAACTGTCATGGACGGATCCATGAAGGGACCTTTGGGAGCATATTCAGGACTATGGTGAAAAAGGAAATATCTTCAGATAAACCTGGAAAGGAATTTACTGAGAATTTTTTTTTTGCGATGTTTATTCATCTTACAGAGATGAAGCTTTCTTTACATTATGCAGCTTGGAATCTCCCTCATGGATGGATCTGTGAAAGGATATTTTGGATCACATTCGGGCCCATGGTGTAATACGAATTATAGTGAGATAAAAATTGGAGAGAATCTTTCTGAGAAACTGCTTCATGATGGGAGCATTCCACTCAATGAATTCAAACTTTCTTCTCATAAGGAACAGTTTGAACACTGTTCCTGTGCAAACAAAACAGTGATATTCAGAGCACATTGAAGACTACGGCCAAAAGTGAAATGTTGTCCAATGAAAAACAGAAAGAGGCACTCGAAGAAACTGCTCTCTGACATGTTCATTCTTTTCACAGGGTTAAAGGTTCCTCCACATTTCCCAGTTTGAAACTCGGTCTTTGAGGCTTCTGCAAAGTGATAATAAGTGGCAACCAGAGGCATGTGTCGAGCAAGGAAATTTCTTCCCTCGAAAATTGGGGAGAATTTTTCTGTGCAACTATTTTGTGATGTTTGTATTCATCTCATAGAGATAATCATTCTTTGGCATGAGGAATTTCAAATCACTGTTTCTTTGGAATCTGAGGAAGGACATTTAGAAACTCTTTTTAGAATATCCTGAAATAGAAATAACCTCAGATAGAAACCAGAAGGAAGCTTTCTGTGAAACTCCTCTGTGTCACGTGAATTCTGCGGACTCAGTTAAGCTTCTCTTTTCATTGAGCTGTATCAAAACACTGTTTTTGTTTAATCTGTGAAGGGATACTCTGGAAGGCTTTGAGGCATACGTTGAGAAAGGAAACGTCTTCAGATAGAATCTGGAGAGAAGCTTTCAGAATAGCTGCTTTTTGACGAGTGTATTACACTGAGAGAAATATACCATTCTTCTCCTAGAGGATTCTGGAATCCCTTTTGGAGAAAAAGCTACTAAGAGATATTCGGGAGTATAGCGATGACTATGGTGAAAAAGGAAATGTCCTGAGACAAAACCTGGAGAGAAGATTTCTGTGAAACTGCTTAATGTTAGTTATATTGATTCGTCTTGCATAGTTAAAACTTTAATTATATTACGTGGTTTGGAAACTCCGTCATGCACAGATCCGTGAAGGGACATTCGGGAGCATGTTCAGGCCTCCGGTGAAAGAGGAGATATTTTCAGATAAAAACCGGATCGAAGCTTTAAGAGAAACTACTTTGTGATGTATGAATTCCACTCAGGGAGTTATACCTCTTTTCTGACAAGGCAGCGTTTGAACACTGTTCCTGTGAAACCAAAAAAATGATATTTCGGAACGCATTGAGGACTATGGCGAATAGTGAAATATACTGAAATAAAATCGAGGAAGAAGTATTCCAAGACTCTGTGTCTGAAATGTGTATTCACTTCACAGAATTAATGCTTACTCTATGTTGCCCAGTTTTGAAACTCTGTCTTGCAGAATCTGGGAAGGGATATTTAGTGATGCCTGGAGGCTTGTGGTGAGCATCGAAATGCCTTCCGATGAAACCTGGAGATTAATGTTCGGAGCAACAGCTTTGCGATGTGTGTATTCATCTCATAGTGTTAAACCATTCTTTGGATTGAGCAGCTTGAAATCACTGTTTTTGTGGAATCTGAGGAAGGACATTGGGAACGATCATTAGAATATCGAGAAAGAAATATCCACAGGTAGAAGCCAGAAGGAAGCTTTCTGTGAAAATGCCATGTGTCGTTTTAATTCCTCTCACTCAGATAAGCCTCTCTTTTCATTGAGCAGTTTTCTAGCCCTGTGTATGTTTAGAGTGTGATGGGATATTCGGGAGCACTTTGAGACTAACAGTGAAAAAGGAAGTATGTTCAGACCGAAAATGGCGGGAAGCTTTCCAAGGAACTGCTTTGTGACATGTGCATTCCCATCACATTGTAATACCTTTCTTCTCATACAGCGTCAAGGAAACGGTTTTCAAGAAACAGCTACCAAGTGATATTTGGGAGCATGTTGATGCCGATGGTAAAAAGGGAATTAGCCTCAGACAAAAACTGGAAAGAAATTTTCTAGGAAACTACTCTGTGATATGTATAATCATCTCAGATAGATCAAGCGTTCTTTACATTACGCAGTCTGGAAACTGTCTTGAACGGATCCACGAAGGACCTTCGGGAACACCTTCTGGACTATGGTGAGAAAGGAAATATCTGTTGGCTGTATGAATGTCTTCTTCTGAGAAATGTCTGTTCATATCCTTTCCCCACTTTTTGATGGGGTTGTTTGTTTTTTTCTTGTATATTTGTTTGATTTCTTTGTAGATTCTGGAAATTAGCCCTTTGTCAGATGAGTAGATTGCAAAAATTTTTTCCCATTCTTTAGGTTGCCTGTTCACTCTGATGGTAGTTTCTTTTGCTGTGCAGAAGCTCTTTAGTTTAATCAGACACATGAAAAAATGCTCATCATCACTCGCCATCAGAGAAATGCAAATCAAAACCACAATGAGATACCATCTCACACCAGTTAGAATGGCAATCATTAAAAAATCAGGAAACAACAGGTGTTGGAGAGGATGTGGAGAAATAGGAACACTTTTACACTGTTGGTGGGATTGTAAACTAGTTCAACCATTATGGAAAACAGTATGGCGATTCCTCAAGGATCTAGAACTAGATGTACCATATGACCCAGCCATCCCATTACTGGGTATATACCCAAAGGATGATAAATCATGCTGCTATAAAGACACATGCATACGTATGTTTATTGCGGCACTATTCACAATAGCAAAGACTTGGAATCAACACAAATGTCCCTCAGTGACAGACTGGATTAAGAAAATGTGGCACATATACACCATGGAATACTATGCAGCCATAAAAAAGGATGAGTTTGCATCCTTTGTAGGGACATGGACGCAGCTGGAAACCATCATTCTTAGCAAACTATCACAAGAAGAGAAAACCAAACACCGCATGTTCTCACTCATAGGGGGGAACTGAACAATGAGATCACTTGGACTCGGGAAGGGGAACATCACACACTGGGGCCTATCATGGGGAGGGGGGAGGGGGGAGGGATTGCATTGGGGAGTTATACCTGATATAAATGATGAATTGATGGGTGCTGACGAGTTGATGGGTGCAGCACACCAACATGGCACAGATATACATATGTAACAAACCTGCATGTTATGCACATGTACCCTAGAACTTAAAGTATAATAAAAAAAAGAAAGAAAAAGGAAATATCCTAACGTAAAAACTGGAAAGAAGCATTCTGTGAATCTACTTTTTGCTATGTTTATTCATCTCACATAGATGAAGCTCTCTTTACATTACGCAGCTTGAAAACTCCCTCGTGGATGATCCACAAAGGGATAATATGGATAACATTCAGGCCTACGGTGAAATAGGAAATATAGTCAGGTAAAGACTGGAGAGAAGTTTTCTGACAAACTGCTTGTGATGTGTGTATTCCACTCAGGTAGTTATAACTTTCTTCTCATAAGGCACAGTTTGAACACTGTTCCTGTAAAACTAAAGAGTGATATTCGGAGTACATTGAAGACTATGGCAAGAAGTGAAATGTCGTCCAATAAAAAACAGAAAGAAGCACTCGAGGAAACTGCTCTCTGACATGTCCATTCTTTTCACAGGGTTAAAACTTTCTCTACATTTCCCAGTTTGAATGCCAGTCTTTGAGGGTTCTCTGAAAGGATAGTAGGTGCCTACCAGAGGCCTGTGTGAGGCAAGGAATTGTCTTCAATCAAAAATCGGAGAGAAGCTTTCTGCACAACACTTTTGTGATGTTTGTATTCATCTCATATAATGAAAAATCATTCTTTGAATTGAGCAGTTTGAAGTCATTGTATATTTGGAATCTGAGTAAGGACATTTGGAAACACTCTTTATAATATATTGAAGAAGAAATGACCTCACACAGAAACCAGAAGGAAGCTTTCTGTGAAACTGCTTCGTGTCACGTGAATTCTGCTCACACAGTTAAGCTTCTCATTTCATTGTGCTGTATCATAACACTGTTTTTGATTATTCTGTGAAAGAATATTCTTTAGGGCTTTGAGGCTTACTGTAAGAGAGGAAACCTCTTCAGATAGAAACTGTAGAGAAGCTTTCTGAGGAGCTGCTTTGTGATGTGTGCATTCCACTCACAGAAATATACTTTCTTTCCTAGGGGATTCCGGAATCCCTTTTGGAGAAAAAGCTACAAAGAGATATTTGGGAGTATAGCGACGACAATGGTGAAAAAGGAAATATCCTCAGACAAAAACTGGAAAGAAGATTTCTGTGAAACTGCTTTGTGTTAGATATATTTATTCGTCTTGCACAGTTAAAACGTTAATTATATTATGCAGTTTGGAAATTCCACCATGCACAGATCTGCGAAGGGTTGTTCGGGAGCACATTCAGGCCTACGGTGAAAGAGGAGATATCTTCAGATAAAAACTGGATAGAAGTATTCTGAGAAACTACTTTGTGATGTATGCATTCCACTCAGGGAGTTATACCTCTTTTCTCTCAAGGCAGTGTTTTAACACTGTTCCTGTGAAAACGAAAAACTGATGTTTTGGAACGCATTGAAGACTATCTCGGATAGTGAAATATACTGGAAGAAAATCAAGGAAGAAACATTCCAAGAATCAGCTCGCTGATATGTGCACTCACTTCACAGAGTTAATGCTTACTATATGTTGCCCATTTTCGAAACTCTGTCTTTTAAGAATCTGGGAATGGATATTTAGTGACGCCCAGTGGCTAGTGGTAACCGAGGAAACGCCTTCCAATGAAACCTGCAGAGAAACGTTCTGACCAACTGCATTGAGATGTGTGTATTCGTCTCATTGAGTTGAACCATACTTTGGATCGAGCTGCTTAAAATCACTGTTTTTGTGGAATCTGAGGAAGAACATTTGGAAACGATCCTTAGAATATGGAGAAAGAAATATCTTCAGGTAAAATCCAAAAATAAGCTTTCTGTGAAACTGCTCTGTGTCGTCTTAATTCCTCTCACTCAGATAAGGCTCTCTTCATTGAGCAGTTTTCTAGCCCTATGTATGTTTAACGTGTGAATATGTTCAGACCGAAACTGGAGAGAAGCTTACCGAGGGACAGCTATGTCATGTGTGAATTCCAGTCACAGTGTTATACCTCTCTTCTTATACAGCATCGGGGGAACCCTTTTGGAGAAACAAGTACCAAGTGATATTCAGGAGCATGTTGATGCTGTTGGTGAAAAAGGAAATAGCCTGAGACAAAAACTGGAATGAAACTTTCTAGAAAACTACTCTGTGATATCTGTAATCATCTCACATAGACAAAGCTTTCTTTACATTACACGACTTTGAAACTGTCATGGACAGATCCACGAAGGGACCTTTGGAGCACATTCCAGACTATGGTGAAAAAAAATATATATTCAGATAAAAACTGTAAAGAAGCTTTCTGTGAATCTGCTTTTTGCTATGTTTATTCATCTCAAATAGATGAAGCTTTCTTTACATTATGCAGCTTGGAAACTCCCTCATGGATGGATAAGTGAAACGATATTTTGGATCACATTCAGACATATGGTGTCATAAGGAGGAAATATAGTCAGATAAAAACTGGAGAGAAGCTTTCTGAGAAACTGCATGGTGATGTGTGCATTGCACTCAGGGAGGTATAACTTCCTTCTCATAAGGCACAGTTTTAACACTGTTGCTGTAAAACCAAAAGAGTGATATTTGGAGCACTTTGAAGATTATGGCAAAAAGTGAAATATCGTCCAATAAAAAACAGAAAGAAGCATTTGAAGAAACTGCTCTCTGACATGTCCATTCTTTTCACAGGGATAAAGCTTACTATACATTTCCCAGTTTGAAAATCGGTCTTTGAGGATTCTGTGAAGGGACAGTAGTGGTGACCGGAGGCCTGTGTGAGGCAAGGAAATGTGTTCCTTCGAAAATCCGAGAGACGCTTTCTGCGCAACTTCTTTGTGATGTTTGCATTCATCTCACAGCGTTAAATCATTCTTTGGATTGAGCAGTTTGAAATCACTGTTTCTGTGGAATCTGAGAAAGGACATTTGGAAACGCTCTTTAGAATATCCTGAAAAAGAAATAACCTCAGAGGGAACCCAGAAGGAAACTTTCTGTGAACCTGCTCTGTGTCACATGAATTCCGCTCACACAGTTAAGCTTCTCTTTACATTGAGCTGTATCATAACACTGTTTTTGTTTAGTCTGGGAAGGGATACTCCGGAGGGCATTGAGACTTATGTTGATAAAGGAAATGTCTTCAGATAGAAACTGGGGAGAAGCTTTCTGAGGAGCTGCTTTGTGACGTGTGCATTGCACTCACAGAAATATACCTTTCTTCTCTGAGAGGATTCTGGAATCCATTTTGGAGAAAAAGCTAATAAGAGATATTTGGGAGTATAGGGACGGCTATGGTGAAATAGGAAATATCCTCCAACAAAAACTGGAAAAATATTTCTGTGAAACTGCTTTTTGTTAGATATAACTATTCATCTCACATAGTTCAAATCTTTCTTATATTACACATTTTGGTATCTACGTCATACACGAATCCACGAAGGCACGTTCAGGAGCACATTCAGGCCTACGGTGAAAGAGGAGATATCTTCAGATAAAAACTGGATAGAAGCTTTCTGAGAAACTACTTGTGATGTATGCATTCCGATCAGGGAGATATACCTCTTTTCTCACAAGGCAGTATTTAAACACTGTTCCCGTGTAACCGAAAAGTTGATATTTCAGAGCCCATTGAGGGCTATGAAAAAGAGTGAAACATACTGAAATAAAACCAAGGAAGAAGCGTGCCAGGAATCTGCTCTCTGATATGTGCATTCACTTCACAGAATTTATGCTTACTCTATGTTGCCCAGCTTCGAAATTCTGTCTTCGAAGAGTCTGTAAAGGGATATTTAGTGACCCCCGGAAGCTTGTGGTGAGCAAGGAAACATCTTCCGATGAATCCTGCAGAGTAACTTTCTCAGCAACTGCTTTGCGATGTGTGTATTCGACTCATAGATTTAAACCATTCTTTAGATCGAGCAGATTGAAATCACTGTTTTTGTGGAATCGGAGGAAGGATATTTGGGAATGATCCTTAGAACAGGGAGAAAGAAATATCCTCAGGTAAAATCCAGAAGGAAGCTTTCTGTGAAATTGCTCTGTGTCGTCTTAATTTCTCTCGCTAAGTTAAGCCTCTCCGTATGTTGAGTAGTTTTATAACCCTGTGTATGTTTAGCGTGTGATACAACTTTCAGGAGCACTTTGAGGCTTACGGTGAAAAAGGAAATATGTTCACACCGAAACTGGAGAGAAGCTTTCTGAAGAACTTCTTTGTGACGTGTGCATTCCACTCACAGTGTTATACCTCTCTTCTCATACAGCGTTGGGGAAACCCTTTTGGAGAAACAGGTACCAGGTGATATTCCAGAGCATGTTGATGCCAATGATGAAAAGGGAAATAGCCTCAGACAAAACCTGGAAAGAAGATTTCTAGGAAACTACTCTGTGATATGTGTAATCACCTCACATAGATAAAGGTTTCCTTACATTACACAGCTTCAAAACTGTCATGGACGGATCCATGAACGGACTTTCGGGAGCACACACAGTACTGTGGTGAAAAAGGAAATATCTTCAGATAAAAACTGGAAAGAAGCTTTCTGTGCATCTGCTTTTTGCTATGTTTATTCTTCTCACACAGATGAAGCTTTGTTTACATTACGCAGCTTGAAAACTCCCTCATGGATGGATCCACGAAGGGATATTTGGGATCACAATTGGGACTATGGTCAAATAGGAAATATAGTCAGATAAAAACTGGGGAGAAACTTTCTGAGAAACTGCTTGGTCACGTGTGCATTCCACTCAGGAAGTTTTAATGTTCTTCACCTAAGGCACAGTTTGAACACTGTTCCTGTAAAACCAAAAGAATGACATTAGGAGCACATTGAAGACAATGGTAAAAAGTGAAATGTCGTCCAATAAAAAAAAGAAAGAAGCACTCAAAGAAACTGCTCTCTGCCATGCCCATTCTTTTCACTGGGTTAAAGCTTACTCAACATTTGAAAGTTTTAAAGTCGGCCTCTGAGGGTTCTGTGAAGGATAGTAACTGGCAACCGGAGGCCTGTGAAGAGCAAGGAAATGTCTCTCAGCGAAAATTGGAGAGAAGCTTTCTGCACATCTCTGTTGTGATGTTTGTATTCAATTCAATGAGTTAAATCATTTTTTGGATTGAGAAGTTTGAAATCACTATTTCTGTGGAATCTGAGAAATGATTTTGGAGACGCACATTTGGAAACACTCTTTAGAATATCCTGAAAAAGAAATAACCTCAGAGAGAA
This sequence comes from Piliocolobus tephrosceles, assembly GCF_002776525.5. Lineage (NCBI taxonomy): Eukaryota > Metazoa > Chordata > Mammalia > Primates > Cercopithecidae > Piliocolobus > Piliocolobus tephrosceles. The sequence continues at coordinate 127,713,813 of NC_045435.1, read as the reverse complement.
CCAGAAGGAAGCTTTCTGTGAAACTGCTCTGTGTCACGTGAATTCTACTCACACTGTTAAGCTTCTCTTTTCATTAAGAAGAATCATAACTCTGTTTTTGTTTGGACTGCGAAGGTATATTCAGGAGCGATTCGAGGATTACGGAGAGAAAGGAAACGTCTTCAGATAGAAACTGGATAGAAGCTTTATGAGGAGCTGCTTTGTGACGTGTGCATTCCACTCACAAAAATATACCTTTTCTTCTCCTAGAGGATTCCGGAAACCCTTGTGTAGAAAAAGCTACCAAGAGATATTCGAGAGTATAGGGACGGCTATGGTGAAAACGGAAATATCCTCAGACAAAACTGGAAAGAAGATTTCTGTGAAACCACTTCGTGTTAGATATATCTATTCATCTCGCATAATTCAAAGCTTTCTTATATTACCCAGTTTGGAAACTCCATCATGCACGAATCCACGAAGGGACATTCAGTCCCACATCCAGGCCTACAGTGAAAGAGGAGATATCTTCAGATAAAAACCGGATAGAAGCTTTCTGAGAAACTACTTGTGATGTATGCATTCCGCTCAGGGAGTTATACTTCTTTTCTCACGAGGCAGTGGTTAAATACTGTTCATGAGTAACCGCAAAAGTGATATTTCGGAGCACACTGAGAACTATGACAAATAGTGAAAAATACTGAAATAATATCGAGAAAGAGACGTTCCAAGAATCTGCTCTCTGATATGTGCATTCACTTAACAGCATTTATGCTTACTCTATGTTGCCCAGTTTCAAAATTCTGTCTTTGAAGGATCTGTGAAGGGATATTTAGTGACGCCAGGAGGCTTCTGCTGAGCAAGGAAACATCTTCTGATGAAACCTGCAAAGTAACTTTCTGAGCAACTGCTTTGCGATGTGTGTATTCGTCTCATAGATTGAAACCATTTTTCAGATTGAGCAGATTGAAATTACTGTTTTTGTGGAATCTGAGGAAGGACATTTGGGAACGATCCTTAGAACCTGGAGGATGAAATATCCTCAAGTAAAATCCAGAAGAAAGCTTTCTGTGAAACTACTCTGTGTCGTCTTAATTCCTCTCACTCAGTTAAGCCTCTCATTACATTGAGTAGTTTTATACCCTTGTGTATATTTAGCATGTGATGGGACATTCAGAACACTTTGAGGCTTATGGGGAGAAAGGAAATAAGTTCAGACCGAAACTGGAGAGAATCTTTCTGAGGAACGGCTTTGTGACATGTGCATTCCACTCACAGAAATATACCTTTCTGCTTCTAGAGGATTCCGGAATGCCTTTTGGAGGAAAAGCTACCAAGAGACATTTGGGAGTATAGGGACGGCTATGGTAAAAAAGGAAATATCCTCAGACAAAACTGGAAAGATTTCTGTGAAACTGCTTCGTGTTAGATATATCTATTCATCTCGCATAGTTCAAAGCTTTCTTATATTATGGAGTTTGGAAACTCCGTCATGCACAAATCAGTGAAGGGACATTTGGGAGAACATTCAGACCTTCAGTGAAAGAGGAGATATCATCAGATAAAAACCGGAAAGAAGCATTCTGAGAAAATACATTGTGATGTATGCATTCCGCTCAGAGAGTTATATCTCTTCTCTCACAACTCAGGGGTTGAACACTGTTCCTGTGAAACAAAAATGTGATATTTCAGAGTACACTGAGGACTATGGCGAATACTTAAATATATTGAAATAAAATCGACTAGGAAGCGTTCCAAGAAACTGCTCTCTGATATGTGCATTCACTTCACAGAATTTATGCTTACTCTATGTTGCCCAGTTTCTAAATGCTGTCTTTGAAGTATCTGTGAAGGGATATTTAGTGACGCCCGGAGGCTAGTGGTGACCAAGGAAACATCTTCCGATGAAACCTGAAGAGTAACTTTCTGAGCAACTGCTTTGCAATGTATGTATTCGTCTCCTAGATTTAAACCATTCTGTGGATTGAGCAGATTGAAAATACTGTGTTTGTGGAATCTGAGGAAGGACATTTGGGAATGATCCTTAGAACATGGAGAAAGAAATATCCTCAGGTAAAATCCAGAAGGAAGCTTTCTGTGAAACTACTCTGTGTCGTCTAAATTCCTCTTGCTTACTTAAGCCTCTCCTTACGTTGAGTAGTTTTATAACCCTGTGTATGTTTAGCGTGTGACGGGACATTCAGGGGCACATTGAGGCTTATGGTGAAAAAGGAAAAAGGAAATATGTTCAGACCGAAAATGGAGAGAAGCTTTCAAGGAACTGCTTTGTGACATGTGCAATCCACTCACAGAAATATACATTTCTTCTAGAGGATTTCAGAATCCCTCTTGGAGAAAAAGCTACCAAGAGACATTCGGGAGTACAGGGATGGCTACAGTGAAAAAGGAAATATCCACAGACAAACCTGGAGAGATTTCTGTGGAACTGCTTCGTGTTAGGTATATCTATTCAAGTCGCATAGTTCAAACCTTTCTTATATTACGCAGTTTGGAAACTCCATCACGTACAAATCTGCGAAGGGGCATTTGGGAGCACATTCAGGCCTACGGTGAAAGAGGAGATATCTCCAGATAAAAATTGGAGAGAAGCTTTCTGAGAAACTATTTGTGATCTATGCATGCCACTCAGCGAGTTATATCTCTTTTCTCACAAGGCAGTGTTTAAACACTGTTCCTGTGTAACCGAAAAAGTGATATTTCGGAGCGCACTGAGGAATATGGCAAATAGTGAAATATACTGAAATAAAATCGAGGAAGAAGTGTTCCAAGAATCTACTCTCTGATATGTGCATTCACTTAACAGAATTTATGCTTACTCTATATTGCCCAGTTTCGAAATTCTGTCTTTGAAAAATCTGTGAAGGGATGTTTAGTGATGCCCGGAGGCTTGTGGTGAGCAAGGAAACATCTTCCGATGAAACCTGCAGAGTAAATTTCTGAGCAACTGTTTTGCAATGTGTGTATTCGTCTCCTAGATTTAAACCATTCTTTGGATTGAGCAGATTGAACTCACTGTTTTTTGGAATCTGAGGAAGGACATTTGCAAACGATCCTTAGAACATGGAGAAAGAAATATCTGCTGGTAAAACCAAGAAGGAAGCTTTCTGTGAAACTACTCTGTGTCCTCTTAATTCCTCTCTCTTAGTTAAGCCTTTTGTTACGTTGAGTATTTTTATAACCCTGTGTATGTTTAGCGTGTGATGGGACATTTGGGAGCACTTTGAGGCTTATGGTGAAAAAGGAAATATGTTCACACCGAAACTGGAGAGAAGCTTTCCGAGGAACTGCTTTGTGACGTGTGCATTCCACTCACAGTGTTATACCTCTCCTCTCATACAGCGTCGGGGAAACCCTTTTAGAGAAACAGGTACCAGATGACATTCGGGAGCATGATAATGCCGATGATGAAAAAGGATGTAGCCTCAGACAAAACCTGGAAAGAAGCTTTCTAGGAAACTACTCTGTGATATGTGTAATCATCTCACAGAGATAAAGGTTTCCTTACATTACACAGCTGTAAAACTGTCATGGACGGATTCACGAAGGGACTTTCGGGAGCACACTCAGGACTGTGGTGAAGAAGGAAATATCTTCAGATGAAAACTGGAAAGAAGCTTTCTGTGAATCTGCTTTTTTCTATGTTTATTCTCCTCACATAGATGGAGGTTTCCTTACATTACGCAGCTTGGAAGCTCCCTTGTGGATGGATCCGTGAAGGGATGTTTGGGATCACATTCGTGTCTATGGTCAGATAGTAAATATAGTCAGATAAATTCTGGAGAGAAGCTTTCTGAGAAGCTGCCTGCTGATGTGTGCATTACACTCAGGGGGCTATAAGTTTCTTCTCATAAGGCACAGTTTGAAAACTGTTCCCATAAAACCAAAAGAGTGATATTCGGAGCACATTGAAGACTATGGCAAAAAGTGAATTGTCGTCCAATAAAAAACATAAAGAAGCACTCGAAGATACTGCTGTCTGACATGTCCATTCTTTTCACAGGGTTAAAGTTTACTCTACATTTCCCAGTTTGAAAGTTGGTCTTTGAGGGTTCTGCGAAGGGATACTAAGTAGCAACCGGAGACCTGTGTGAGAGAAGGAAATGTCTTCCATCGAAAATTGGAGAGAGGCTTTCTGCGCAACAGTTTTGTGATGTTTGCATTCATCTCATAGAGTGAAATCATTCTTTGGATTGAGTAGTTTGAAATCACTGTTTCTGTGAATTCTGAGAAAGGACATTTGAAAAGGTTCTTAAAAAAACAAAAAAAAAAAAAAAAAAAAAAAAAAAACCTCAGAGAGAAACCAGAAGGAAGCTTTCTGTGAAACTGCACTGTGACACATGGATTCTGCTCACACAGTTAAGCTTCTCTTTTCATTGAGAAATATCATAATGCTGTCTTTGCTTATTCTGTTAAGAGTTATTCAGGAGCGCATTGAGGCTTACGGTGAGAAAGGAAACGTCTTCAGATAGAAACTGGAGAAAAGCTTTCTGAGGAGCTGCTTTGTGACATGTGCATTCCACTCACAGAAATATACCTTTTGTTTCAAAGAGGATTCCAGAGTCCCTTTTGGAGAAAGAGCTACCAAGAGACATTTGGGAGTATAGGGAGGGCTATGGAGAAACTGGAAATATCCTCAGACAAAAACTGGAAAGAAGGTTTCTGTGAAACTGCTTTGTGTTAGTTATATTGATTCATCTCGCATAGTTAAAACTTTTCTTATATTACGGAGTTTGGAAACTCTGTCATTCTCAGATCCACGAAGGGACATTCGGGAGCATATTCAGGCCTATGGTGAATGAGGAGATATCTTCAGATAAAAACTGGAGAAAAGCTCTGAGAAAGTACTTTGTGATGTATGCCTTCCTCTCAGGGAGTTATACCTCTTTTCTCACAAGGCACTGTTTCAACACTGTCTCTGTGAAACCGAAAAGGTGATATTTCAGAACGCCTTGAGGACTATGGTGAAGAGTGAAATATACTGAAATAAAATCGAGGAAGAAGCGTTCCAAGAATCTGCTCTCTGATACGTGCATTCAATTCACAGAGTTAATGCTTACTAAATGTTGCCCAATTTCGAAACTGTATCTTTGACGAATCTGTGAAGGGACATTTAATGATACCCGGAGGCTTGTGGTAAGCAAGGAAACGTATTCTGATTAAACCTGCAGAGAAACTTTCCGAGCAACTGCTTTGCATTGTGTGTATTTGTCTCATAGAGTTAAACCATTCTTTGCATTATGCATCTTGAAATCACTGTTTTTGTGGCATCTGAGGAAAGACATTTGGGAATGATCCTTAGAATATGGAGAAAGAAATATCCTCAGGTAAAATCCAGAAGGAAGCTTTCTGTGAAATTGCTCTGTGTGGTCGTAATTCCTCTTGCTCAGTTAAGTCTCTTTTCATGGAGCAGTTTTCTAACCCTGTGTATGTTTCGCGTGTGATGGGATATTCAGGAGGACTTTGAGGCTAACGGTGAAAAAGGAACTATGTTCGGACCGAAACTGCAGAGAAGCTTTCCGAGGAACTGTTTTGTGATGTGTGCATTCCACTCACACTGTTATATCTCTCTTCTCATACAGTGTTGAGGAAACCCTTTTGTAGAAACAGGCACTAAGTGATATTCGGGAGTATGTTGATGAAGATGGTGAAAAGCGAAATAGCCTCAGACAAAAACTGGAAAGAAGCTTTCTAGGAAGCTACTCTGTGATATGTATAATAATCTCACATAGGTAAAGCTTCCTTTATATTACGCAGCTTGGAAACTTCTTCAAGGATGGATCCGCGAAGGGATATTTGGGATCACATTCAGGCCTATGGTGAAATAGAAAATATAGTCAGATTAAAACTGGAGAGAAGCTTTCTGAGAAACTGCTTGGTGATGAGTGCTTTCCACTCAGGGACTAGTAACTTTCTTCTCATAAAGCACAGTGTGAACACTGTTCCTGTGAAATCAAAAGAGGGATATTCAGAACACATTGTAGACTATGGCAAAAAGTGAATTGTCATGCATTAAAAAACAGGAAGAAGCACTCGAAGAGTCAGCTGTCTGACATGTCCATTCTTTACACAGGGTTAAAGCTTACTCTACATTTCCCAGTTTGAAAGTCCACCTCTGAGGGTTCTGCCAAGGGATAGTAAGTGGCAACTAGAGGCCTGTGTCGAGCAAGGACATGTCTTCCATCGAAAATTGGAGAGAAGCTTTCTGCGCAACTCTTTTGTGATGTTTGCCTTCATCTCACAGAGTTATATCATTCCTTGGATTGAGCAGTTTGAATCCCTGTGTCTGTGGAATCTGAGAAAGGACATTTGGAAACAATCTTTGGAATATCCTGAAAAAGAAATAACCTCAGACAGAAAACAGAAGGAAGCTTTCTGTGAAACTGCTCTGTGTCACTTGAATTCTACTCACACAGTTAAGCTTCTCTTTTCATTGATCAGTATCATAACACTGTTTTTGTTTACTCTGAGAAGGGGTATTTAGGAGTGCTTTGAGATTTGTGGTGAGAAAAGAAACGTCTTCAGATAGAAATTGCAGAGAAGCTTTCTGAGGATCTGCTTTTTGACGTGTGCATTCCACTCACAGAGAAATGCCTTTCTTCTTCTTCTTCAGGATTCTGGAATCTCTTTTGGAGAAAAAGTTACCAAGAGACATTCTGGAGTATAGGTAGGGCTATGGTGAAAAAGGAAATATCCTCAGACAAAAACAGGAAAGAAGATTTCTATGAAACTGCTCGATGTTAGATATATTTATTCATCATGCATAGTTAAAACTTTTCTTATATTACACAGTTTGGAGACTCCATTATGCTCGGATCCGTGAAGGGACATTCGAGAGCACATTCAGGCCTACGGTGAAAGAGGAGATATCTTCAGATTAAAACTGGATAGAAGCTTTTTGAGAAACTACTTTGTGATGTATGCATTCAACTCAGGGAGTTATACCTCTTTTCTTACAAGGCAGTGCTTGAACACTCTTCCTGGGAAACCGAAAAAGTGACATTTCAGAGCACATATAGGACTATGCTGAATACTGAAATAGGCTGAAATAAAATTGAGGAAGAAGCATTCCAATGATCTGCTCTCTGATGTGTGCATTCCCTTCACAAAGAAATGTCTACTCTATGTTGATCAGTTTTGAAATTCTTTCTTTGAAGAATCTGTGAAGGGATATTTATTGACGCCCGGAGGCTTGTGGTGAGCAAGGAAACGTCTTCCAGTGAAACGTGCAGAGAAAATTTCTTAGCAACTGCTTTACGATTTGTGTATTCGTCACAGAATTAGAGCATTCTTTGGATTAAGCAGCTTGAAATCACTGGTTTTGTGGAATCTGAGGAAGGACATCCACGAAGTCATATTTGGATCACATTCGGGGATATGGTGAAAGAGGAAATATAGTCAGATAAAAACTGGAGAGAATCTTTCTCAGAAACTGCTAGGGGAAGTGTGCATTCTACTCAGGGTGTCATAATTTTCTTCTCATAAGGCACACTATGAACACTATTACTGTAAAACGAAAAGAGTGCTATTCGAAGCACATAGAAGACAATGGCAAGAAGTGAAATGTCGTCCAATAAAAAACAGAAAGAATCACTCGAAGAAACTGGTCTCTGACAGTTCCATTCTTTTCAGATGGTTAAAGCTTACTGTACAATTCCCAGTTTGAAAGTAAATGTTTGAGGGATCTGCAAAGGTATAGTAAGTGGCAACCAGAGGCCTGTGTGGAGCAAGGAAATGTCTTCCATCAAAAATTGGTGAGAAGCTTTCTGCGCAACTCTTTTGTGATGTTTGTATTCATCTCATAGTGTTAAATCATTCTTTGGATTGAGCAGCTTGAAATCACTGTTTCTGTGGAATCTGAGAAAGGACATTTGAAAACGCTCTTTAGAATATGCTGAAAAAGAAATAACCTCAGAGAGAAATCAGAAGGAAATTTTCTGTGAAACTGCTCTGTGTCACGTGAATTCTGTTCACATAGTTAAGCTTCTCTTTCCATTGAGCAGTATCATAACACTGTTTTTGTTTAGTCTGCGAAGGGACATTCAGGAGCTCTTTGAGGCTTACAGTGAGAAAGGAAAAGTCTTCAGAAAGAAACTGAAGAGAAGTTTTCTAAGGAGATTCTTTGTGACTTGTGCATTCTACTCACAGAAAAATACTTTTCTTCTTCTAGAGGATTCCGGAATCCCTTTTGGGGAAAATGCTACCAAGAGAAGTTCGGGAGTATAGGGACGACTATGCTGAAAAAGGAAGTATTTTCAGACTATGCTGAAAAAGACAAAAACTGGAAAGAAGATTTCTGTGAACCTGCTTTGTGTTAGTATATTTATTCATCTTGCATAGTTAAAACTTTTCTTATATTATGCAGTTTGGTGACTCCATCATGCACGGATCCGCAAAGGTACATTCGGGAGGACATTCAGGCTTACAGTGAAAGAGGTGATATCTTCAGATAAAAACTGGATAGAAGCTTTCTGAGAAACTACTTTGTGATGTATGCATTCCACTCAGGGAGTTATACCTCTTTTCTCACAAGGCAGTGTTTGAACACTGATCCTGTGAAACCGAAAAAGTGATATTTCAGAACGCTTTGAGGACTATGGTGAATAGTGAAATATACTGAAATATAATCGAGGAAGAATCGTTCCTAGAATCTGCTCCCTGACGTGTGCATTCATTTCACGAAGTTAATGCTTACTCTATGTTTCCCAGTTTCCAGACTCTGTCTTTGAAGAATCTGTGAAGAAATACTTAGTGAAAAGCTAAGCCTCTCTTTTCATTGAGCCGTTTTCTAACCCTGTGTATGTTCAGCATGTGATGGGATATTCGGGAGCACTTTGAGGCTCACAGTGAAAAAGTAAATATGTTCAGACCAAAAGTGAACAGAAGTTTTCGGAGGAACTGCTTTGTAACGTGTGAATTACATTCAGTGTTATACCTCTCTTCTCATACAGCATCAGGGAAAACCTTTGGGAGAAACAGGTTCCAAGTGATATTCGGGAGCATGTTGATGCCAATGGCAAAAAGGGAAATAGCCTCAGACAAAAACTGGAGAGAAATTTTCTAGGAAAATACTCTGTGATATGTGTAATCATCTCACAAAGTGAAGATTTCTTTACATTACACAGCTTGGAAATGCCCTCCCAGATGAATCTGCGAAGGTATATTTGGGATCACATTCGGGCCTATAGTCAAATAGTAAATATAGTCAGATAAAAACTGCAGAGAACCTTTCTGAGAATCTGCTTGATTATGTTGCATTCCACTCAGGGGGTTATAAATTTCTTCTCATAAGGCACATTTTGAACACTGTTCCTGTAAAATCAAAAGAGTGATATTCAGAGCACATTGAAGACTACTGCAAAAAAGTGAAATGGCATCCAATAAAAAAAAGAAAGAAGCACTCAAAGAAACAGCTCTCTGACATGTTCATTCTTTTCACAGGGTTGTAGCTTACTCTGCATTTCCCAGTTTGAAAGTTGGTCTTTGAGGGTTCTAGGAAGGGACAGTAAGTGGCAACAAAAGGCTTGTGTTGAGCAAGGAAATGCCTTCCTTCGAAAACTGGAGAGAAGCTTTCTGTGCAACTCTGTTGTGATATTTGTATTCATCTCATAGAGTTAAATCATTCTTTTGATAGAGCAGTTTGAAATCACTGTTTCTGGAATCTGAGAAAGGACATTTGGAAACGCTTTTTAGAATATCCTGAAAAAGAATTAACCTCAGAGAGACACCAGTAGGAAGCTTTCTGTAAAACTGCCCTGTGTCACGTAAATTCTGCTCACACTGTGAAGCTAGTCTTTGCATTGAGCAGTATCATAACTCTGTTTTTGTTTAGTCTGTGAAAGGGATATTCTGGAGCCCTTACAAGCTGAAAGTGAGAAAGAAAACGTCTTCAGATAGAAACTGGAGCGGACCTTTCTGAGGAGCTGCTTTGTGACACGTGCATTCCACTCACAGAAATATACCTTTCTTCTCCCAGAGGATTTCTGAATCCCTTTTGGAGAAAAAGCTACCAAGAGACATTCGGGAGTATATGGAGGGTTATGGAGAAAAAGGAAATATCCTCAGACAAAAACTAGAAAGATTTCTGTGAAACGGCTTTGTGTTAGATATATTTATTTATCTCGCATAGTTAAAACTTTTCTTATATTATGCAGTTTGCAAACTCCGTCATGCACGGATACGTGAATGTCCATTCCGGAGCACATTCAGGACTACAATGAAACAGGAGATATCTTCCGATAAAACTGGATAGAAGCTTTCTGAGAAACTACTTTGTGATGTATACTTTCCACTCAGGGAGTTATACCTCTTTTATCACAATGCAGTGTTTGAACACTGTTCCTGTGAAACCGAAAAAGCCTTGCTATACAGGGTGAGGCTGGGCACTAAGGTTACTGGGACACAGAGAGATTGAGATTGAGTTGTGACAGTTTGGTTAAAGGTTTTAGCAAGGGACCCCTTGCACTAGAAATAGCCTCCAATGGGAGCTGTTTGGCCTCTATTGGGCACCTGAGTATGATTAGCCCAGGATGAATTTGGGGTTGAATAACAAAAAGGAAGGATTGGGCTATTTGGATTTTGGGCTAATCCCTATAAGTGACGCCTGGAGTGTTAGTAAATTGTGGAATGTTTGACCAGTTGTGTTGAAAGCCATGGGCAGGGGGCTGCCACTGGGCGGGGGGGGGGGGGCTTCTAAAGCCTCACAGAGGAAGCAATGGGAAAGATTGCTTTTATTCACAGTGTAGGTTAGGTTTAGCTCTTGGCGGATAAGTGTGATCCATGAGAAGGGGTCTCTATTGTCCAGAGAGAAGTTTGACAGCCTTAAGGAAGACAACTGGCGGAACTATGTACTACTGAGTCTGCTCAGCTGTCTTATGACCAAGTCTCAGTGATGAAAAAAAAATTGCCATACAGTAGGCGGACTAGCAAAGGTCTGAGTGTATGAGTGAGACAGCAATATAAGTATAAAATGAGACTTCATTTTCAGTGTAGTCACAGAGTGTCCCTTGCCACTGAAGATGTTCGATGAAGGTTAGGAGACAGGAGAACCACTGCTCTGGACTATTGTCTGGAGGTAGATATGGGTCTGGGGTTATGTATTGAAAGTCTGATAGGCTTATGTAGAGGATGGTGAGAAAGTGAGCTAAGCGCCAGGGTTCGGGGAGCATGAGATAGTCAAGGAAGTTTTGTAAGTTTGAGGCGAGTGGGGGAAAGTTGAACTGATGTCCACTGATTGTTCTCGGTGGGGGCCCTTTTTAGCTGGAAAATATGAATCCAATGCGTGTGTCCTAGGAGTTTTGCTGCTGTATGTGTAGACAGGAGGACAGTGTATGGGCCTTTCCACTTGGGCTGTAAGTCTTTGGCTTGGATATCTTTTATGTATACTTGGTCTCCAGGACTGAGGGAGAGATGTGGATTGTGGGCGTCTGTTGGAGGAGGGTGTGCTAACTCAGTGTGTTGTCTTAGGAGTTGTCTGAGAAGAGTGAGATATGGGAGGTAGCTCGCCAAAGTGGCGGGCAAGGAAGGTGTTTGCTGGAGGGATAGGGGCCGTGTGTAGACTAATTCGAATGCACTGAGGCCTGTTGGGCTTCAAGGTGCTGCCAGCAGCCAGGTCAGGGCTAAGGGAAGGAGAGTTACCCACAACTGCCGGGTTTCGATTGAGAGTTTGGTGAGCTGTTGTTTGATGAGTCCGTTAGCCTTTTCCACCTTACCAGAAGACTGAGGCCTATAAGGGATGTGGAGACTCCAGGTGATGTGTAAGAGGGCTACTACCTGTTGGACTACCTTAGAGATGATTGCTTGACCGTTGTCGGATTGAACAGTGACCAGAAGTCAAAACCTAGGGATAATATATTCAGTGAGTATAGAGGAAACAATGTTCATGGTTTCTCTTGTGGTAGGATAGACCTCTATCCACCCTGAAAAGGTGTCCACAAGGGTTAAGAGGTACTTGAATATTTTATGTCTTGGCATATGTGTGAAACCAATTTGCCAATCTTCACCTGGTTGGTGTCCTCTGAGTTGATGGCTGGGATGGGGATTACGCAATGCACCTTGAGGATTTGCCTTTAGGCAGGTAGAGCACTGCTGGTTGATTGTATGTAAGTGTTTATGTAGTGTTGGACAGTGGAGGAGGGGGTTTAGAAAATTGTATAAGGCTTTGGGTCCTATATGTAAAGAATCATGTATGTCTGTTAGAATGGTATGGAGTTGTGTTCCAGGAATGACTAATTTGTTATTAATATATATCCAGTCACCTGTAGTTAGCTTGGGTGTCGGATTTTGTAATAGCTTAGCCTTTTCTTCCTGAGTGTAATTAGTGGCATACTGGGGGGAGAGAAAACAGACAGAAGGAGGTTTTGGGGTGGAAAATCAGGCGGCTGACTTGGCAGTGATGTCAGCGAAATTGTTGCCAGCTGCTACCAGGTTAGATGAAGTTTGGTGACCTTTACAATGTATAATGGCTACCTTGGAAGGTGCCGACAGTGCATCTGGTAGTTTGAGTATTTGGTTTTTGTTAATAATAAGGGTACCACCGGTGGTTAAAAACCCTCTCTCATTCCAGATGACTGAATTGGTTTGTGCGATGAGGAAAGCATATTTAGAAACTGTGTATATGTTTACTGTTTTTCCTTTTGATAATAGGAGTGCCTTGGTTAGTGCAGTGAGTTCTGCCTGCTGTGATGTGCTCCCTTGTGGTAGGGGTTTTGCCTCTAAAACTGTGGAGGAGGTAACTACTGAATATCTTGCCTTACTTTTTCCTTGAGTTTTGATGAAGGAGCTGCAATCCTCAAATAGTGTTAGCTGTGCATTATGAAGGGGCCGGTCATGCAAGTGTAGGTGCCTGGGGGGTTGAGCCTCCAGAACCTCAGGACAAGAATGTTTATTATGGGGTGTTTTAAAAGGGTCTGGCTTAAAGTGGCTGTATTTAGAGAGGAGCAAACTTCTAAAGTAACAGTGGGATCTTCTATGTATAAGAGATGGAAACGATGGAGCCAGGATGGAGTTAAGTGGCTAATACTTTTATGGGAGATGAGATCCTGAAAACGGTGTGTGGAGAGGACTGTTAGGTTATTGCCTCTATTGAGGTTTTTTGCTTCCTGGGTCAGGCAGGCTGCAGCTGCTAACGCACGCAGACAGGTTTGCCAGCCTTGTACAGTTGGGACTAGTTGTTTGGATAGATAGGCCACAGGGCCTTGGGTGCTGCTGACAGGCTGGGCTAAAAGACCAACTGCCACTTTCTGCCTTTCATCTGTAAAGAGTGGGAAGGGACAGTGGAAATCAGGTAGTGAGAGAGTGGGTTGTGAGAGAAGACAAGCTTTTAAGCGGGTGAAATGAGTCGAGATTAACTTGGGATTGGACAAACGCCCATGCGGGGTTTCTTTAACTGTGGCATATAAGGGTTTGGCTAAGATTCCAAAATTGGGGATCCAATGTCTGTAAAAGCCTATTAGACCTAGGAAGGATTGAATTTCTTTTGCATTTTGAAGGGGAAGAAGGTTATGTATTAGGGCCGTGCGGTTGGTAGTTAGTGACCGGGTTGTGAGGTGATTTTAATTCCTAAGTATATGATGGTTTGGCAAGAAATTTGGGCCTTGTGTTTATATACTCTATAACGTAATAAGCCTAAATGGTTGAGGAGAGTTGCAGTGTCTAGAAGAGAGTCTTGTTTGGTAGGGCTACAGATTAGGAGATCATCTACATACTGCAGAACTTTGCTATTAGTGAGAGGGCAGGAGGCAAGGTCTTTTGCTAAGACCTGGCCAAAGAAATGGGGGCTGTCCCTTGTGGGAGGACTGTCCACGTCAGTTGAGTGTAGAGATGTGTGTCTGGGTCCTCCCATGAGAAAGCAAAGAGGAACTGGCAGTCTGTGTGTAGGGGTATGGTAAAGAAAGCATCCTTAAGGTCTAGCACAGTAAAATAAGTAGAAATGGTGGGGATATGGGACAGAAGTGTGTAAGCGTTGGAAACTACAGAGTGCGTTGGATGGACAGCCTCATTGACTAGCCGAAGATCCTGTACTAACCTATTCGTTCCGTCTGCCTTCTTAACTGGAAGTACTGGAGAGTTACAGGGGGAATGTGTGCGGACAAGTATATGCTGGCTAAGTAGTGGCGTGATAATTGGCTTTAAACCTTGTAGATGTGTCAGAGAGAGAGAGAATTGGGGGCAGTTTGGGAAACGAGTGGGATCTTTGAGCTTGACAATAACTGGTGGGTGGTGGACAGCTATGACCGGGGTGGAAGTGTCCCACACTTGAGAGTGTACAGAAATAGGGAAGATGGGTGGTGGGGGCAACATAGGAGGAGCGTGTGTGCCTGCACAAAGCATGAGCAACAGGTCGTGAGGGGGTTGAAGAGGAGTGGATGTGTTGGTGGGAATGTATAGGGAGGCCTTTAAGTTGCTCAGTATGTCTCGGCCTAGTAAGGGGGTAGGGCATCTGGGTGTAATGAGGAACGAGTGTGCAAAGTAGTTGTTGGCCAGGCAGCAATTACAGAGTGGAGTTTTTCGTGGAGTGGATGGCTTTCCGTCTACTCCTACTACAGAGATATTGGATGGAAGGCTAGGTCCAGAGAAGGACGGCAAAACAGAATAGGTAGCCCCACTATCTACTAAAAAAGTAATTGTCTTACCCACGACCAGGAGAGTTATCCGCGGCTCGGCGAGGGTGATGGGGGTCCCCTAGTCTCGGCACCTTCAGTTGTCATCATCCAGATGTAGGAGCTGGAAGGAGCTCCCAGGATCATGGGAAAAGGTGTCACGTGGAGACACGGCACCTGTTCTCAGGGTGAGGCAATCATACTTCCAGTGTCCTCCCTGTTGGCAAGCAGGGCAGGTGATTGCTGGTGGAGGAGGGTTAGGATATTCAATGGCCCAATGTCCTGATGCCTTGCACTTATAACAATGCTGCGTTGGGGATCGGGGACCTCGAGGACACCTGTTGGCATAGTGTCCTGCCCAGCCGCACTTATAGCAGGCTCCTTTTGTAGCCTTGGAGTCTGCGGGGTGTGTGCTCTCTGGCCTGGGGTTATGACTGGGCTGTAAAGCCGCTGCTAGGAGCTATGCTTTCTGTTTAAGGCGAGCCTGTCACTGTGCTTCAACCATCTCCTCTCTGTAGTTATAGACCTTAAAGGCTAATTTAACCAGGTCTTGTATTGGTGCCTGAGGACCATCCTCTACATTTTGAAGTTTTTTACGAATGTCAGGAGCTGATTGAGAAATGAAATAAGACGCCAAAATGGAGGCCCCTGTGCGGGAGGCTGGATCTAACTGGGTATACTGGGTTAGAACCTCAGGCAGCCTATTTATGAATGCAGCTGGAATTTCTTCTGGATTTTGAACAATTTCTTTTAATTTGTTAAAATTCACAGTTTTGTTTGAGGCTGCTTGCATACCAGCCAACAAACACTGGACCATTATGTCTCGCCTACGGTGCCCTGGCTGGCCTGCTTGGTAGTTCCAGTCTGGGTCTGCCGAGGGGACTGCTTGCTCCCCTAGTGGGATAGCAGCGTCAGTTAAATGTAGTTGGTTGGCGTGCTGTCTGGCGGCCGCTAGGAGGCACACTTGCTCCTCAGGGTTTAGGGTGGAGGTTAGGAAAACCTGGAGGTAATGCCAAGTTAAGTCATAGGCCTGACAAAGGTATCTAAATTCCTTTATGTATATGGTAGGATTAGCTGAGAAATCACCTAAACGCTTCTCAATTTTGAGAAGATCGGCCAGTGAAAAAGGGACATGTACTCTGACTAACCCCTCCACCCCAGCTACCTCTCACAAAGGTGCTAACACTGTAGGAGGGTGTGGGGCAGGAATGAGGGCATCAGCAGGGCACTTAGAGTGGGTGTGGGCAGAGACAGGAGACTCAAGACAGCCAGTTGGGGGCCCCAAAGGAGGAATGGGCCCGAGTGTATTACATATAACATTCCATATTCCATTCCATTCCATTCCATTCCATTCCATTTCACATTCCATTCCATTCCATTCCATATTTCATTCCATTCCATTCCATATAACATTCCATTTCTTATCCCATTCAATTCCATATTCCATTCCTTTTCAAACCATATTCCATTTCATTACATTCCACTTCATTTTATATTTCATTCCTTTCCATTCATTCTTTCCATTCCATTCAATTACATATTTCTTTCCATTCCATATTTCATCCCATTCCATATTCCATTCCATTTAATAATCCATTTCATTCCATTCCTTTCTGTTCTATGTTCCGTTCCATTCCATTCCGTTCTGTTCCGTTTCATTCCATTCAATTCCATATTCCATTCCATTCCATATTCCATTCCATTCTGTATCGCATTCCATTACAAAATCCATTCCATTCCATTCCATTCCATTCCATATTCCATTACATTCCATATTCCATTCCATTCATTAAATTACATATTGCATTCCATTTCATATTCCATTCCATTCCGTATTCCATCCCATTACGTATTCCATTCCATTCTATTTGATTTCTTTCCATATTCCATTGCATTCCATATTCCATTCCATCCAATCCATTCCATTCTATATTCCATTCCACTCCATTCCATTCCATTACACTTTCCATTCCATTTTCTTTCACTTCATATTGCATTCCATTGCATTCCATATTTCATTCCATATTACGTTACATTCCATATTCCATTCCATTCCATATTCTAGGGAGAAGTCTGTCGGCCTCCAGCAAGGGAGTCCAAGAGAGTCTCCCCGTGGAGTTTTGGGATGGAGTTCCTAATGCAGTCACGACAGGAGGGAGGAATGGGAAGTCCATGCGAGATGCTCACTGGGAGCAGCATTTCTAGGAGTGGGAGGGCATTAGGTGGGGCAAGGGAGTGTCGGAGGCATTCTGTAGGTGCAACCAGGTAAATCTGGTCTCTTTGGATTGACATCACCTGGGGCTTCCCCGGTTGGTCTGCCTCTTCCCAAGCACCTGCTGCATTTTTGCGTGCACGGGAAAAGATGGTGATGAAGAACCTGGAAGTCCGCCATCTTTCCTCCTTTTATCCAACCACTTACGTTGAGTAGTTTTATAACCCTGTGTATGTTTAGCGTGTGATGGGACATTCGGGAGCACTTTGAGGCTTATGGTGAAAAAGGAAATATGTTCACACCGAAACTGGAGAGAAGCTTTCCGAGGAACTGCTTTGTGACGTGTGCATTCCACTCACAGTGTTATACCTCTCTTCTCATACAGCGTCAGGGAAACCCTTTTGGAAAAACAGGTATCAAGTGATATTCGGGCGCATATTGATGCCGATGATGGAAAGGGAAATAGCCTCAGACAAAACCAGGAAAGATGCTTTCTAGGAAACTACTCTGTGATATGTATAATCATCTCGCAGAGATAAAGGTTTCCTTAAATTACACAGCTTGAAAACTGTCATGGACTGATCCACAAAGGACTTTCAGGGGCACAATCAGGACTATGGTGAAAAAAGAAATATCTTCAGATAAAAACTGGAAAGAAGCTTTCTGTGAATTTGCTTTTTTCTATGTTTATTCTTCTCACATAGATGAATTTTTTTTTTTTTTTTACATGCCGCAGCTTGGAAACTCCCTCGTGGATGGATCCGCGATGGGATATTTGAGATTACATTTGGGTATACGGTCAAATAGGAAATGTAGTCAGATAAAAACTGGAGAAAAGCTTTCTGAGAAACTGCTTGGTGATGTATGCATTCCACCCAGGGGTTTTCAATGTTCTTCTCATAAGGCACAGTTTGAACACTGTTCCTGTAAAACCAAAAGAGTGATGTTTGGAGCACATTGAAGACTGTGGCAAAAAGTGAAATGTTGTCCAATAAAAAGCGTAAAGAAACATTCGAAGAAAGTGCTCTCTGACATGCCCATTCTTTTCACAGGGTTAGAGCTTACTCTACATTTCCCAGTTTGAAAGTCGGCCTCTGAGGGTGCTGAGAAGGAATAGTAAGCAGCATCTGGAGGCCTATGTCAAGCAAGGAAATGTCTCCAATTGAAAATTGGAGAGATGCATTCTGGGCAACACTTTTGGGATGTCTGTGTTCATCTCAAAGATATAAATCATTCTTTGGATGGAGCAGTTTGAAATCACTGTTTCTGTGGAATCTGAGAAAGGACTTTTGGAGACGCTCTTTAGAATTCCCTGAAAAAGAAATAACCTCTGAGAGTAACCAGAAGGAAGCTTTGTGTGAAACTACTCTGTGTCACGTGAATTTCACTCACACAGTTAAGCTTCTCTTTTCTCTGAGCAGTATCGTAACACTGTTTTTGTTTAGTCTGCAAAGGGATATTCAGGAGTGCCTTGAGTTTTATGCTGAGAAAGGAAACATCTTCAGATAGAAACTGGAGAGAACCTTTCTGAGTAGCTGCTTTGTGACGTGTGCATTCCACTCACAGAAATATACCTTCCTTCTCCCAGAAGATTCCCTTATCCCTTTTGAAGAAAAAGCTACCAAGAAGCTTTCGGGAGTATATTGAGGGCTATGGTGAAAAAGGAAATATCCTAAAACAAAAACTGGAAAGAAGATTTCTGTGAAGCTGCTATGTGTTAAATGTATTTATTCATCTTGCATAGTTAAATCTTTTCTTATATTACGCAGTTTGGAAATTCTGTCATGCACGGATCCACTAAGGGACATCGGGGAGCACATTCAGGCCTACGGTGAAAGAGGAGATATCTTCACATAAAAACTGAATGGAAGCTTTCTGAGAAAGTACTTAGTGATGTATGCATTCCCCTCAGGTAGTTATACCTCTTTTTTCGCAAGGCAACGTTTGAACACTCTTCCTGTGAAACTGAAAAAGTGATATTTCGGAACGCCATGAGGACTATGGCAAATAGTGAAATATACTGAAATAAAATCGAGGAAGAAGCGTTCCAAGAATCTGCTCTCTGATATGTGCATTCAATTCACAGAGTTAATGCTTACTCTATGTTGCCCAATTTCAAAACTCTATGTTTGACCAATCCTGAATGTATATATAGTGAGGCCCAGAGGCTTGTGGTGAGCAAGGAAACATCTTCCGATGAAACCTTCAGAGAAAATTTCTGAGCAACTGCTTTGCATTGTGGGTATTCATCTCATAGACATAAACCATTCTTTGCATTGAGCAGCTTCAAATCACTGTTTTTGTGGCATCTGAGGAAGGACATTTGGGAACGATCCTTAGAATATGGAGAAAGAAATATCCTCAGGTAAAATCCAGAAGGAAGCTGTCTGTGAAACTGGTCTGTGTGGTTGTACTTCCTCCTGCTCAGTTAAGCCTCTGTTTTCATTGAGCAGTTTTCTAGCCCTGTGTATGTTCAGCGCATGATGGGATACTCGGGAGTACCTTGAGGCTAATGGTAAAAAAGGAAATATTTTCAGACCGAAACTGGAGAGAAGCTTCCCGAGGAACTGCTTTGTGACGGGTGCATTCCACTGACACTGCTATATCTCTCTTCTCATACAGCGTCGAGGAAGCCCTTTTGGAGAAACAGACACTAAGTGATATTCGGGAGCATGTTGATGCAGATGGTGAAAAGTGAAATAGCCTCAGACAAAAACTGGAAAGAAGCTTTTTAGGAAACTACTCTGTGATAAGTATAATAATCTCACATAGGTAAAGCTTCCTTTATGTTACACAGCTTGGGAACTTCTTCGTGGATGGATCTGCAAGGGATATTTGGGATCACATTCGGGCCTACGGTGAAATAGAAAATATAGTCACATAAAAACTGGAGAGAAGATTTCTGAGAAACTGCTTGGTGATGTGTGCTTTCCACTCAGGGACTTAAAACTTTCTTCTCATAAAGCACAGTGTGAACACTGTTCCTGTGAAATCAAAAGAGTGATATTTGGAGCACATTGTAGACTATGGCAAAAAGTGAAATTTCGTCCAATAAAAAATAGGAGGAAGCACTCTGAGAGTCAGCTCTCTGACATGTCCATTCTTTACACAGGGTTAAAGCTTACTGTACATTTCCCAGTTTGAAAGTTGGTCTTTGAGGATTCTGTGAAGAGATAGTAAGTGGCAACCAGAGGCCTGTG